>NC_068278.1:46341179-46652168 GCF_025860055.1 Xyrauchen texanus | reverse complement strand
TTCATAAAGCCATCTTAAAGCTATCAAACCAGGGCATTGCTGGTAATATGGGGGTACGAAAAACATATGATAGAGCTCAGAGAAAATTTTATTGGACTAGTATCAAGCGAGATGTAATTAACTATGTACGGTCCTGCCATACATGTCAAATGACTGGAAAGCCAAATCAAAAAGTTCCACTGGCTCCTCTACAGCTTATTGCTGCAGTTACCACCCCTTTTGAAAACCAGATTGTCGATTGCGCTGTCCTTTACAGTGATCCAAGGGTGGACTTGCTTATTGGTAGTCAATTACTACCAAAGCTATTTTAAATGTCTATTTTAGGCATCCCAAAAACCATTCAGTCTGATCAAGGCTCGAAATGTATGTCTCGACACATCTCTAAAGTCATGTGACAACTTAAAGTTAAACACAATATCTCAAGTGCTTATCTCCCTCAGAGTCAGGGAGGGCTGGAAAGATTTACTGAAACCTTATGCGAATTTTGTACCTTATTTGTCTGTTGATGTTGTGACAACTACTGAAACAGTAGATCAAAATGTTTCAGAAGTATCTGCAGAGATTGCTGACAATCCAGAGGAGATGAAAGGTCCTCCTAGAGGAGAAGTGGAAGGGCGTTGCAAACGTGGCTCACCATTTGTCTCATCTGTCTAAGTAAGAGACAACTGATATAATTAAGTTGGTAAGTTCGTTTCTATCTCTCTTTCGGATGTTCTGACTCAAACTCATGTCATTGAGCATGACATTGATGCTGGTGTGGCTCAACCAGTGAAACAACATGCATATCGCGTAAACCCTATAAAAAGGAAATTACTTCAGAAAGAAGTGGAGTACTTACTTGCTCATAACTTGGCAGAACCCAGTTTTAGTTTTTGGAGCTCTCTGTGTATTTTAGTGAGTAAACCTGATAATTCATAGTTTTTGCACCGACTACAGGAAGCTCAATTCCTTGATAACTTACCCTTTGCCTAGAATTGATGATTGTATTGACCATGTTTGGCTCTGCACAATTCGTCAGCAAATTTGACCTCCTGAAAGGTTATTGGCAAGTTCCTTTGATAATGCCAAATCTCTGTTGGCTAATGCTCCTCCTCTATTGGTTACTCCTAATTTTGAGAAGATTTTTCTACTGGCAGTTGATGCTAGTGCTTATGGTGCTGGTGCTGTTATTTTACAAGAGGATTCTAATGGAATTGAACATCCGGTCAGTTATTTAAAAAAAAAAAAAAAAACAATCTTCACCAGCAAGTGTATTCTACGGTGGAAAAAGAGGCTTTAGCCCTTGTTTTAGCTGTTCAACATTTTGAGGTTTATTTGAGTTCGGTCTGTGGTCCTAATATTGTATATTCTGACCATAATCCATTGACTTTCTTAGATCGATTGAGTGGTAAGAATCAAAGAATTATGAGATGGAGCCTTGTTTTACAGCCTTTCCACTTGCAGATTAAACACATACATGGCAAGGATAACATAATTGCTGACGCTCTCTCACAGATGAAAGATGTCCCATTGGTGTTGGGAATCTTTTCTTTTTTTCCCTTTTCTCCTTTCTCTCCTTTTTTTCTCTCTGATATTCTAGGGCCCAGGATTCTGAGAGCAAAATGCAGTGGGATTTATGGAGATAAGTATCAATGCTATTGTACATTCATATATAAACAGTTGTTGCACCCCATATTAATTGGGGGTATTTTTTCCTTAGGACTGGCTGGTCTCAGTATGTAAGACCTCATTGACACTTTTCTTGTTTTGCTATTCTTATCACTTTTTCAAACAGAGCCCCCCACTAACATCGAGTTAGTCTGGGATTACATGAAGATACAGAAGCAATTGAGACAGCCTCAATAGATAGAAGAACTGTGGTGGATTCTCCAAGAAGCTTGGAACATCCTATCTGACAACAATTAAGAAAAACTGTGTCCAGTTGAACCTAGGATTATTGGTGCTGTTTTGAAGGCAAAGGTGGTCACACCAAATATTGATTTAGCTTTTTTATATTTATTGGACTGTGATATATACAGTTGAAGTCAGAAATTTACATATAATTTGGTTGAAGTCATTAAAACGAATTTTTTCACCCACTCCACAGATTTTATATTAGTAAAGTATAGTTTTGGCAAGTCCTTAAGACATCTACTTTGTGTATGACACAAGTAATTTGTCCAACAATTGCTTGTGTCATACACAAGCAATTGTTAACTTGATCAGTTAACTTGATCAGTAAGATAACTGTGCCTTTAAGCAGCTTGGAAAAGTCCAGCAAATTATGTAAAGCCTTTAGAATTAGCCAATTATCTTCTGATAGGAGGAGCACTGAATTGGAGGTGTACCTGTGGATGTATTTTAAGGTCTACCTTCAAACTCAGTGCCTCTTTGCTTAACATCATGGGAAAATCTAAATAAATCAGCCAAGACCTCAGAAAAACAATTGTGGACCTCCACAAGTCTGGTTCATCCTTGAGAGCAATTTTCAAATGCCTGAAGGTACCATGTTCATCTGTACAAACAATATTACACAAGTTTAAACACTTTGGGACCACGCAGCCATCATACCGCTCAGGAAGGAGACACAATCTGTCTCTTACAGATAAACGTAGTTTGATGTGAAAAGTGCACATCAATCCCAAAACAACAGCAAAAGACCTTGTAAAGATGCTGTAGAAAACAGGTAGTCAAGTATCTATATCCATAGTAAAACGAGTCCTATATTGAAATAACCTGAAAGGCTGCTCAGCAAGCAAGAACCACTGCTCCAAAAACGCCAAAAAAAAAAAGCCAAACTACAGTTTGCATGTGCACATGGGGGAAAAATTTCTTCTTTTTTGGAGAAATTTCCTGTGGTCTAATGAAACAAAAAATTAAATGTTTGGCCATAAAGACTATCATTATGTTTGGAGGAAAAAGTGTGAGGCTTGCAAGCCAAAGAACACCATCCCAACTGTGAAGCATGGGGGTGGCAGCATTATGTTGTGGGGGGTGCTTTTCTGCTGGAGGGATACAAAATAGATGGCAACATGAGGAAGGAAAATTATGTGAATATAGTGAAGCAACATCTCAAGACATCAGCCAGGAAGTTAAAGCTTGTCACAAATGGGTTTTCTAAATCGACAATGACCCAAAACATACTCCAAAGTTGTGGCAAAATGGCTTAAGGACAACAAAGTCAAGGTATTGGAGAGGCAATCACAATGCCCTGACCTCAATCCAATAGAAAATTTGTGGGCAGAACTGAAAAAGTGTGTGCCTACATTTCCCCCCTTAATTATCATTGGTGCCTGGGCATTTTCAATTTTTTGTAGTTACCATTGTTCTTAATGGTGATTGTCAATAGATTCTCATCACTATTTTGCAGTATTAAAATATAAAAAATACTGTAATATAAATATCGAGTGTAGCGCTAGTTCTGTCAATACAATTCAGATGCTTATCAGAGTGGTCCTATTTAAGTCCTCCATTCATTGCTTATCTGTCTTTCAATTGCATGGATTCTAGCTGCAATTAACAGCATCCCCAGCTCAACCTATGTATGGCAACTTGCCTTTAGTTTCTCTACATCTGTCTTGCTTTGTGCTCTAAGACAGTTAATTGCCAGTTTGGAATTTCTATCTTCAATGTGTTATTCTGCCTTGCTCTTGATTGCCTACTTGATATACAGTATTTGAAGCTCTTTTTTGGTCAACTCGTTCGACATCTCACTATGGGATACACCTCTTGCGTGGTCATCCATGAAGACCTATGCAATCACGCCTAACAGGCTGCTGGCCAGTGGACCAGGGAAGCACAGACCCTTACCTACAAAATCAGTAGCACTGGCCCAAAATGGCATCCTACATCTCTTCACTTGCGGCATCCACTGCTAGCCCTTTTTCAGTGCATTTACGGTTTATAGATTTGGCTGGATTCAACTGTCTAAGGTCTGAGTTGCCACTCCGTTAAGGCCATTGAATCAAAGTGAATCAAGTAATACTGAGAAATTAAACACTTTACAAAAAAAATAAGTCTGTTCGACTTACCAACTAAATACGGCTTTCCATAGGCCTAGCAAGACCAAGCTGCCAACTTGCCCAGGAGTGCACAGATTTTCTATTTCATCTAGAGATGTGCACGGTATGTGTGCCAGGGCAGCATTATTGACTGCGATCGCATGTAGAGATTGCAGTAGACTCTCTCCGGGGATCCTGCACAAGTTTGTCCGGGAGGTCTGTTGAGATCCTTTACAGGGAGATGACATGCCTACATTCGTGGAACCTTACCTCCGAGGCAGATTTGGGCTGACTTGGGGATGAGCACGGGGATGAGCTTGTTAGCTTCAATATGGAGATTTACCAGTTCCCAGGAGTACCACTGGACGAGGACTTGGTTTCCATCACTGCTTCAGGAGATCTTTTGGATGATGACAATGATGTTGACATCGAGGATCCATTTGTGCCCCAAGTGGTGCCACCTGGAATACCTACCGGATACAAGTTCAGAATGTTGACACACAAATCCCTGCCTCATTCTGTAGAGAGGAGAGATTGGTTCACTTCACAGGGTTTTATAACGGACCTGAAGAAGAGTTTTTGAACCCCAATACAATCAGTTATGTATATAACGATTGTATATGAGCCTGTGGCGCCTAGCCCAGCATAGGGACCTCCTCTCTCTAGTGGGTAAGACGATATTCCATCCACATCTGTAGAAATGGAACCTCCGGGTTTGTCCGATGAGAGGTCAAGTTAAGTGATCTCGGCTTGCTCAAAATGTGATTTTCACTATTCAAAGTGCCAGAGCGAGCTCCACCAGGTCTCTGCAGGAGATGGAGTTGGAAAACAGATAGTCCCTTTTCTTCCCACAGTTCCAAATATTCTCACATCCTGTCATAAGTAGGTTCATGAAAAACGTACACACCTAGAGACTCCTAAGAGTCTCTAAAACCAGTCACTAAACCCATTTTACCACCATGCTACTGATTATATAGGGAAGGGCCCGGACTTCCCTGGCCAGCAGCCTGTTAGGCGTGATTGTATAGGGCTTCATGGATGACCACGCAAGAGGCGTGTCCCATCATGAGATGTCTCACTCATCTCCCTCAGAGAACCGAGGATACAACCTTGAACCTTGAGGTTACCCAAAGTTCTACAGGCATGAAAACTGGTCAGGGGTAATAAAGGTGAGAAGGATACACCAGCAAAAAATCCAATCCAATCCAATCAACTTTATTTATATAGCACATATTAAAAAACAACAAGGTTACAAAGTGCTGCACAAAGAATGAATAGAAAATACAATAACACATAAAAAACATAAAATACAGGGGCCATTTTAATGTGTGGTGGCAGGTCCTTCCACAAAACACACAGCGTAAGAGGGGTCTGTTTATTTTATTTATTTTTTTCGCCTGAACCAGACTCTCAAGGGCCCGTTTTCTCTGTTTAGCAGCATGTCTCGTCCTTGCCCTCTTCTCCTCTACAGCTGCCTTTTTTTGAGATCCTGAGCACTACTGGATCCTTTGCAGCCACTGTTGAGTCTCTTTTCAAGCAGACTCGGTTGCTGCAGGCGTTTGTTAGTGGTTCCTGCTGAACGGATGTTCTTGCAGAATGTGGGATCCAACTCCCCATATTTTGTCTGAAGAACTCGACTGCCGTCTTCTCCCTGGATTGGGGGGTGTAGTTGATGGTCTGAATGGCTACTGAATTTGACACATTATGGGTAAAACGTTCTTATGGCGTTTGCCTAGTACCATAATAGCGCACATAAAAATCAGGCACGTGTATATAATACGAGCGCACAGAACCGTATCCGCGGGCCTAAAACCATCCTTGCGAGGGAGCATTTCTGCTAAGAGCGCGCACTGAACAGTATCTGGAGCACATTTCTGCTCCGTGTGCATGCGGCTGTGACGAGTGCTTTTTCAGACATATTACGAGGGTAAAAAAACATTGTCTTTTATTCGGACCAATATTTACAATACAATTATTACATTACAATCTGTATCTTTCTGGCCATGATCATTTAAAACATATAAAGTGCATTATTAATTTATCAGCATCGTATTCAACATGTAAAACGGAGGTCAGGCTAATTTCTTTAAAAGCTAGCAGATAGGACCTTGCTCCTGCTTGCATTAGCTTACATGTTGTATAGATAATGTGCAACAAGAGAAAGACACTGACACGTTTTATCTTGTTGTTCACCTTAGCCTACATTACATCCAGGTTGCTGCCACTGATCTCCATAAATTAACAATTAGCTTAGCCAAAATTATTAGTTAATAACAGTGGGTTAAATAATGAAATTGGCAACATCACTGTATCTGACAGGACAGTTAACATTGTAAGCTAACTTACTTTCCTCAGGATTGCTTTCCGACATTCAGTTCGTTCAGCAGTGTGTCCAGTTGTCCGACTCACAGTGTAGCAGACTTTGAAAAAAACCCTGTCCTACTCTGACTCGGATTGGCTGTCAGGTTTCGGCATTAGAAGTGATGATTGGTTAGGCAGAGCCTAAAGTTGCGAAGTTTATGGTAACTATGCAGATATAGCAGGTAAATGCTGGCCACGATCTGCACAAATCACGCAAAAATCACGTAGGTGACATTTTAGTTTAAAAAACGGTGAATTTCAAACAAAGTTTAGGAATTTTCATGCCTGGTTCTAGTAAGTGTTATGCAAATGAACAATTACATCATGCAGCACTGTCAGAATGTAAAAACTTTTTTTTTGGAACAATGTTGTAATAATTATGCAGGATCTGTTGTTACCGCTGGGGGGTGGGGGGTTATTTGCTGCACTCTGCTCTGTCCATGCATGACTGCATGGATAGCTGGAGAAATTGCCTAGATAAGAACCATATCCCCCAAAACCAGATGCTTCACTTGTCTATAAATTAATACAGTATTCATTTGATGGAAGTGGTACTTTCTATTTAAAGGCAGTACAACAAATATAAACATTGATGTATAATTAATTAAAAAAGAACTCATTACATACATGCTAAAATTTCTCATTTGACAACAAATTATATTTAATTCATATAATCCATCCTCCTTACTTTTCTATTTGTATCACTCTTTGCCCCCATTGTGACTAACACGGCTTATTTCGGGGCATAAACTGGGACCGTTCACCTACAAATGCTTTGGAATTCATCCAACAATGAAACAGGCCTTCAGCTGGAGCAAACTCAGTGAAATACACTCACACACTCATATTTACCCACACAAAGTCCATATGAAGTCTGCATTCACTGCAAATAGGATTTGTTTACATCTAGGGGTTTACAGTGCACCATTTGCATTTGTTTGAGTCAGTATACTGCCTCATCACCTACACTATTGTGTCACTTCCATCCTGTTACTGGGATAAATCTATCTCCAAGAAAACTGAAAAAGATGCACGTGTGTATGTCTGTCTGTATTTTGGGGGGATTGCCACTGTTTAGACAGAGCTGTTACAAACATCAGAAACATCAATGAGCTGTGTTCTCCAAGGCACTACAGAACCCTCTGGCTATAATGAGTCCCTCTTCTCCTCCGGAGTCACTCTGGAAGCAGTGGAGGCACTAAAGCCCTATCGACTGTAATGACTCTCAAGCTGACAGGCAGGAGCCAGCAGGGCAGCAGTCACACCAGAGCCCCACTGCTTTTAATGACATCTAGAGCAACTATGGAACAATGGTGGGATCCGCAATAGAGTTGACAGTCTCAGTGCAGTAGCGATTTGTCAGGCCTCAGTGAACACACACACACACACACACACACACACATACTCATGAACACTGAAGTAGACTCATGGAAGCACTGGCAGTGTAAACATCTCTATTCTGACACACACACATGCTCAAAAGAAACCTTTTCATTAAGCAGAACAATTAACCAGTAGTCTTGCTTTGCCTCCGCCTACATATGCAAATTAGGTGCAAATGTGAAGCCTTAAATTGAATTACACCAGGCTCTAATTTCTTGAGCAAAGTGAACAGTTAATCTTGGATGATATCCTGAATAATGAGATGTAATTAGCATGTTGGGGTCGACTGAAGCACCTTGTTAGATACGCTCCTGATCCTCCTCGTTATCTGCCAGTCATAACAATATGCATTTAGACAATGTTTACCAATAACAGCAATCATTACACATCATGATACTCACAGATACAACAGTCTGAAACACAAATACACACACATACAGACTTTTGATGACGTATTAGTGAGGACCTCTAATAGAAACAATGGTTTTCATACTTACACTAATCCTTCTAAACCTAACCCTCACAGAAATGTGTTGACAATAGATTTGAAGTCATAATTTAGCCAGTTTATAAGCCTTTCAAATAATGGGGATCACTTCAAATGTCCTTTCAAGTTGCTTTTCACATGTTTCACTATATTTCTAAGGATGTTTTCAAGATAAATAACCTGTGTAAAGTTATGTGTGTGTGTGTGTGTGTGAGTTGCATGTTATTACCTGTGTGTGAGTAGGTGGTATATTCCTCCTGCCGTAGATGCCCAGGAGGGCGTCCCGCGTGAGCGAGATGTTGAACTTGACATACTCAGGGTGGTGAACCGTGATGTGAAACCTCCAGAAAAGTCCAGGAGGAATCATCTGAACCAGCTGTGTCCCGACAGCAACCTCTCCCCTCTCTATAACCCTGCCTCGTTGAATTACCTCTTTATCTGTCAAGATAGAAGAAATGTCGAATATCACATACTGTAAGTACAATTTATTCGTGAGACATTGAGATCAGCCAAAAACACAAAATGTTTGACAAGTGCCGTTTTCTTTCCTGTGTGAACATATTTTCTTATTGAAAAAGAAAGTGGAGACATATCGAGTTGGACATATCGAAAGGCATGTCCCTTTGGTTTTAAAAAATAGCCACTAGGCTTTGGTTACACCATGAACCAAGGGTGAAGATTTGTCTTGGACATTGGGGGGGGTTGCAGTGTGAAGCATTTACATGTTTCCATTGATCATGGTATAAATATTGGAGGGGGTTGTACTTGCTTGTTTTAATTATTAGGGGTATTCATGTTGATCTCTCGGTTGAGACATCCAGGATGAGCACACAAATGCACCACTGTGAGTAAACAAACAGATACATCCAAAAGGCTTCTGTACAGCATTTCTCCTACTCAGCTGTAAACAGCGCTACTCTTCCAGGTTTGTCACACGTGGTTTTGTTCTTGCGTGAACATTTCAATGTGATGAAGTCACACGCGCATACTGCTGCTGACTGGAAGTGATCGTTTCGATTTAGAAGACATTAACCAGTGGAGTTGTATGGATGATGTGTATGCTGACTGTCTGTTTTTTGTTTTTTTGGAGATTCAAAGGTCAAATCACCTTCAACTTGATATTTTTCTATGTTTTCTTTTAAAAATGTTAAATGTGTTCAGCAGAGGAAAGAAAGTCACACACTCCTGGATGATATAATTTTCATATTTTGGTGAACTAAACCTTTAAACTGCTTGTACTTCAACCTCAGTAGTAGCAAATGTGAATTTTGAAGTTACACAATACATATTGTATTGTATGTATTTTAATGTTAGTACATCGAAGTTAAAGATGCTTAATATGAAGTGGGACCAAAATGTGTGTAGTGCAAGACAAGTCATCAATATATTTGGTATGTTTTCCTGAAATAATTGTTTTTACATTTTAATGTGTAGCTCTGCTAAAAGTAAATTTTGCCAACATTTAGAGGTATACTTGCAGATAGAAGCTAACATAAATGGACTAAAAGCCACAAAACTCACATTTTGTTATTTCATGATATCTTTACACAAAAAAAATGCAGCTTATATTTATAGGTTTAGGATGTTAGTTATTGAAGATTGAAATGATGCAACCGAGCTCAGATTCTATGATGAGCTGCCACAGAAAGGTTGTAAATGTGAAAAATAAGAACTGTGCCTCCGGGCTATTGGATGAATCCTGCCTCTGATGCTATCAACACAGACGCCTCTGTGTCTTCTTTAGTGTCAGAAAGAATGATGTATTTTTCAGAGGTTCGGTTGATGTGAATCAAAAGTGATCATCTGCAGGATTCCTTGAAAAGCTCAAGTGACGGCAAAGATGAAACAGCACCTGCCACGGTGAGACACCCCTTCAGAAGTGGGACCAAAATTGTGACGGGCTCTCAGGTGTGAGGCGATTTACATTACAATTGATAGATCAAACACACCTGTGCATTGAAACGTACATGCACACATAAGTTGGGGAAGGCTAGCCTAGTGGTCAAAGACATGGACCAGAAAACAATGGATTGTAGGTTGGAACCTAACAAGGGCAATCCTTGAACTATCATCGTTTTTGCCCTAGAGCAAGGCATTTAACACATTTGGTAGGGTGCTCCGGGGGAGCATCCCTATAACATAACATGTTGACATCAGGAGGAAGTTAATGAAACAAGAAGAGTACAACAGGGCTAAAAGCCTCCCCTTGTGAATTTTCTGGTTTCAATCAAATAATATATATGATGATCGCAAAAATATATTATTTGTATTAAATATAATATAAATATTAATGGAGCAACATAATTTGTGTCAATAGAAATGGTAAAAGAAGTGTGTATTGATTAAAAATCATTGGAAGTAAATCTTTACTAAGAATAAAAATGTTTAGTATTTAAGTAAATACTAGGGCTGAAACAATTCATCGACGTTATCATCAACATTGACAATAAGAAATAGTCAACAAAATGTTTTATTGCAGAATAGTTGTTAGATCTCATATACTCAAACATGACATCATATGAAACTCTAATGAAGCAATGCAACTTGTGCCTGATTGAAGAGAGGAAGAAAACAGCTCACAGTCCTGATGAACACAAACAGCCTTAAAGTTGATGTAGATTACAAAGTATAAAGGAATTCTAATGTAAAAATACAAAATAAGCGTTCTGCTTAAGGAGAACTTGCATATCAGAGTGGTTAAAAAGGAAACACCGTGGCATTATATCTACATTTACATTTACATTTACATTTATGCATTTGGCAGACGCTTTTATCCAAAGCGACTTACAGAGCACTTATTACAGGGACAATCCCCCCGGAGCAACCTGGAGTTAAGTGTCTTACTCAAGGACACAATGGTGGTAGCCGTATGGGGTTAGAACCTGTGACCTTCTGATCACCAGCCCTGTGCTTTAGCCACTACGCCACCACCACTCCATATCTTTAATGCATCCATTATTAAAAGTGCAAAATATAAAAATTTTCATGTAATCGTCTTTTTTTGTCAATGTGTGAACGGCTTGTAACGCAACGTTTGGTTACGTATGTAACCTCCGTTCCCCGAGGGAGGGAACGACACGTTGTGTCGGAGAAGCGACACTAGGGGTCTCTCTTGAGCGCCGATATTCACCTCTGACCTATTGAAAAGGGCCAATGAGAGTTGACAGTCAGTATTTGCATACCCCGCCCCCGCATACGGGTATTTAAGCGGGGCAAATACGGAAGTTTAGTCAGGATTTTTCTGATTTTTTCTGGTTCAGCGACATGGTGGAGGAAAGACACAACATGTCGTTCCCTCCCTCGGGAAACGGAGGTTACATACGTAACCAAACGTTCCCCTTCTGTCGCTCTCTCCACGTTGTGTCGGAGAAGCGACACTAGGGGACCCATTCCAATCTTGCCATGTGCTGAACCGTGTACGTGAACTGCCGATACAGAGGCGGGCAGGGATTCATCCAGTGCCACGCATCGCCTGTACCCGGCTGCACGTACCCTTCCCCAATGCCCCATACGAACATCGGGATCCTTCTAGTTACCCTGAGAGGGGAACAAGGCAATGTTTGCCAACATGGGAACGGGCCAGCCTGGCTGGGCCTCTTTTCTCTCTATGTTTCTCGCATAGAGCAATCACGGCCGGGGCCCTTACACGCATATAGGGAAGGGGGTCTTACCCAGACACTGCGGAGACCTCACCTGCCCTTTTTCTTGGGGAGGAAAAGTGGTAGACACGTCACACGGCCGTCTTAGGGCTCGTGCGGAAAGTATGGTGCGGTGGTAGATCCAGCCTCAAAAGGGAGGAGTTGCTACAGCACGGCGACCGGGGCAGCTGTAACTGCCTAAGGGAGACACGGGGGTCCGCTCGTAAGGGGACCGAACCGTGGAAATACACACAGGGGGAGTCCGAGCAGGAGGCCTTACCTGTGGAGCACCTATACCAGTACAGGGTAGCCATCAGGGTACCCGCAGTGGCTTGGGTCGGCGAGTTCCTCCGCTGAACCGCGGACCCGGAGGGCTGGGGAGGAATCGACCAGGGGCCCGACTCGGAGTGGGGCACCCTGGGAAAAAAGGCGCACTACTTAACCTTGACGTCCGGAAAAGGGCGCTGGGCGCAAGCGATCCACCCGGCCGGTCGGTCTCACGTATTACCGAGTTCTACGGGCTCGGACCTGACAAAACACGAGACGCAACCCACTCAACGCGGAGGTTGTAAAACCTCACGAAGGTGTTGGGTGTTGCCCAACCCGAGGCTCTACAGATGTCTGCTAGGGAGGTGCCCTTGGCCAGTGCCCACGAGGACGCAACACCCCTTGTTGAGTGAGCTCGGACCCGCAAGGGTAGGGGCACGGCCTGGGTGTGATAAGCCAGTGTGATGGCGTCGACAACCCAGTGGGCGAGCCTCTGCTTGGAGACGGCATTCCCTTTCTGCCGTCCCCCAAAGCAGACAAAGAGCTGCTCAGAGCATCTGGTGCTCTGTGTGCGGTCCAGGTAAATGCGCAGGGTGCGCACTGGACATAGCAATGAAAGGGCTGGGTCTTCCTCCTCCCGGGGCAGCGCTTGCAGGTTCACTACCTGATCTCGGAATGGTGTGGTAGGAACCTTGGGCACATAGCCCGGTCGCGGTCTTAGGATCACAGACGTATCTGCCGAACCAAACTCCAGGCAAGTGTCGCTGACAGAGAACGCTTGCAGGTCCCCGACCCTCTTGATAGAGGCGAGCGCGATCAGCAGGGCCGTCTTAAGAGAGAGGGCCCTGAGTCCAATTGATTCAAGCGGCTCGAAGGGGGGTCTCTGGAGTCCTGCCAAGACTACCGAGAGATCCCAGGAGGGAACTAGGCCTGGCCGGGAGGGATTCAACCTCCAGTCAGGGACCAGACGTGGAGGTTCCAGAGGTCTGGGCGCGGGTGCCAGAGCATGCCCCGTCCCTGAGAGAGGAGGCCCTCTCTCAGGGGAATTCGCCAGGGAGGAGCTGTCGCGAGAAGTCTGAGTTCCGAGAACCAAGTCCGAGTGGGCCAGTAGGGGGCCACTAACGTGACTCGCTCCTCGTCCTCCCTGACCTTGCACAGCACCGGTGCAAGAAGGCTTACTGGGGGAAATGCGTACTTGCGCAGCCCCGAGGGCCAGCTGTGTGCCAGCGCGTCTGTCCCAAGGGGAGCCTCTGTTAGGGCGTACCAGAGCGGGCACTGGGAGGTTTCCTGGGAGGCAAACAGGTCTACCTGCCAAACCGTTCCCAAATCAGCTGGACCGACTGGGGGTGAAGCCTCCACTCCCCGCCGGGCAGGCGTTGTCGTGAAAGGGCTGGGTCTGCTACGACGTTGAGCTTGCCGGGGATGGGAGTGGCACGCAGCGACCTGAGTCACGAGTTGTGACGTGTGGCGGGAGCGTACGCCGCCTTGGCGATTTATGTACGCCACCACCGTGGTGCTGTCCGATCTCACGAGGACGTGTTTGTCCCGAACTAACGGGAGGAACTTCCTGAGGGCGAGAAGGACGGTCAGCAACTCCAGGCAGTTGATGTGCCAACGCAGCGGGGCCCCTTTCCAACGGCCCACTGCTGCGTGCCCGCTGCACACGGCACCCCACCCAGACCGGGAGGCGTCGGTTGTGACCACAACGCGTTGGGACACCTGCTGCAGGGGCACTCCTGCCCGTAATAAGCAGAGGTCTGTCCAGGGTCGGAGTGTTTTGAGGCAGGCGGGGGTGATCCTTACCCGATGCGTGCCGTGGTGCCATGCTTGTCTCTGGACTCGAGTCTGGAGCCAGTGCTGGAGTGGTCTCATATGCATCAACCCCAGCGGTGCGACCGCCACGGAGGACGCCATATGCCCCAGGAGCCTCTGGAAAAGTTTTAGAGGGACCACTGTGCCTGGCTTGAAGGAAGCGAGGCAATCCAGCACCGACTGAGCACGCTCGCTCGTGAGACGTGCTGTCATTGAGACTGAGTCTAACTCCAACCCGAGAAAAGAGATGCTCTGAACCGGAGTGAGCTTGCTCTTTTCCCAGTTGACCTGAAGCCCCAAGCGGCCGGAGCACCTGGTCTCTGTGTGTGCATAGTAACTCTCGAGAGTGTGCTAGGATAAGCCAGTCATCGAGGTAGTTGAGAATGCGGATGCCGGTTACTCGTAGCGGGGCAAGAGCCGCCTCTGCGATTTTCGCCAAGACGCGAGGGGACAGAGACAGGCCGAAGGGGAGGACTTTGTACTGAAACGCCTGGCCGTCGAACGCGAACCGTAAGAAGGGTCGGTGTCGTGGCAGAATTGAGACATGGAAGTACGCGTCCTTCAGGTCTACCGCTGCGAACCAATCTAGATGCTGAACGCCAGCCAGAATATTTCTCTGCGTGAGCATTTTGAACGGGAGTTTTAACAAGGCCCGATTGAAAACTCGCAGGTCCAGGATTGGTCGTAAGCCGCCGCCTTTCTTGGGTACAATGAAGTAAGGGCTGTAGAAACCCTTCCTCATTTCGGTTGGAGGGACGGGCTCTACCGCGCCTTGGCTAAGAGGGTCGAGATTTCCGTGCGCAGGGAACTGGCATGCTCGCCGCTTACTGTGGAAAGCGGACGCCCTGAAGGGGGCGGAGCCGGGCAAACTGAATTGCGTAACCGAGTGGAATGGTCCGGTGCAGCCAGTGTGATGCGTTGGGAAGCGAAAACCACGCTTCCCAGCTCTGCGCTAGGGGCACCAAAGGGACGAGTATTTTGGACGTACCCGGCGGGGCCTCGCAGCGGGGCGGAACAGATAATGCAGCATCGGGCGGCTTCATTGCGGCCTGAGGCTGGGGTGATGAGAATAGACTCAAAGCACTTACCTTGCTCCGCGCACCCGGCAGGGGGCGGGTTCGTGACTGAGGAGGAGGTCTGCTGGCGTCCTCTGGACTCGTCTGAACCGGTCGGCCGGGGGGCAGTCGTAGGCAGGCAGAATGCGGGATCGCCACGTCCGGTGTACCGGGACTGTCGTAATCTCAAAGCAGATTGCCGTGAGAACGGCATTTGTGGGCCAGGTGACCCAGAGGCAAAGGAAATCTTTTATTGAGAATGTGGGTACCACAGCCCCTGTCAGGGGGTGTGGCAAATGAAAAAACAAAGGATTCTCCTCCCGGCCCTCCACCGGGGGACGGAGCGGTCTTACCACCTCCGGAGCTAACGTCTTGGGCTCTGGGTCGGCTGTCTCAGGAACGCTTGGGAGCCTTCCGGGTCCTAGAGGGGGTTCGTGAGACAGGGGGCGTGCGCCGCCTGAGGGGTGCTCGACGCTGGGGCTGAGAGCTGGGCCCAGGTTGAGGCGGAGCAGGAGCTGGTTTCTTCACAGGGGGACGCCCTCGGCGGGCAGACGGGGCAGGGCCCGTAGCGGCAGGTCTGCGGCGGAGCATGATATGGGAGATGGCCTCCGTCTGCTTCTTTTGGGAGAACTGTTGAAGTCCTCGACGGTGTCGCCGAAAAGGCCAATCTGGGAGACAGGTGCATCGAGGAAGCGGTTCTTGTCGGCCACACGCATCTCGACCAGATTGAGCCAAAGATGGCGTTCCTGGACCACTAGGGTGGCCATCGTCTGTCCGAGTGCCTGCGCTGTGGCCTTCGTCGCTCTCAGGGCGAGGTCGGTCGCTGAGCGCAGTTCCTGCAGCACATCAGGATCAGGTCCACCCCCGTGAATGCTTCTGAGAGCTTTGGCCTGGTGGACTTGCAGGAGGGCCATCGCATGCAGGGCGGAGGCAGCGCGTGCAGCCGCACTGTAGGCTCTCGCGTTGAAGCGAGGATGTTGTCCTACAGGGCTTGGATGGGAGTACGGGGTGACCCCCGCCAGGAGGTAGGGCTACCGGGGCATAGATAGTGCGCAACTGCCCTATCGACCTGGGGAATCGCCTCGTATCCGTGGCGCTCTCCGCCGTCGAGGGTGGACAGAGTGGAGTGGGTGGCACCTAGACGAGCGGAGAGCGGGGCTCTCCACGTAGACGTCAGCTCATCATGCACCTCCGGGAAAAACGGGACCGGGGGGATGCGAGGCCGCGAACGGCGCGCTGCCCCCAGGAACCAATCATCCGACCGTGAAGGCTGTGGGGAGGACGAAGGGTTCCAATCCAACCCCACGCTCACGACGGCCCGGGAAAGCATGTCGGACATCTGAGCGTCCGCCTCAGCCTGGGACTGCTGGCCCGAAGGCGGCAGTCCAGGGGAGTCCTCGGCATCAGACACCGCACTCTCCGATGCAGCGGCGAGCTCATCTGCTTCGGACTCGGGAGGATAGACGGCCAGGCCGTGAGGCGAGCCGCTATCGCCCTGAGCTTGACGGGGACCAGCGAGCGTGTCGGGAACGGGAGGTTCGTGGGGGCTACCCGCGAAACCGCACCCGCTGCCGCCCCCAAATCGCCCCCAGCGCCAACCGCATCATCCTCGATCCCGTGGGAAGGAGCAATGCGGGGTGCGGCTGGGGTGGCTTGCTTTCTATTGAAAGCAAGCCGCGAACGCAACGTGGTCATGGTCATGTTCTCGCAGTGAGAACATGAACCATCCACAAACGCCGCCTCGGTGTGATCGCGGCCCAAACACACGAGACAGCGCCTGTGGCTGTCTGAAGCGGAGAGACTTCTACCGCATCCAGGAACGACACAGGGGCGGAAAGGCATCTTGAAAAAGACGCGTCCTTAAAAGGACGTTCAACGCCGCTGTGTTTGCTCTTTTAGAGAAATTTGCTCTTTTAAAGGAAATCACTCTTTTAATACACAGTGTGTGTGTGTGTGTGTCTGCGCTGTCGAAGTGCTCAGGGGCAACAATGCACGCCGTGCAAAGTACAGAGAATGCCGCTGTTGTGCGCCGTCAAATCCAACAGCAAGCAGATCGTCAGAGATACAAGAACGGTCAGGGTGTGTATTCTCGCAGCAGACTGCAAACAGACCATCGGCTCTGAAGAAATTTTCTGACTAAACTTCCGTATTTCCCCGCTTAAATACCCGTATGCGGGGGCGGGGTATGCAAATACTGACTGCCAACTCTCATTGGCCCTTTTCAATAGGTCAGAGGTGAATATCGGCGCTCAAGAGAGACCCCTAGTGTCGCTTCTCCGACACAACGTGGAGAGAGCGACAGAAGGGGAACTTAAAATATGAACGGGAAAATCCAAAGGATGTGACATTTATGCGCAGTCCCGAGAGCCTTGCCACAGTAATAGCTTCTCTTCTGCTTAACCAGACAGTCTACAACACAAGGTAACATAATCTTAAGAGATGGAATCCAGCAAACATCCAGCTCCCAGCATAACACGACTCCTACACAAACTCAGAGTAAGCCAAAAAAAAACAAACAAAAACGAAAACAAACAAAACATTATTTATCTAGTGAATCCCATCTGGATAAGCGGGAATGTGATCATGGTCGAGTGAAAACTAGAGTAAACATCGGCAGGGCATTTGATTCCTGGAGGGAACTTCGTTCGGTTTTGGGGATCAAAACCGACCCTGAATTGGCATTCTTCTTAATGGACAGGTAACCTTACATAACTGCAAAGCATGTGAAATATAGTGCCATAAGGATTGATCTGTGTAATTGTAGCTAACTTGATCGTGCCTGCACAGTAAATGTCATAAACAATGTTAATCTGTAATTAATCAGCAGGGTAAACTACAATAACACATGAAATGAATGCTAGACAATGTTCAAGATAATGCAAAAGACCAATTCATTAGTGTAACATAACTTGGTTATACAGAAAATATCTACATTCTATTATTATAAAACAATAGCGCATGGATATAACAAAATAACGGCTGTGATGGAATCACATCAATACTGAATTGTGTCAAAATATTTATAATATACAGTCTATTTCATAAACAGCTACTGTCATCATCCACCAAATTTAGCTAAAAGCTATTGATAAAGCTAGCTAGCTAGCTAACGCTGACATAGGCTATCGTATAAATTCAGTCAATGTATCATGCAAAGAAAAGTGATTACTTCAAACTACAGTCTTGCATATTCCATATAGACCTATATCCACACTTTGTTTTAGCCCTGATTCAGCACTGGAGAGGCAAATATAATATGATATGCAGTCTCAAAGCTTGTAGTAAAACAATCATAACTGTGTAATTTTAATTATGCTAATCTGTCAGCAGGATGCCGTTGGATCATGTTCAGTCTCTTCGTACATTACATCGTTGTTTTGGTCGATGCTCGCGTCCCTCGCGAGCTCAAGAGGTAGCTGGCTGCAGTTCACTTAACGGCCACAGGTGTCAGTAATAACAAAGGTTTCTGAATCTTACATACTGCACCTTTAAAGTTCAAATAATAAGGAAATGTGTCATGTACAGTAAATAAACTCTGAAACTCCAGCATTCCTCTATGCAGTCAGCGCCGCTTCTATGAGTTGTGTGAAGTGACCAAATCTTAGGGGTAGAGATTGAAACTGCACCTGGTTTATGCATACTCTCGTGATGACTCATGACGTATTGAACAATATTATACTGTCATGGTGTGTATGTTATCGTGAAGAAAGTTGGTGAGACGCAGCTCTATTATGAAGAGAGAGTTAAAGATGAAGCAAAGTGAACAAAAATTTGAGAGAGTGTAGTCTTAGCCCATTATGCTTTTAGATCTTAGTGCTGCCTTTGACACCACAGATCACGAAATTCTCTTAGATAGGCTTGAGCATTATGTTTGCATTTGTGGACGGGCATTAGCTTGGTTTAGGTCCTATTTATCTGACCGCTACAACTTTGTCTGTACAAATGAGAAATTATCAGATCAAACTAAAGTATGGAGTGACACAGGGATCAGCTTTAAAGCCTCTCCTTTTCTCCTTATATATGCTTACCCTGGGAGACATTATCAGGAACCATGGAATTAGTTTTCACTGTTATGCTGACAATACCCAACTTTATATTTCCTAGAAACCAATGAAATTTCAAAATTCTCAAAGTTAGAAGAATGTATCAATTATATAAAATATTGGATGGCTAGAAATGTCCTTCTACTCAATTTTGACAAAACAGAGGTACTAATTATGGGACCAAAAACTTTTAAAAATAAGACGCTAAAATATAATTTGATTCTCACGTCGTCTTCTAAATAAAAGAACTTAGGTGTTATATTTGATAGCAATCTCCCTTGAAAATCACATTTCCTATGTTTGTATAACAGCATTCTTCCACCTCAGAAATATTGCTAAGTTACGACACTGTATGCTCTCTGTTTCTAATGCTGAAAAACTCATTCAAGAATTCATGACCTCAAAACTAGATTATTGTTATGCATTACTAGGAGAATGTCTTGCAGGTTTCATAAATGAACTTCAGTTAGTTCAAAATGCAGCTGCTAAAGTGCTGACTAGAACCAAGAAATATGATCATATCAGCCTAATTTTAGTATTGCTACATTGGCTACCTGTTAAATTTTGTATTCATTCTAAAATACTTCTAATTACTTAAAAAGCTTTGAAGGGTCAAGCTCCACAGTACTTATGTGACATTCTATAACGTTATATTCCATCATTATCACTAAGATTGCACAATTCTGGCCTGTTAATAATACCTAGAATATCAAAATCCACAAAAGGAAGAAGATACTTTTCCTTTTTGGCTCCTAAACTATTGAATAATCCTCTGAACATTGTTCGGGACTCAGACACACTCTCTCAGTTTAAGTCTAGACTAAAGACCAATCTTTTCAGCCAGGAAAACACCTAATTTAACTATCAACTCATAGCTATGCTGCATTAGTTTGGTCTGCCAGAACCTGAAACACTTCTCATATTCTACAACAGGGTTCCCACTCTTTACAAGCCACAATTTTCCAGGATATTTCCAGGACATTTATGCAAAAACGCGTGTCCATTTAAATCAAGCTTTTATTTAGCTTTTTTATGTGTGTTTTTGACAGAAGTTTCTCACCTCCAGATAAGCAGTATTCTCAGTGGCATAGTTTTTTCTGACTTTATGTGAACGAAAAGACACAAATTCACCGTTTTCTCATTGGAAATATGTACATTTCAAAATATCACTGACCTGGTCACAAAAGCAAATTTTGTAGGGAATAATAGGTATTTTTAAAATTTGCATGTCAAATCTACTGACTTCAGTAGAATGTTTAAGCATTATAAAAACAAAGCAGATATACCCTGTATCATTTCCCTAGTGTTTATACTGCTGAACATGACTTGAACATGAAAAAACAGCAATAATTGCATAATAACAATTTTTTAATTTTAAGTTTCAATGATGTCCCTTCGTCATTGTAAAGTGCATTTCACATGAGTTGAGATGTCAAAGCTCCGCTTAGGGCTCCTATACACTGACTAAATGTTTATGCTGCATCAGAGAATACTGCGAATGCACTGATTTCAAAGAGGATGGTACATCGGAAGGACGAAGAGGGAAATTATGAGACATTCAACATCTCTTCAGAAATTTCAACCATTTTAAAATATTTAATGTAGCTTTGTACTCTTAAAGACATACAGTAATTTGTGAGGCAAAACATGTGTGAAAAACACTTTGGTGTGAAGTTGGAGCTGAGGTTGTGCTGATGCATCACTTCATAGACTTCAATATATTTGGCAGGGCTGACACAAGTCATGTGACATCCCCTCAACATGCAGAAACATCTGTCACTTTTAGAAATGAATATCTCTTCCGCCCTTTTCTCTCCAATATGAACAATGTAGACTTACATGCCGATGCTGAAGTAAACAAACAACATGCCCCTCTCATTGAGTCGGTCAGTACAAGTACCGGGTACCAAGTTTGTTTATGAATGAGAAGCTTCACTAATGCCGCTTCTTACTTTGGATGCGCCACTGAAACAAGGCACGTGATTGGTTGTAGCTGTAACCAATCAAGTGATCTGCCTCGGTTGAACCACGATTGACAAACTCACGAGGGTGTAAGCGCACTTAACCGCTGATGTTGTTTCACATTGCCATGTTTTTGTGCTTGTAATGGAAACCTTGCTAGCATCACAGTCAAATGATTAATTTTCCAGGACAAAACATTTTCCCAGGACATTTAGGTTTTTTCAAATTTTCCATGCAAAATTCCAGGTTTTTCAGGACGTGTGGGAACCCTGTATATTCGTGTTTAGGTGAATGGCATCTACGCTAATATTATTCTACTTGTTTCCTTGTCTTAACCACGGGATTCATATCCTGAGGTTACCAGAGCCTGCTAGATCCAGTTCTGGTCCAGCCTAATGTCCGACTCCAGTCCTGTCTGCTGTCTGACTATCACTACTATGTGTTGCTGAGTGATGACTACTAACTGCAACCTGTGCCAGCAAGATATAAGTTCAGTCGATGGACTACGATGGACTTCCCAGAGGATGAACTGATGCCAGCACCAACCATCAGACATGGGATACTTCACTGGACACTGCCTGAAACTTGGACTCAAGATGGACACCACAGGAAATTAATTCTTAAATAATAAAAAATTTATTATTTATTTGAAGGTGCCATTTACAATCATGTTTTTTATTTTATTTTATTAAACCACTCTATTTTGACTCAAAGACATAAATATATTACAGCTTTTTTCATTTAAAGCATAATTTTCTGAAAAGCTGCTTTGAAATGATGTGTGTTGAGAAAAGCGCTGTACAAATAAAAAGGACTTGACTTGACATTATACACTGCAACAAAATACACATTTGATTAGTGTTTTTGTCTTGTTTTCCAAAATACCTTTAAAACAATGTATATTTTCTTTAAGATCTATACTGCAGAAGAAAAATTGTTAGCAGAGAATGTTTATTATTTAATATTTAAATATTCTAAATTATATAAAAATCATTAAAACAAGATACATTTACCTGAGTAGCAACATATAATATATTTAGACTTCTAGAATATAGAATACAAGTATATTTTCTTCTTTATGAACAAGTGAAAAATACACTTATATTCAAAATACATTCTCTGAAATCAAGTCTAAATATCTTAATAGCTTCTCAAGTAAATGTATCTTTTTTTTTTTTAAGGATTTTAGATCATTTTAAATAGAAAACAAGATGAAAACTCTTGATTTTTTTGCAGCAAAGTTTTTACTGAATTAAACTTTAAGTTTTTTCCTTGTAATTCAGTGAATGTCATTTAGATATTTTTTAAAGATGACTTTGTCCTCTTTATTCTTAGTAATTATGTTTAATACAACCTTTAAAGTCGAGGAACAAGCTGAATAGTCGGTTAAGAGCAAATTATTAATTGTTGCAATAATCGCCCGAATAGTCAAATAATCATTCAAAATAATCATTTGTTGCAGCCCTAGTACATACTTATTCAAATTATTCAAAATAAGTACTTTTATACGAACTTCTGTATTATTTTTCTTTGAGTTATATCTTAAAGCTACAACATTGAAGAATTAGTTCACCAAAAAATGAAAATTCTCTCATCATTTACTCACTCAAATGCCATCCCAGATGTGTGACTTTCAGTCTTCTGCTAAACACAAATTAAGATTTTTAGAAACAATATCTTAGCTCTGTAGGTCCATGCAATGCAAGTGAATGGTGGCCAGGGTTAAATCCAAAAAGCACACAAATGGAGCATAAAATAATCCATACAAATCCATAAAATCTATATATTCAGGAGCGATGTAATTGGTGTGGGTGAGAAACAGATCAATATTAAAGTCCTTTTTTCCTATAAATCTCTACATTCACTTTCTTATATATATATATTTTTAATTTTTTTGGTGATTCGCTTTCTTACTGCATATCGCCACCTACTGGGCAGGGAGGAAAATTATAGTAAAAAAAGGAATTAAATTGATCTGTTACTCACTCACAGCTATCATATCGCTTCTAAAGACTGGCATAAGGGTGAGTAAATGTTGAGAGAATTTTCATTTTTGGGTGAACTATCCATTTAATTCAGGCATATTTTACAAAGGAATCTCCATTATGATTGGAAGAGTCAATTTGGCATACTTCACAACAAATCTTTAGTTCTGTTTTACCAAGGTCATGTTAAAGATTCTATTCTATTCTATTTTATTGAAATGGCAAAAAAAAAAACTGACAAAGAAGGATAATTAATATTTCATTTGTACTACAAGCTCTACAGGTCTGAAGAGTTAGAAACACATCTCACGCTTTTAAAAAAATGACCTTATGATATTGGGGGTCATCTGAGAGAGAACAATTTACTGTCGTTTAGTGACAAGACATGAATTAAACGCCAATCAAACTCTTGTAATAAAAAATAAAAGACACTCTCCTGCTGTATGTTTGACATCTGTGCAGCTGTGTGTAAATTATTGAGTTGAGAGAAAAGTGAATAGAAATGTTATCATGTTACTGTAGAAGACTTCAGTAACATACACACATACCTGGCTGTGTGGTGTTGAGTCCTGGCAGGTGGATGGGAGTGAAGGTGAAATCTGCTCCCTGTAGCGGCTGATCATCTTTACTCATTCCATTCTCATAAAGCTCACCTTCCACTCTCTTCAGATGCCACGGCAAGCCCAGCAGATGAACCACTACAGAGAGAGAGAGAGAGAGAGAGAGAGAGAGAGAAACAGAAGATGTTTTATTAAGTTTTTATAACATAGTAATTAATATGTTATTACATTGTAATTATTCTGAAATTTTATTTGCAATGTAATTAGAAAAAGTGTTGTCAATTTTAATAATGATCTCAATGAATGAAAGCCGTCAACCATTCTGTAAAACATAAATTGTTACTATTAACACTCATTTCCAGCTACGTGTGTGCTAATTTTTCATATATACAGTATGAAAATGTATGCGCACACAAATATATTTAAGGTTCTCCCTCATCTCCTGAGTGTGTGTGAAAGGCTGCAGAGGATTCTGTTAGAGAAGTATAAATCGCTCAGGTGGCATTTTATGATCTCCCAGCAGTGAAAGGCCTTTGGCGCATGGTAATGACCTCATCCTAATTACAGCCAATAAAAAGGACAAACTCTCATTCTGCTCACCTCAGGGCCCCCGATACCAACTATCTCATCATGCAGTCTCTCTTTCTTTCTCTTTCTCTCTCTCTCTCTCTCTCTCTCTCTCTCCTATGTGTGTGTGTGATTTCAGTTGATCAGGGAAAAGAGGTAAAAAGATATACTGACAACAAGTCCCAGAACGGTGAGTAAAATCAGGTCATTCTCCAAGCTAGTTTCGCTCTCGTTCCCTTCCGTTCCTTAGGCACAAAGGAATTTGCGCGTGGGTTCCAGCACGTGTGCACGTCGGGCTCTGCTGTGAGGAGGTGTCTTTACGAGCCATAAAGAGGGATTGGTGCCTCAGCGGGGAGCTGGATCTAAATGATCCTCTCCTTTATCTTACTCCATTCTCGCTCTCCCGCTTACATTCACACACACGCACACGCACGCACACACACACACAGTGGCTGTCGTTGGCTAAATGAGAAATCACCCCAAACACTGCAGTTCAGCTTCATCACAGAACCAAACAGAGTCAAGAGTCCAGTTCAGCACTGGACACAAGACGCTTTTCTATCAGGGCTGCTTAAAGAATTCCATCTCGGAGTACACACAAGACTCAAAGATCTGGAGCTGGATTTGATGTAATGGTCCAAAGTTATTTAAATACATAAAATAAATCAATAAAAACATTTATTGAAATAATTTAATTTCAGATGGACGGGGCCAAGCATAGAAATAAAGCAACCAATAATTATATAACTGGTTAATCTTCATGCGCTTTTTAGGAACTGCTCTGTCAGTGAGACAGTCGGAGTTAGGATGGAGTACTCCTGAAACACCTGCAAATGAGACACACAAAAGTGCCGTCCATGATATTTACATATTCGCTTAAAATTCCCTTATTTTGATAGTAAAATGTATTGGAATTTGAAGTGAATAATAATCGCATTTAGATTAAATAACCAATATCAGATGATTATTTAATATTCGCTACGGTCCTAGTAGCTTCTTAAGTCACAAGGCAGCTCATAGGTTTTGGAAAACAATTTGAGTCATCATTTTGAAAAATAGGTATGAAAAGAGCTTCAGGCAGGACCAGAGAAAAGAGGAGGGCAAGATTGACAGAGAACAGAAATTGATATATGGACCGAGCAGATCGATGACATCTCAAAGCTTTCAATAGGTGTGTATATAACCAAAATCTGTGTGTATGTGTGTGTATGGGTTCACAAAGTGCTTTAAAGGTGTGCGTCTGGAAGGTCTCATAAATTTCATGGAGGGCCGCATTTCTCTCCTCAGCTGGATATTTCTCAGAGCCTTGAACGGCAAACATCGATCCTTTAAAACCTCTAACCTCTCCTCTAGTTCTCTCTTTACAACCGCTAATGAAGAGAAAAATCTCTCTCTCTCTCCCCTTTTTCTCTTTGACCCTCTGTTTCCTCTTTTCTGCTCTCTCTCTTTCAACAAGATGGACTACTGGGAAGGAATAAGCACTGTTGAAAGGGGGCGAGAAATAGAAAGCGAGAAGGACAACATCCATCAAGCCCTTTGTTAAATCAACAGATTTTAACATGATTTGTAGAGTGTAGAACAGAGCTGGAAACATATAACACTGGCTAGAGGATTTGTTGCATGTGTGTGCGGCTGTACCAGGCGAAACAGAGAGAGATAAAAAGAGAAACAAAGAGGGGACAGTCGCTAAAGGAGAATCATTTCACGGGGGAAGGACTGAAAGCTGTATGCCAGACAAAAAGCCCACATACATCAAAGCTGGCTGTAACCTTGTGGCTGAATAGCAGACTCTTCTGAGACTGAGAAATGGTCAAGCTTCATGAGTTTACTGTCGCACCACAGTTTGTTAATATCCTCGACTCCGAAGCCCAGATAAAAGAAATGGATTCGTTTATTGTGTGCCC
The DNA here is from genome assembly GCF_025860055.1 of Xyrauchen texanus. Classification (NCBI taxonomy): domain Eukaryota; kingdom Metazoa; phylum Chordata; class Actinopteri; order Cypriniformes; family Catostomidae; genus Xyrauchen; species Xyrauchen texanus. Next base: position 46,626,164 of record NC_068278.1, on the reverse strand, counting down.
TGGCTATTGGTCAAAGCGAACAATGAGCTTTTGTAGCCTTGGACATTGTGGTGGAGAGTCAATGTTTAAAAAGGCACAGACTCAGGATCTGGGCAAAACCGATCCCCTGCAGCACATCTACACAGAATGGTTTGGAAGAATGAATTAAAAGAGGTAACAGGCAGGAGGTGGACGCTTTTGCTTCCAGCTGCTGCTGTGAGATGATGGAAATGTTGTTTGGATGAGAGATGCTGTGGCAGGGTACTTAAAGTTTAATTAATTGAGTGGATACAAGGCTGGGCGGACAGCCTCTGTGGGAGGGGCTATGAGCCAGTGACAGGAGAGTTGTGTGAATTGATTACCGTTTGTTGAGATTAAGTAAAAATGCTTCTCACGAATGTTTGGTAAGGTCGTATTTCCAGAGAACAGCATCTTTGCCTGACCTCGCCACTTTGCCAACTAAGATAACACCTTGACTTTAATAAAGATAGAAGACGAATGTTTTCTCCTTTAAGGAGGAGATAAGCCCTTTCTCATCAAGGAAAAGGAAGATAAACCCTCCCTTTTAGGGAGGAGAGAAGATACGTCCCTCCTCTTTACAGAGAAAAACAACCTCTCTTTAAGGACAAATCACCCTATAGCTCTTGCCTGGTTGCCCACCAAAGCTAAGCAGGGTATAGCCTGGCCAGTACCTGGATGGGAGACCTCCTGAATAAAAATAAGTTTGCTGCTGGAAGAGGTATAAAGGAGTCCAGCAGGGGGTGCTTACCCTGTGGTCTGTGTGGGTCCTAATGCCCCAGTATAGTGATGTGGACACTATACTGTAAAAAGGCACCATCCTTTGGATGAGACGTTAAACCAAGGTCCTGACTCTCTGTGGTCATTAAAAATCCCAGGCACTTCTGTTAAAGAGTAGGGGTATAACCCGGTGCCCTGGCCCAATTCCCTCCATTAGCCCTTATTTATCATAATATAATAATCTCCATCCCTGAATTAGTGACATCATTCTCCTCTCCATGAATAGCTGCTGTGTGGTAAGCGTACTAGTGTACTATGGTTGCTGTCGCGTCATCCAGGTAGATGCTACACACTGGTGGTATTTGAGGAGAGTCCTCCTATACCAAGGGTGGGCAACATTGTTTTAAAATATTAAATAAGTGAAGGGTCACACATAGGACAATTGAATTGAAAACTGTTTTAATCATGTTGGTAGAAATGACAGATTGCTTTAAAATACACTATTTGCCAGCCCAGAAAGCATGGGTTGTTGTTTCAAAAAATAAGAACTTTCTGTTGAAAATTTTGACTTTTTTAAGTAATTACTTTACTCAAATCATTTTTTTGTTCTGTTATTACTTGTGTAAATGTTTGAGACTGTTTTTACTTGTTTATCTACCTCAAACGTTAATACCATTGCAGTACAGACTTGCATCACTGAATGAAGAAAAGATTAGGCTAATATTTACTATTTATGGACAAACACATTGTCTTATACATAACCACATGAATTCATTTTCGGTTCTGTTTTACTCGTGTAAATGAAACAAACCTATGAGAATGAATTATAACTGAGATATTTATGAATGACACTGTGTCATGAAAAGCAGTGCCTACCCATGTAATGTTTTTGCCTAATGGGAACAACTGAGACGGTCACCTCTCTTTGCAAGACCATCAAAGTCTGGTGTCCTGTCTGATGTTGAAATACGCAGCACAGAGCAAAAATGTTTATCCGTCAGCCAGGATCTGTAACGTGACTTGTTGTAGTTCATCACAGAAAAAGTTTGTTCGCACACATAAGAGGAGCCAAAAAATCCTCTGTGCGTGCCTGCACAGGCTCGGAAATTGTGTTTCCTTCAGTGAGCCATAGAAGATGTCCAGTGTGGATGTACTGAACTTTTTTTTTGAGAGCAGTGTCGCACTGGATGTCAATCAGTTCTAGCTGCACATCTGGGGACACATCAAATGAAAGGGGAGAGGACACCAGCTCCAGATCTCGTTCAATCTTCACAAAGTCAGAGAAACACTGGTTGAACTCGGTGTGGAGGTCTGTGAGAGTAGTGGTGTATCTGTCGGTGTGGCAGGGTGGCACATCCAAGGTAGCTAGTGTTGGGAAATGTGTGAAGCACTATTATTATGATTGCCAGTATAAATCTATCAGTTTCTTCATAATTTTCCTTGAGGTGACTGAATGCAAAGAAATCCACTATGGAATGGATGGACTTTGATGACTGTTAGGTCTGTCAATCAGATTGCACCCCTCTTCCTTGCCCTGTTCAAGGCAGCCTTGTTTCCAGATTTTGATAGCTCTGACTGGATTTGTCACTGTGTGTGTTTGTGTGTGTGTGTGTGTGTGTGTGTGTGTGTGTGTGTGTGTCACAGACTGATTTTTAACCACCATACACTGATGACCACAGACTGAGTGAAACCTGTCAAGCAATATGATTGACTATTCACAGTCCTGGCAATACTCTCTATATATAATAATAATAGCAGTAAATCATAGTTTTTCCATATTTCATAATACAAGTTGTCTGGCAACAGACTCTTCTGCTGATAAAAACTAATGGCTTCACCAGGGTTGGTGAAAGATTTGTGTTTAATGATCTGAGCCACAAACACAAAGGTTTAAACCCAAGGTGAGGATAAACTAAAGAACTGAAGAGATCCAGAACTCTGGGTTACTCGAGCAGGACTGTTTCAGCCCACTGAACACTGTATATCACTTTGGTTCAAAGGCACATGCTAAATGACAAGTTATTAGTGCTGAGAAAAGCGAAGTATGAAATGACGAGTACAAATGAAGTGGAATTAATCTGCATACACTTGTTTATTTCACTTGTATGTTTTTCTTTATTCGTAAAAACTAGAAACTGGTAGATAAATAAATTTGAAAAAAAATAAATAAATAAAAATAAATAAATAAATAAGTGAAATCACCCCAATGAAAGATAAATCTCAATCACAAATCTCAATAGTCTCTCCAAGACAGCATATTAAATGGTAAGCAAATAGAGGCTTTTGCTTAAAAGGTTAGTTCACCCCAAAATGAAACTTTTTTCATAATCTACTTACCCTCGTGCCATCCCAGATGTTTATGACTTTCTTTCTTCTGCAGAACACAAGCAAAGATTTTTAGAAGAATATATCTGCTCTGTAGGTCCATACAATGAAAGTCAATGGTGACCTAAACCCCAAAAGCTCCAAATAGGAGATAGAGTCAGTATAAAAGTAATCCATAAGACTTCAGTAGTTTACTCAATTTCTCCTGAAGCAATCCAGTTGGTTTTGGGTGAGAGCAGACCAAAATGTAACAACTATTTCACTGTACATCTTGCCATTGCAGTCTCTAGCCACGATCATGATTTCAAGCTTGATTAAAGTTCCTAATGCTTGACACATGCGCTAAAAGGATTACCTTGTAATCTTGAAATCATGATCGTCAAGGAGACTGCTGTCAAGATGTAGAATGAAAAAGGAGTCAAACTTTGGTCAGTTCTCACCCAAAAACCAACTGGATCGCTTCAGAAGACATTAGTTAAACCACTGGAGTCTTATGGATTACTTTTATGCTGCCTTTATCTACTTTTTAGAGCTTTTGGAATTCTGGTCACCATTCACCTGTATTGTATGAACCTACAGAGAAAGTCATACACATCTGGGATGGCATGAGGTTGAGCAAATGTTGAGAGAATTTTCATTTTGGGTGAACTATTCCTTAAAGTTTCCTGCTCCTTGTAAGACAAAGACACTAGTAATCTCAAATATGCATGCTCTAGAATTTCAGAAAACACCTCAACAAAATCTCACACTGTGCTCAGATATGCCAATATCCCAAAGTCTGATGTCAGAGATTCCAGTAAAAATTCCAGTACCAAATTATCTGAGGTACAAAATCAACATGAATTTTGCATCTCTATACTCTAAATCAGGGGTTTTAAGACCATATTTTAGGACCCCAAATATGATGATCCCTTGTGAGAAACACACAATATGAATCAAATAGCAAACTTGATATTTTAAAGACATGTTTTTGCAAAATTAAACAATTGGCTTTTATAGTGCCATTGTACTAAAGCAAAATTGTTAAAAGAATATTATAATTTTTTAATAGAAAACATTTACTTTTATTAAGTTGACAGAATAGTTTTTCTATTATAGCAAAATAAAATGTTTAAACCAGAAGAGAAATATTTTTAAATGTATTTGAAAATGCACTTTTCAAAGGCCTGTTTGAAAACCACAGGTCTAACTGTATGTCAAGAATTGTCTTATTTGTGTCCAAAGAGGAATACTGTTAGAGAAACATGTGAAACAAAGTTAATCATTAAATAAAATATAACTAAGAACTTTATTAGGTCTCTTGAGCAATGATAGAGAAACCAGTGAGCAATAAACATTTCTTCTTGGTTCTACTTTCAGATTAAAGGGGTCATGACATGGGTTTTTTTATTGTATTATTATGTTCCCTTAGGTGCAATTATAGTATTAATATATTTTTTTTTAAGAAAAACTTTTAAAATCTAGTGATTTATGACCTTTTCCCACCCTGTTTCTCATCCTCTGATTCAAACAGTCTGTTTTGGGGGCGTTTTCCATTTAAGACTTCAGTGTTAACGCCCACTGTTATGATTGGCTAACGTCAGTGCCTATGTATCAATTATTGACGCCCCAGCCAGAACAATATGCAAGTAAACTAAGTAAAAACACTGTGATTATTCATAATGAATGAAATTGCGCTTTAAAAAGTAGTTTAAAGTTTAAAATAGATTACTTACAGTTTGCGTCGTCGTTGTTCCCAGAATAGTCGGCACGGACTTATCTTTGAGCAACAGTTTTCTGGCAAAGCCAGCATCATATTGAGATTTGTTCTCAAAACAGTCATCCTTAAAATGTACAGAACAAACGCTTAAGTTAACACTGCCGTGACTGGGACGTCCGCAAAAAATAAACTGCATCCATTTTTCCCTGACGTCTGGATCTTTCGGCAGCTTATTCAGAGGTTTTGTTTGACCACAGCCAGGAACAGCACATCTGTGTGGCATCGTAATTTTCCTGTGTACAAGTAGTCTCTGTCAGAGCTCGCTGTCCATCGACTGAACACTTGTGAGGCACACGGCGATACGAAATGAGCGTAGTTGTCTTGCGCTTAAAGTGTAGTTATCTTGTGCTGGAGGCGGTCATATGCAAACGCTGTTACGTCACTTCTAACCGACACGTCACTTCTAACCATGAATCCAGAACGAGCTGTATTTTGAGCTTGATTAAATAAATGATTCGTTTAGAATGGGGAGGACGTCTTAAAATATTAAACTTGCAGGACGTTTTAATGATACAAAGACCTCTTATATACCAAAAGATCAAGGCAAATTTGGTTTCTCATGTCATGACCCCTTTAATTTCAGATTACTTTCAAAAGTCAGAGGGAATTTTGTCTTATTTATGTGAATATCTGCATGCTAGATGAAATGCATTAAAAAAAGGGCAAAGTGTAATAAATCTGACATTTGAGATCCAAAAGCATCCCAAAGCAGGAAAAAAATAATTGGACGTGAAGCTTTAAAGAGTGAATAAGCCTCTGCTTTTCCCTAACCTCTCTCATGAGGCAAACTAACATGTTAATAAAGTGGTCTAATCGACCTGAATGAGCAGTACACAAATGATCTAAAACAGCTTTACCTCTCAGGCCTCTTTAATTGTCTTTATTACAGGCTTTAGAAGCAGCTATTTATCTGAATGCATCTTTGTGATCACTGTCATTTAACTGTGTTCCCACAAAGAAAACCTCATATACAAATATCTCTGTGGCTGTTCTCTGAACAACATGCCTTTCTATCCATCATGAAAATGCCTAACGCTTAGCCTTAGGGTGTGTTTTTATGCTTTGGAGACAAAAATGCAAATGCACACACAGACGAACTAAAAAGCAACTGTTTGATTTCTTTCCTTTTAAGAAAAATGGCTGAAAACTGATCTACTGTGTAGGGGTTGGGAGATCTATAATTTTTTTTCTTTCATTGATGCAGTGTTTTGATCATGAAAAAACACATTATGATTCATAAATAAACGATAACTTTCACCTTCTTCTGAAGCTATGAAATCTTTATCACAAGCTCACATTAGTATAGAAAAATCATTAGTGAGTGAGTGTATGTGCGTGTGTGGCACAGATAGATCACATCTATGGCTGTTATATAATGTATATGTTATTTAAAAGGAAACATGAGGAACAGCATGTGTGCATAAAATTAAAATTAATAATATAGTTCGCCCACGCTCACACCCATACGTCTACTGTTTCCTGTTGTGTTTCATGCCCCCATTTTTTTTGCTTTTAATATTGTATGTGACCTGTCCTGCCTCCTCCTGTTACACAGTGGTGTAGTAGTGTCTGAAGAGGTGGGCATACAGTGAATTTATGGAATGGTGTACAGTACACTACTAAGAACCATGGAATGTCAACTTCATGTTAAATATGTATTTAAATGAATAGGGGTCATTAATGTTCCTTTCATTAGGCTACTATGGAAATTGTTAATACTTTATAATTACTATAATTAATAAACAAATACATATAATACACAATAAACTGTTAAGTATTGTATAGATAATATAAGTGTAGTTATGTATTACCATAGCCTACATAAGAATTAATGGTTATTTGTTTTATTTGTGTACTATAATGTGCTTTTCTGTGTATAGTGAAATTGTTTTCCTACTTAGAAATATAAATTTAAATTATTGGTATCACAAGAAAAAGGCACCACCGACAGTAGTAAAAAGCCAAAAAAAAGACATTTAACTTAATTTCGGGACACAGTTGTCCAGCATCTGGGAAGAGCATCAAAAACAAGTATAGGTGCAATAACATTGTCATGTTTATTCTGTTGTTTCCTGTTTTTCATGTCTCTTATTTTGTAAAGTAGTCATATGTTTCCCTAGTCATGTGATGTCCTGTTTTTCCTCAATGTTCGTGTGTCTTGTTTTCATTGGTTCATTGTTTGATGACCTTGTTATTCGTTATAGTCTGTAATTGGTTTTACGTTATTAGTCTGTTATCTTGTTTATTGTTCTGTTTGATCATTGGTTTATGTTCCCCTATGTCTGTGTATTTAAGCCCTCATGTTTGCCATTGTTTCTTGTTAGTACTGATATATGTATATGTAACCATGTTTAAGTCAAGCCATGTTTAAGTCTAGTCATGTTTATGTTTAGTTTAGTTCATGTGTTTAGTTAGGGTTTTCACGATTGTAAATAAACTGCACTTGGGTTCTTCAATTCACTTCATCGTCATCGTGTCATCGTCATTGCCATTGCTAGCTAAAACGTTACAAACATGCAGTATTTTCACAAATGTGTTATATATATATATATATATATATATATATATATATATATATATATATATATATATATATATATATAATACATTAGGGCTGTCGATTTAATGCGATTAATTTTACAAAAATAAAGCTCTAAAAAACTTAACACATTTAATCGCAATGCTTTCCTAAGAGATTCAAACTTGTAGTGCCACCTGTTTACTCCAGAGGGCAGTAAGTGAAATTTCAGCTGTATGAGCAACACACAGTTTATTTCAGTGAACAAAACATTAACAACTCTTCAGCGGACACACAACATAAACATGCGAACCAAGGGATCTCAAGATGTGTTTAAAAATTGAGTATTAAACTATATTTAACTTGACACAGTGACCTAAACATTTTACTTTTATGACGCAACACACCCGAGACGTGACACAAGCAGGCCTATGTCTGACGCAGGTCGTGTGGTCTTTACCTCACAAATATTTAATTACCAACAAGGTTAAACTGTTTTTACCCAGTCAATCTTTATTTAAGAAACATGCTCCCTGAAATAGATCCACTTTGCTCCTTTAGTAATGCTGTAGATTGATCTGCTCCCCACATTTTTTGGGAATGTGCCCACGCTGTAGTATTTTGGAGAACATTTTGTTTGTTTGTACGTACCTCTATTTTAACTAGTTTTTCTTTGCTTTATAAAGACATTTTATTTGGTTTTCACTGTTTTGATAACATTAATATTTAGTTAATGATAACGTTAATATTTTCTGATAAATCTGTTTATTTTTCTTGCCAAGTTTTTTTTATACAGAAGTGTAAATTTATGTCTATAAAGCCCCTATTTGCACTTTTTTGTATAGACTTCAAATATTATTTAAATACTCTTTGTACCTCCAACAACTCCAAAGCACTGAAAACCATTGCACTATGTAATGAATATAATGTCTTGGCATTATTGTAATATATATCTGTAGTATTGTGTACTATGTATACCCCTGGATTGTTTCTAAAAAAAAAATTACAAATATCTGACGCAGGTGTACATTGATGGGCTCTTAAACAAGCCCTCATAATAAATCTCCCACTGATTGACAAATTCACTTGTGAAATGGATTGCTGTGAACTGTATGCCAATGATTGGCTTATGTTCAATAATATGGTAGTAAACAATACATTGTATTCTAAAGCCGCTTTTATATTGTTTTATCAATGATTAACTCTTCTGCTACAAGAATGTATGCATTTTAATTATCTGAATATAATTTTTAAATATTTAAAGATAACTATGTATAATTATATATTGATATAAATATGTATAATCTTTATATATTGAATTATTGTTATATGAGGGACTTTTTCAGCAAATATTTGTATATGCGATTAATCGCGATTAATTAATCGGGACACCATGTAATTAATTTGATTAAAAATGTTATCGATTGACAGCCCTAATATATATATATATATATATTTACATTTAGCAAGGAAATAAAGTTACAACGCAAATTATGGTTACTCCAGGAATGGTTGTGCATAAGCAATAGATGATGTAAATGATACTAAAAAAGATTTGATAATCTGAAAACTGTTTGCAAGAATTATGTCTGTGAGAATGCTGCATCTGAACCATCTCATGAGGTCTTCGTGAGTAGTTCACTCTTAACATGCCTTGTTTTATTGTTTCATTATTTTTTATTATTTTAATATTATTTTCATCATCATTATTATAATTATGTGTACATTTATAATTGTCTTGAGATCTTAATTTGTATTCGTTCATTTTTCATCCAGATGGATACTTGTGTGATGGCAAATGGAAGGGTTGTTATATATGATTTTTTGACCACTTCATTATTTTAATGGCTTTTTCGTTGAAATTAAAGTGCAATTTGAAGTTTTTAAATAAATAAATGTAATTTTAAAAGCAAAATCAATATAAGCAAGAATATTCACTGATCCCTCGGCCGGGGGGTTGACGATGTAATCGAACAACATATTTTTTGCACATCGCCCAGCCCTATATTGAACTGGGACGTCAGAATCCTGACTTCAATAACACATGACAGCTCGGCTTTACACATAATTAACGCATATTTAGTGTTCAGAAACTATTCCTAAACTATCAATAAGAGTGAAATGTGGGGATGCTTGTCAAACACTGTTCTTGGCTGTGTTAACTTGCTGCATGACATGTCCTTCCGAAGGATACCAATGTTAGAAACAAGCTACTGAAGTTTATTTCTGTGATCTTTTCAGTCCGACTTTAACAGCGTGAGGGGTATATTTCAGGGCAGATTGTATTGTAACAATGTAATTGAGACTTTGCAAAAAGGTTATTATTGAATGATTGGGCAGTGGCAACTATATTGGACCAGACATCAAACCAGTGTAGCAAAGTGCAAAAAAGCAATGCATCTCATTTCACATGCAAAGAGGGCATTTACATAGAAGTCTTAAAGGCACAGCAGCAAAAATGTCTTGATTAGTTTGAAAAACGAAATTGTAACTGTTTTTGGTGAGGCAATGACTAGCATATAAATGAACATTGAGAGTTGAAATAAAAAAATAAAAAAATGCATGATATGACCCCTTTAGTTTTCATTCACATTATCTATTTTGACATCTCTGTGGATGAATTTTGAAGCCATTATAGCATCGATCAAGATAATAACAACCTGGCTGGAGATTTTCTCTTTTGTGCTGTCATTTTTGGCTTGGCTGGAAGGAAGTTTGTCTTGCTGAAACTTACTTAGTCCCCTGGATACTGTCAGCTATCTGGGTTATAGCACACTACACAAACATACACTTATACACACACACCGCGTATTTATCCTCCTACAACACACACTCAACAGACACATACATTTAACACACTCCCTATACACACACTTGTAATAAAATGTTTGGTGTTGTACTGTGTTATTTTAGGGCAACATGTCAAGATGTTCAGAAAATAAGTGTAATATCTAGAAGTCCCACTCTTTCTCTCTCTCACACACACACACACACACACACACACACACACACACACACACACACACACACACACACACACACACACACACACACACACACACACACAAAGAGAGTCACTCAGTGCCTTTGATACATTTTCATCAACAATTATTGATTGCCTCTCTCTCTGTCCCTGCAGGGTCCTTGACTCAATAAGGACATAACAAAAACAGGCACACACATTCACACCCCACTTAATGTCTTCATCGTGTGTGTGTGGAAGCCTGGAAGCTAATGTATGCTAGTTATAGTCAAAATTGCAGTTAGGCTGGATGATACAGCCTCATTAAATTCATTTATTTGAATATACACACATCTCAATTAAAGCTCTTCTCTAAGGATAAACAATCTATTAAAACCTCCGACCTTAATCTAAACTGTGAAATCGATCCATTAAACAATTTATACCATATTTAGAGAAATATTACAACTAAAAGGTATAGTTCAACCAAAAATTTACTCACCCTTATGTAGTTCCAAACCTATTTACTTTTTTCTTCTTCTGTAAAACGTCTCGGGTTACATGTGTAACCCTTGTTCCCTGAAAAAGGCGGAACGAGATGTTGCGCTGCTAAGCGCTAAGGGGAACAACTCTAACTGTGAACCGAGCTGAAATAGTGTGTGTAACACGTCAATGAACATTGACTGGAATTTATAGCCTCGGTTGATGTAATCATTAGATGCACCTGCGGCCAGGCTATAAATGGATACGTCACCAGGTGTCGTCAGATACTTCTTTTTGAAGAGCAGTCCTGGGACGTCCCAGTGCGGCAAAGCAGCGCAACATCTCGTTCCGCCTTTTTCAGGGAACAAGGGTTACACATGTAAACCGAGACGTTCCCTTTACAAAAGGCTTCACTACGATGTTGTGCTGCTAAGCGCTACGGGGAACGCAATACCCACGCCACCGCACTTGGGGCTGTCCGGACCCCTACGGTTGTGCAGTGTACTCACAAAAATGCGAGAGGTCTCAGACATGAGCTTGAGATGTCGACTCAAGGGCATAAGAGCCCGGAGTAGCATAAACATCTAAACCATTCAATTTTGATGAATGTGTGCGGAGAGGACCAGCCTGCCGCATCACAAACTTGTTCAGGCATGAGCTGAGATGTCGACTCAAGGGCATAAGAGCCCGGAGTAGCAAAGCATCTAACCCATAAAGTTCGATGAATGTGTGCGAAGAGAACCCGATCGCAACACAAACTTATCATAAAAACTGATGAATGTGAGCGGAGAGGACCAGCCTGCCGCATCACAAACTTGTTCAGGCATGAGCTGAGATGTCGACTCAAGGGCATAAGAGCCCGGAGTAGCAAAGCATCTAACCCATAAAGTTCGATGAATGTGTGCGAAGATAACCCTATCGCAACACAAACTTGTTTAGGCATGGGCTGAGATGTCGACTCAAAGACATAAGAGTCCGGAGTAGCAAAGCATCTAGCCCATAAAGTTCGATGAATGTGTGCGAAGAGAACCCGATCGCAACACAAAATTGTCATAAAAACTGATGAATGTGAGCGGAGAGGACCAGCCTGCCGCATCACAAACTTGTTCAGGCATGAGCTGAGATGTCGACTCAAGGGCATAAGAGCCCGGAGTAGCAAAGCATCTAACCCATAAAGTTCGATGAATGTGTGCGAAGATAACCCTATCGCAACACAAACTTGTTTAGGCATGGGCTGAGATGTCGACTCAAGGACATAAGAGTCCGGAGTAGCAAAGCATCTAACCCATAAAGTTCGATGAATGTGTGCGAAGATAACCCTATCGCAACACAAACTTGTTTAGGCATGGGCTGAGATGTCGACTCAAGGACATAAGAGTCCGGAGTAGCAAAGCATCTAGCCCATAAAGTTCGATGAATGTGTGCGAAGAGAACCCGATCGCAACACAAATTTGTCATAAAAACTGATGAATGTGAGCGGAGAGGACCAGCCTGCCGCATCACAAACTTGTTCAGGCATGAGCTGAGATGTCGACTCAAGGGCATAAGAGCCCGGAGTAGCAAAGCATCTAACCCATAAAGTTCGATGAATGTGTGCGAAGATAACCCTATCGCAACACAAACTTGTTTAGGCATGGGCTGAGATGTCGACTCAAGGACATAAGAGTCCAGAGTAGCAAAGCATCTAGCCCATAAAGTTTGATGAATGTGTGCGAACAGAACCCTATCGCAACACAAACTTGTCATAAAAACTGATGAATGTGAGCGGAGAGGACCAGCCTGCCGCATCACAAACTTGTCCAGACATGAGCTTGAGATGTCGACTCAAGGGCATAAGAGCCCGGTGTGCAGAACATCCAAACTAGAAAAGTCCAATGAATGTGTGCGGAAAGGACAACCTGCCGCATCACAAACTTGCTGCAGAGGGAGACCTCTAGCCAAGGTTTTAGAGGAGGAGAGCCCTCTGGTAGAGTGCGCCCTGAAACCTACTGGCGAAGCTTGACCGCGCGCCTCGTAGGCCCGGGCAATAATAAGGATGCCTCTTTGAGGGCACCCCACCCACCAAGCCGTAGCAAACCGCAGTGGCCACATAGAACCTGGCAGTGGCGAGGCAAGTTCCCGCTGACAGTTCTTTCTACAGAAAATCCAGAACTGAAACAAACTGGCAGTTAGCTGGTTCTGTAATAAGAACTTTAGTAGAAGGAAACGCATGCAGGCGCATTTGCGTTACTACGTTCAGCCCCTCCTGAGGGGGAGGGGGGGGACTGGGCGATTCGGGGAGAAGTAGAGGAAACATTGCGCTATCAACAGAGGCGAAGAGGTCGTCTTCTGCCCTGTAAAATCTACCCAGCTCAGTTCCAAGTGGAGGGAGCCCTAGCACTTGAAATGGTCTTGATAATCTCAAGAGAAAACCCTGTGAACCTCATTTGGTACCCTTAGGGGCCAGACATGAAAGGTTTCACAATTCGGGCCAAGGATGAGAAGGTCCTCCCTGTTCGAATCGCCCAAGGCTGAGCCGTCGAGGAGAGGAATTAGCTCCGAGAAACATATCCTGTTCGGCCAGCGCAGCTCATTAATAGGAGGCAAGACCCTTGCTGGTGAACATCGCCAAGACTCCCGGGAGCAGAGAAACCGGGGAAAGAAATGCATACAGACGCATTCTGGGTCATGTATGTGCCTTAACGTCCAGACCCAAGGGGGCTGGGTGATTTCAGGGAGAAGTAGAGGAGACATTGCGCTATTCATAGAGGCGAAGAGGTCCTCTTCTGCCCTAAGATCTCACCCAAACTTGTTCCAAGTGGAAAAAGCCTGGCATTTAAAAAGGTCTCGATAACCTCAGGAGAGAGACCTGTGTCCTTCAGTTGGTACCCTTAGGGGCCAAACATGAAAGATTCCACAATTTGGGGCAGGGATAAAATATTGCCCTGTGCCTGAGATAGAAGATCCTTCCTCTTCGGAATCGCCCAAGGCGAGCCATCGAGGGAAGAGATTAGCTCCGAGAACCAAGCCCTGTTCGGCCAGCTCGGTGCTATCAGTAAGAGGCAAAAAACCCTTGCTGGCGAACTCTGGGCAACTACTACCTTAGGGTGGAGTTCTTAACTCCCCCTTTGGTATTTTCTGTCTGGACCGTAAATCTGCTCCCATATACGGGCATCCAGGGATATAACTGACCTGAGTGACAGGAGCTTGCCCTGGGCCCTAAGGAGAACCCAACGTGTCAGAAATACAGCTGACAAGAACGTGGGTCTCCTTGATGATTTATGTAAGAGGCTACCACTGTATTGTCCACCCGCACCAAGACATGGCAGCCTCAGAAGGAGGTATTTCAGGGCCAGAAATACAGCCATCAACCCGAGACAGTGACTGTGACAACCGAGCTGACGACCCTCCTATCCCCTTAAGCTGGATGACCACTTAAGGCCGCTACCCCGCCCATCAGGGAGGCGTCTGTCGTTAGCAGCCTGCGACAACAAGACGCACCTAGAGTGGGACCCAAGGCAGAAAACCGGGGTCAGAACCACATAGAAAGGGAACGAAGCCTGAGGCGCGTAACCCTATTTAGCCTAGGGGTTTTGGCCCTTGGAAGAAATCCCCTGGCTTTTGGCCACAACAAAAACGGTCTCATGAGCAGAAGGTCCAGAGGGATCACCGTGGACGCGTTCGCCCTGAGACCTGGAAATCGTTGATACCGATAACAGTGCAACCTTGACCTAGCCTGACTTTGCTCAGGGTGATCTGAATGGACTCAATACTAGCGGGAGACAGTTGTGCCCGCATTGTGATTGAACTCCATACAATGCCCCGATAGACAGTGTTCTGAGTGGGAGAGAGGACGCTTTTCTTGGCGTTGAGCCTCAACCCCAGAGAAACAGATGAGCTAAGACGATCTCCCTGTGCTGATCTGCCAGTTCCTGGAACTGCGCTAGGATCAGCCAGTCGTCTACATAATTCAGAATGCAGATGCCCCGGAGTCGCAAGGAGCCAGCGCTACATCATGCATTGTGAATGTGCGGGTAAAAAGGGCTAGGCTGAGTAAAAGAACCTGACACTGGAAGACTTTGCCCCCGGAAGTGAACCTCAGGAACTTTCCATGTTGTGGCAGAACTTCTAAATGAAGTATAGAAGTGCGTCATAAGATCGATGGTGACCAGCCAAACGAGTTGTAGGTCTTGAGACACGACCGTCTTGACAGGCATCATCTTGGACTTGAACACCCACGGGTAGTTCAAGCTTTAAGATCTAAGCCAGACGCCACCCCTCACCCTCCATGGGAAACGGGAAGTATTTAGTGTAATAACCTAACTCTCTCTCTGGAAGGGGAACACATACCATGGCCCCTTTAACCAGGAGATTGAGTTTTTTTGTTTTGTTTTTACAAAAAAAAGAAATCCGGTTTACGGTAGTGAGAACACGCCGTTGAAACACGGAAAAGCGGCGAGTGAATTAAATCCTGACGCCCTTATAAGACCCACAGAAAAGAATATATCCGGCAGAAGTTTCCACGCTGCCAGGATCTCTGAGATGGGTATTATATTTGAACACTTCCTGTTGAGGGGTTGTCGGGTGTTTCGCGTCCTGAATAAAATGCAGGAACAGTGAAAACACCCAATTTTGACGGAAGCCTCTGCAACCCGAAACACCAAGAGGTGGCGGGAATGGAGGGGCTTCGAGGGGGTACCGGGAGGGGTGAAGTGAAGCACGCGCCCCGTCCCGAGGGGAGCTACCCCCTAATCTAGGCGCAAGACCATCAGGGTTTTCTCTTACTAGAAATGATAGCCCTGAGGTCTTGCTTCGGGGGCTGGCGAGGGAGGCGAGACTGTCCCCAGTCCCTGGGAGGAGGAGCACGACTCGCCACGCTTTGCTTTTGAGCCTCCGTTCAGACGGGACTGAGGCGGGTCTGAGGCTTGCTCGTCAAGCGCAGAACCCACACTCAGGTCATCCGGGAGGTCATTCTGGTATGCATGTAAAACAGCATGGTGTGCAGAGCAGCACCAGCCTGACCTGCTGCTTGATAAGCCCTTCCCACTAAAGTGGAGGTTGTCCTACAAGGCTTTGAGGGGAGAGAGGGCTTCTAAAGTGACGATGCCAAGCCCTGAGAGATAGCCCGCAAGCGTCTCTTCGACCGGCGGCATCACTTAATACCCCCGTGCCTCAGCACCCACGATGGTCAAATATAATGACGTCGAGGGTATGTGAACACGGGAAGAAAAAAAATTAAAAAAAAAAAAATATATATATATATATATATATATATATATATATAATTTATTTATTTATGTATTTATGTATTTTTTTTTTTTTTTAGGGGTTCCTCCATGAGCGAAAAAGCTCTTCATGGAGGTTATCAAAGAAGGGAAGGGACTCATGAGGTGTTCCCTTCCTTAGACTGGAAGATAAAATCTATCCCCTAATTTGGAGGGTTTGGGGTCTCTTTTTCACGTGGCCAGTCCAATCTGGCAACCGCTTGAGTAACAACATCGAGCAATTCCTCCGTAGATTTTTTTATCGCGGACGGAAAGCTCGGAGGCGGGAAGAGAATCGCGATCCTCCTCATGATCCGAGAAGCGTCGGAGCAGCCGAGATCATGTGAAGGACCAGCTGGGTTTGGGGAGAGAGTGAGAGAAAGGGATCAACCCGTCTCTTGCTCCTCAGCCAAATCCATGCAAGAGCCCCACGAACGATCTTTATATATATTTCTTTTTCGTGAGTGCTGACTCCCGGAAGCAAGCGAGGCGAGCACGAAGCACTCTGCCTGTTAAAGCAAATCGCAGTGCTCGCACCCGCCCTGCTGCAACACGAGAGCAGCGTGCTCTTACCCCCAAACAAACAGAGCAAAAACTGATGTGTGTCCTCTTCAGCTATAGAGCAAGAAGAGGGGAACACACACCGTTTGCAGCTTTCAGTCATTCTCTCTTTTTTTTCTTTCTTTTTTTTTTGTTGATATATTTATATATATATATATATATATATATATATATATATATATATATATATATATATATATAATATTTTCTAACTTCTAACAGAGGAAAGAAAGTTTTGACAGGGTTTTTGAAACACACAGAAACAGAATCGCTCTGAAAAAAGAGTTTCTGACGACACCTGGTGACGTATCCATTTATAACCTGGCCACAGGTGCATCTAATGATTACATCAACCGAGGCTATAAATTCCAGTCAATGTTCATTGACGTGTTACACACACTATTTCAGCTCGGTTCACAGTTAGAGTTATTCCCCGTAGCGCTTAGCAGCGCAACATCGTAGTGAAGCCTTTTGTAAAGGGAACACAATAGATTTTAAGCACAATGTTAAGGACTGACATCCTCAGTCTTTTTCATTGTTTGAAAAAAAGAGCAGCTTCAAAATTCTTCTGAATTTCTCCTCTTGTATTCAACACAAGAAAGTCTTTTGAAGGACAGGAGTAAATTGTTACAGAATTGGGTGAAATAATCGTTTAAGCTCTGCTGATTACCACAGAAAATTATTTTGCCTCTTCCCTTTCATAAAGCACAAGTCTACTGTTATGTGAAGCAGGTTTAAAGGGGTCATATCAGGAGAAATCGAATTTCCTTTGATCTTTTGAAACAAGAGTTTATTGTCCTATGAAAACATATTGAAACTTTCAGAACTCAAAACTTCCTAGTTCAAAAAACCTAACTATACTGAATAATCATACATAAAATGTGAACATTGTGTGCAGAATAGGTGAGGGTCTACGCATAACTTTAAGTTCTCCTGGACCCTTGAACTGCCCCTATCTTTTCCTTAAAACTACCCTAACTTTAAACCTAAAAGTCAGTGGGATGTTTACGATATGCCAATTAAATTAGACTTCAGAACCAGCATACAACACAGTTAACATGTTTTATGGGCCCTTTTCTTCTCATCAGTGACACTTTTACTTGGCAGGACAAAAGTTTTTGTTCAGCATTTGCAGATTCATTCTTTCTTTACATTCTTCTTTATCTTTATTCGCTTTATCCCTTCGCTTCCCTTCATTTGCCCAGAAAATGAACCAAGAACACATTAAGATTGCAAGATAAGAATGAAAGACAAAAGACAATTCAGACGGATTGAATCTGTTTGGACAGGGTGCCACTAATGATGGGGGGAAGTTGACCATATGATCATTAACTGCACATTGCATGACATACAAACACACTGATCAAGCAAACTCTTTATCTAAACAAATCACTTACACATAATTTTGCTTTCTTCCCTTAAAAAGAAAATGAATGCAATAACTACAAAAAAAAAAAATTAATTAAGAATGATTAACATTGAATTATTAAATCTATTGACAGCCCTATCCTATTTTATCTATTGCCCGAGTCATTTACATTTACATTTATGCATTTGGCAGATGCTTTTATCCAAAGCAACTTACAGTGCAAGTATTACAGGGACAATCCCCCTGGAGCAACCTGGAGTTAAGTGTCTTGCTCAAGGACACAATGGTGGTGGCTGTGGGGATCAAACCAGCAACCTTCTGATTAACAGTTATGTGCTTTAGCCCACTACGCCACCACAACTCGTCTCTTTACTTATTGCCTGAGGTATCCAAACCAAAATGTTGGTATCGATCCAACCTTACATGAGGGTAAGTAAATGATGAATGAGTTTTCATTCTGGGGTAGACTAACCATTTAAAAGGAGATGTGTGTGTGATTTTTTTTTTTATGTAAAAATTATTGATGCATCGATTATTGTTCCCCTTCTGTCACTCACTCGATGTTGTGTCTTGAGTATTGAGTACCAAATGAGAATTGCCGAACAGAATTTTCATGCCACTCACATACCCCCGGTTCCTCCTAGCTCGTCCGCTCTCCCTACCCTTGATGGCAGGGCGGTCCACGGGTACATGGAAATCCACCAGCTGGATAAGGCAGTTGCGGTGCACATGTGCCCACAAATTGCCACTACCTGGAGTGATCGACTGGCACTCCCCTCCAAGGCCTACAGTGCTGCTGGACAGGCCGCCTCCGCCCTGCATGCCATGGCCCTCCTGCAAGTCTACCAGGCCAAGGCATCAAAAGATTTGCACCTGGGTAGTCCTGATCCTGATGTGCTGCTGCAACTGCGCTCGGCGACCGACCTTGCCCTCTGGACATGTGCTCTCGAACAGGCGATGGCCACCCTCGTGGTCCAGGAACAGCACCTGTGGCTGAATTTGGTCGAGATGGGGGTCTTCGACAAGGCTCGCTTTCTCAACGCCCCCATCTCCCAGATCTGACTTTGCCCAGAAGTTCTCGACGGTGAAGAAACAAATGGAGGCCATTCAACACATCTTGCCCTGCCGCGGCTCAAGATCCCACATTCCGTCTGCTTGCCGAGGGCATCCCCCTGCGGCGGTGAAACCCCAGGTAGCTCCGCCCCAGCCCGGGCCCAGCTCTCAGCCTCAGCGTAGAGCTCCTCGCAGGAAGCGGAAACCACCAAACATAAACCACCTCCTGGACCCAGTAGGCTCCCAAGCGCTCCAGAGACGGGCAACCCAGGGATAGAGATTTCTGCCACGGAGCTGGTATTCAGACCAATCCATCCCCCGGTGGAGGGCAGGGTAGAGAAACTTTTGTATCCTTTAATTTGCTTGCCGCACCCCCAATGGGCTGCAGTACCCACGTTGTCACAAAGGAAGCAGTTCCCTCACTCCCTGGGTCACTTAGCCAGTGCCCACAACCCACATTCTCATGGCGATCAGACACCGAGCACTTGCAGTCGGGGCACCATGAACGTGAACCCTCCGCCTTCACATACCTAACAGCACCACACTCGTACCTCAGGCCGGCAGGTGGTGACGAGTCTAAAGGTAGTTTCTACAGAACCTCCTCCTCAGTCAACTACCTGTCCCAGGCCGGGTACATGGAGCAAGGTAAGTGCTTCTTCTCATCTCAACCATCTCGGGACGAAGCAACACTCCCCGATGTGACGTAGCCTGCTCCCCCCGCCGCAAGGCCTCACCTCCAGGTATGTCACACGTGATCGTCCCCTTAGTGCCCCTCGCCCGGAGCTTGGACGCATGGCTTATGCTTCATTGGTGCCCACTTCACCTCGGTGCAAGTGGACCTCTACCCTTCTGTGCAAGGACGTGATAGAGCATGTCCCTCCAGCCGAGATGGAAATGGGAGTACGGTGTACGCTCCTGTCACATGTCACAACTCGTCCACCATCTCCTCCTTTGGAGTCAGCCGTGACTCAGGTCGCTGCTCGCCACTCACACCCCGGGCGACCACAACACAAGGGCAGATGCGTTGTTGTGACAGGTCTCGCTCAGCGGAGAGTGCAGGCTCCACCCCCAGGTGGTCCAGCTGATCTGGGACTGCTTCGGCAGGGCACAGATAGATCTCTTTGCCTCCCAAGACAACTCCCACTGGCCGCTCTGGTACTCCCTAACGGAGGCCCCTCTCGGCACAGACGCGCTGGCACACAGCTGGCCTCGGGGGCTGTGCAAGTACGCATTTCCCCCAGTGAGCCTTCTTGCACTGGTGCTTTGCAAGGTCAGGGAGGACGAGGAGCAGGTCAACTTGGTGGCTCCTTATTATCCCACCCATACCTGGTTCTCGGATGTCAAGCTCCTCACGACAGCACCTCCCTGGCAAATACCCCTGAGGAAGAACCTTCTTTTTCAGGGATGGGGCACACTCTGGAGATGCGCATTTTGGTCAGTGCTTTCATTCCTGCAGGAGAGGTTGGAGGGGAGGCTGTCCACCTCCACCTTGAAGGTGTAAAGTCCCTTGGTAAGCACGACTTGATTATCAGGTTCCTTAGAGGTGCCAGGAGGTTGAACCCTTCCTGGCTAAGCCTGCTCCCCTCCTGGGATCTCTCAGTGGTCCTCACAGGCCTTCAGAGACCCCCCTTCGAGCCGCTTGATTCAGCCGAGCTCAAAGCCCTCTCCTTGAAGATGGCCCTCCTGATCGCGCTCGCTTCCATCAAGAGTTTCAGGGACCTACAAGCGTTCTCTTTCAGCGACACTTGCCTAGAGTCCAGTCCGACAGATGCTCACGTCATCCTAAGACTGCGACTGGGCTACGTGCCCAAGCGCTGCCCCGGGAGGAGGCAGACCCAGCCTCTTCGTTGCTGTGTCCGGTACATGCTTTGCATATCTACCATGGACTGCACGCAGGGCTTTAGATGCTCTGAGCAGCTCTTGGTCTGCTTTGGCCGACGGCGGAAAAGGAACGCTGTCTCCAAACAGAGGTTAGCTCATTGGGTTGTTGATGCTATTTCCCTAGCCTATCACACCCTTGCGGGTTTGAGAACACTCTATGAGAAGTGTGGCATCCTCGTGGGCACTGGCCCAAGGCACCTCCTTAGCAGACATCTGCAGAGCGGCGGGCTGGGCAACACCCAACACCTTTGCTAGGTTCTACAACCTCAGGGTGGAGTAGGTCTCGTCCCAGGTTTTGTGAGGTCCGAGCCAGTAAAACTTGGTAATACAGAACAGCCGTCCGGGTGTTCCGCTTGCACCTTGCGCCATTCACCAAGCTGATCTAGTGCGCCTTCTTCCCCAGGTTAGCCAGTAAGTGCTCACTTCCTGGATGTTCTTCCTCCCTAGCCCTCTGGCCGCAGTTTCAACAGAGGAAGTCGCCACTAAACCCACAACGAGTTGAGTGCTCTGTGTCGGGCTTGGGCTCCACAGGCATAGTTTCTGCTTCAGGAAACTCCCTGTGACGGATTTTCCGTGGTACGGTCCCATGGTTGGCAGGACCCGTGTCTCCCTTGGGCAGTCCACGCTGCCCTCCAGTCGCCGTGTCTGTAGCAACTCCTCCCTTGTCAGTCAGGATCTACCACTGCGCCATGTGCACGAGTGGCTTGACCCCGTGTTTATTAGTCACAAGTTACCTCCCCCCAGCCTTTTCCTTCTAAAAGAATAGGAACGGGAAAGGACGCCTTCCCCCGACGCATCTATAGCATTAACAAACATAGAGAGAGAAAAGGCCAAGGCTAGCTCTCATACAAGTCCTGTTGCCTGTTCAGTATGGGTACTGGGAACCTAAGAACGGTATATGACACCTTTTATTAGGGGCGTTGGGGAGGGTTACATGCAGCCGACCCAGCTGCTTCTAGCACGCAGACGCTTGCTTGCACCTGGCTCGGCAGTCATGTAACATGGGTAGTGCATGGTGTTTTGAAGTGGGACCCCTTGTGTCACTACAATCGACACAACGTCGAGTGAGTGACAGAAGGGGAACGTCATGGTTACTGGTCGCTTTCTTGCATGTAGAATGATGCATGACTCTCGGACGCGGCTGTGCGACCAGTGTGCAGCATAGAGATAACATTCCCGCGACCGTGACACCACGTCCATGGCAGCCCACTAAAGTAAGAGCACTTGAGGTTTGGTAGTAGCAAAGACATCAGACTCATTGTACATGCTTCTTATTCCAAATGACACTCATCGCACATGAGCAAATTAGTTAAAACATTTTATTTTTACCTGTGAATGTGAGTAAAACTGTTGCACAGAACAGCCCTGCGCCATCTTTAAGTTCTCTGTTCTAGCATTAAGTAAAATGTTGTTCTGTTATAGGTTGTTCTAATAAGGTGCAAATCTAAATAGAATGTGTTCAGAAGCGATATACACATTGTAGAACAGAAATGAACAACATGAATGTCAGATTCTCAAGAAATCATTATAACATCTTTGGGAATTGAACAGGTCCTCATTTCATTAATGAGAAAACACACTCCCAGACACATGATTAGTGTTTAAGAGGCTGCCTTGTGAACTTCTGACCAGAAACTTTATTAACCACAGCCTGTCAAGCATTAATGGATGAAACCTTTTACCCTAATGTTTTTCTCTAAAACACACATAATTTTTTAGGGAGATTTTCAAGAGAAATGCCTGTGAGAGGGTGAAAGCCTGAGAAAATTAAGTCAGTACACTAAGATAAAGAAGCACCCCAGTCTCTCTCTCTCTCTCTCTCTCTCACACATACACACACACATACACATAAGGTGACTTGGCTAAACAAAACTTTAACACCATTAACCTCTGAACGGCCTTGTGGGATATTTACTCTTTCATCTCTCGTTCTCCCTCATCCCTTGTTCATAAATATTCATCTCTCTAATAGAGTTTTTCACAGTGTGAGTTCAGCTAATTCCATATGACCCCAACCAGCATGACAGAAGACATGGACTGAGAGCAAGAGAGACACAGAGGTGAAGAAATATGATACTCACCAATAGTGTATGTAAAGATTATAATGAGAGTCAGCGTAATTGCATTCATGTGCAGAGCCGTACATTTAAAGTTGCAGCAACGGTATGGTTAACAGAATGAGAAGAGAAGTCTGGAGAGGGTGATTTGAGGTTTGTGGGCACAAGGGTGAGAAATACACTGTGCTGGACATGAGTGGTTAATTTGATTGGCTGCAATTAAAATGATCAAATTAGAAAATGGCCCTCAAACCTCATTTGCGCTTTTATTCAATTCAAATATTCCTCAATGATTTCAAACATTATAGGTTCAAACTTGGTGATGTCTCTTGACATGATCTGAATGGGCTTTAAGAGCCAAAGCAGAGAGGAAATATTATCAGTAAATAACACATTTAATTATTTTCAGGCACATCGTAGAGGGAGGTGTTCTGCATCCCATACAGGGGTCAGACATGGAGATTCCAGAGGTCTGTTTGCAGGTGCCAGATGGTGCCCCATCCCAGAGGAAGAAGGTCCTTCCTCAGGAGAATTCCCTGGGGGGGCTGTCGCCAGGAGCGTGAGGTCCGAGAACCAAGTCTGGGTGGGCCAGTAGGGTGCTACTTCACCAAGTTCTCACCCTTCACTGAGGTTAAATGGATGCCGCTGAACCTGGGCGGTTGCCTGGTGAGCTGAATCGTGCTGCCGAGTCGGACGGTGGAGAGCGCAAACCATGCATCCAAGTTCTGGGCGAGTGGGGCCTCGGGGTGGGGCGGGGCCTGAGGCGCCACGTTGAAGGGGCTTGAGCCCTGTGGCCGTGCTGAGTGTGAGCACTTACCTGGCTCCTGATATCCACCAGACGATCGGTCGGGGAGGTGGGAGGAGGTACATCATCCCCACAGTCCGTCGAAACCGTCCGGCTGTGGGCATGTTTGTGTGCAGGGGCAGGGCGCCGGTGGAGCGCCGAACATGCCAAAATGGAAT
Source organism: Xyrauchen texanus (assembly GCF_025860055.1). NCBI lineage: Eukaryota > Metazoa > Chordata > Actinopteri > Cypriniformes > Catostomidae > Xyrauchen > Xyrauchen texanus. Next base: position 46,602,273 of record NC_068278.1, on the reverse strand, counting down.
GGGCGTCGTAATGATGGCTGGATATGTGACCCAGGGAATGAGGAAACTGCTCTTTTGTTGAACTTTTGGATACCTCAGCTACTTGAGGGTGCAGCGAAATTAAATGAAAAAGAAACAAAAGATTCTCCTCCCGGCCCTCCACCGGGGGATGGAGTGGTTTGGTCACCAGCTCCAGAACAGTGGGTCTCCTTGTCAATGGTTCGCCCGTCTCAGGGGCCCTTTGAAGCCTTCCTCGGGTTCTTGGCGGTCTGCCGTAAGATGGGTGGCATCTGCTTCCAGTGGTGGGCTCGACACCGGGGTGGTGCAGTCACCACAGGAGGACGCCCTTGGCAATGAGCAGACGGGGTGTGGGATCTTGAGCCGCACTGGGGCAGGATGTGTTGGATAGCCTCCATCTGCTGCTTCACCGCTGAGAACTGCTGGGCAAAGTCCTCGACAGTGCCACCGAACAGGCCAACCTGAGAAATGGGGGCGTCAAGGAACCTTGCCATGTTGGCCTCTCTCATCTCGACCAGGTTCAGCCAAAGGTGGTGCTCCTGGACCACCGAGGTGGACATCGGCCACCCGAGAGACCGCGCAGTTCCTTCATCAATCCCGGAGCGGAACTACCCTTGTGCAGTTCTTTTAGCGCCTTGGCTTGGTGGACTTGCAGGAGCGCCATGTTGTGCAGGGTGGAGGTGGCTTGTCCAGCGACACCGTAGGCCTTGGACGTGAGGGATGACGTAAACCTACAGGCTCTGGATGGGAGCTTCGGGCATATGTGCACCGCGAGGGCCTTATCCACTGGGGGTCACAGAATACCGCACAATCAAGGGTAGTGAGGGCGTGGGAGCTGAAAGATCAGGACCGGGCAGTAAAAGGTGCCTTGTCAGCTTCTCATGCAATTCAGAAAATCAGAATGAGTGGTTTGCTCTCCAGCTCCCTTTATACCCGTATGTTCGGGGGAGTGGCATGAAAATACCACTCGCCAATTCCCTTTGGCCTTTTATCAAAGATCAGATGTGTCTCGGGCTACCAAGTTAGGGCTCCTAACTACATCAACACAAGGTCGAGTGAGTGACAGATAGGGAACACTCTGGATATATTGGAAATACATACATTTTTCATAATCGTGATAAAAGCATTTACAGTTAATACAACATAAACTATCATAAACACCAATTGGAAGGGAGGAACCTCTGCGATGTGTCCGCACTGAGTCATTACACTGATGTACATAGCAATGATTTAGTGTCAGTGATAAAGTGATGGAGAAAGAGCTCTTAATGCTTTTTGTTGTACAAAACAAGCCCAGATGGAACTTGTGACAGAAAGTAAGTATTTTTCAGCCTAAGTAAGGCGCATTTTAATTACCACAGAAGCATGTCAAGTATTAACTATCACCAAAATACAGAATGAGACTTTTCATGTGGAGTTCAAAACGGCACTTGACGCTGACATTAACACCCTCACGGGAATAATGCAGCTTGATTACAGCATGATTGCTGTAACAAAGCAGATTGCCTCAGTCTACCAGGAGAGTTTATGAAATTTTAAGGGGCGGTACCCTAGGCTTTGAGCACAAAAATCTTTTTCTCGTACAATGCAATGGACCAGGATATGATGTCACACGGGAGGATTCTGATGTAAGTAAATAATACATCACAAAAATAAAAATATTAACAATTTTAAATTATATCGTCTACTCACTTTCCTGCAACAATAAAACATTCAGCTTTAAAATATTAGAGGTCAGCATGTGACATTTCGATCTTCTATTGGTCATGTGTCCTCTCGTCGTACAAATTCACGGTTCACTTCACCAAGCTTGAACTTTGGTTCGCAGCGTCATTTGAAATTCCTTTGCACAAGCTTACGTTTCCGATCTCCCATGTTCCTACATTTTTTGATTAATGTTACTTGAATAGGTGTAAATCTTTATACTGTGGAAGGCTTTGCTTGGAAAATGTTAATAAATCATTATATTGTTGCATATTGTTTTGTTTTCTTTCCTATGAAGGAAGAAAATTCATTTTGACATGAATATAATATATTTAGAGTCAAATTTCAGCACTTTCAAAATCTGCATTTAATCACGATTAACTACAAACAATTATGAGATTAATCACGATTACAATTTTAATCGACTGATAGCACTAATTGCTAAATATTTCTGATTATGGATGAGTAAATGTTGAAAGAATAATTTTTGGGTGAACTAACCCTTTAACGGTGCAAGTACTTTTTTCAAAATTTCATCATAGGACACCAACCAGCATGACAGTAGACACAGACATTTAGAGACATAAAGAGCAGAGAGATTACTTACCAATGATGTATGTCAGCAGTAGGGCCAGAGTCAGCGTAATTGCGCTTGCGCTCAGAGCTGTACATTTCCAGTTGCAGCAACGGTACGGTTTACTGAACGAGAAGAGCGGTCTGGAAAGGGTGGTTCTGGGTAGTGGCCTTGGGGGCGGAGAATACACCGTGCTGGACGTGAGAGGGTAATTTTGATTGGCCGCGTTGAAAATGGCAGACGAACCAGAGCCATGCTTGAACAGGAAGTGTCTGTAAATAGGTAACAACATGTTACATAATGCCTGACCTGTCAATCAATTTATTATTTAATAGCTCAACATAACACATTATTATACCAGGAAAACAGAGTAAGGCAGAGAGAGAGAAAGAAAGAATGAGAGAAAAGATGGAATAACAGAGTGTGAGAAAAAGAAAGAGGTGCAATCATACTGTGAAATCTCTCTCACTTGCTTTGGTTACTAATTGGAGTCATTTGCTCTCTTTAATTACAGATATTTAGCACCAGAGATTAATGAGCTATTATTAATAGATAACATCCCTTAGATTAATTATGATATTAATTACACAGAGGAGTCCATATCTTAGAATAATTAAAAGGTGCCTACTTAAAAACTAATTTACTCCAGCCTTGTGCTGTAATGCCAACTAACGTATGTATGTCTATTATTTTAGGTTAAAATGCAAATAAATGTTTACGGAAAAGTGTATATTTTAGTACTGTATCAGGTAAAAATTCAGAGAAGTTTTTCAACATTATTAATCAAAATAAAGCTTTTTTTAGTGACAAATTAGTTTTTAAAAATACAAATAGATGTAGTCTCTTAAATTAGATAATAAAAACAGCATCCACAGTAAAAATACTTAATTATGTTAAATTAGTTGTAGATGAAGAACATCATGTAACAATAAAACTAATCAGATTAATCAAGAGTAATCAAAGTTATGATTTTTTTATCATGATATAAACCATAATCTGCAAGTGTGTGAGACACACAGACACAGATATTTAACCCTGTGGATATGTCAGAGAAAAGACAAACAGATAGACAGATAGCCAAGGGGAAATTGGTTAAAGCTTTTAGGGTAAAAGCCCAAAGGCAACAGACGGAAGACCTTCAAATTCCCAAGATACACATGGATTCTCAACAGTAATTGATCACGCTGCAAAATCAGATAATCTGGATTTACTATGTGCTGGAACATAAAAGGACAAATGTGTGTGTAACTCTTCCAAAGAGACAAAAGAGTCAATCAATAAGGCCCCCAAATCATTGAAAGATAGATCAGTCTTAACACATTTACATATTTATATGCTGATGAGTAGAAAAAGGCATCATGACATCAATATTGATTGAAGACGACAGGAAAAACTGAACATGCACACACACACATCACAGGTTTCTTTTTATACAATACCAGAAACCATTGACTTCTATTGATCTTTAAACTGAGCTAATTATAATTACTAAAACATAACATAACCCTATCCCCTACAGGCATTTTAAGACAAACAGTTTTTATTAAAACATTGTTTTACACATTTTTAAAATTGTTTTTATTGTTGTGACTTCCCAAAGGTTCACACAAAAAAGGTTGTTACGGATTTTATGATATTTCTGGGGACATTTGGGCCCCACTAATTTAGAAAAACCTAATTCTGCTTACACAAAGACTACAGCAAAAGTACATAGTGTATGCAAAATCAAAAGAAAAAAAAATCATATTTATATTATATTCCTGATCTCCTACCCGAGTGACCAAAAGTAGGTAAATAGAGTAAGACGTTGAAATGTAAAGAAAAACTCATAGTGCTGATACTGTTGCAGAGTGCTAAAAAGACATGTACTAAATGCTTATTTGTTTACAGTGTCTTACAGGGTTGCTATACAAAGGCCAGAAAAGAGCGTTTAAATGAGCATGCAATGGTAGAATGAGGCTTGAGACTGAGAAACTGAGACTGAGAAAAATTACAGTTTATCACCACCATAAAAAAGAGAAACTTAATTTCACACTATGACACGCAGAACTAATCCTGTCTTTATTTACTGTAGAATAAATAAATAAAAATTATCACTTCGAAAACAAAGAGAAAGGCTGAGATGGAGGGAGAGAGAGACGAAAAGACAGAAAGAGAGAAAGAAAAATAGCATGTGGGAACACAGGAGATCACAGTTTTACAAATCAAATTTCTACAGTCTGAAAATGTTCTATTGCACAGACTGTGTTTCTCACTCAAATCACCTTGCATTATGATGGAACATGTCTAATTCACTGCATCTCGATTTTATAACAAGCACTTCTGATAAACTGTGAAATTTGGCACATTTGAAAGTAAACAATTATAATTAACAATTTAAATATAATTTTGTTTTTTAAATAATTTATATTGATTTGTATGATTTTGTATATTTGAATGTATTGATATTCAATTATATTAAATCTATGGGGGGCCAAACAGGAAATAATTATATAAAATCTGAATATATAGGTGTTAATCCAGAATATACTGTTGTAATTTGAATACATAATTATAAATATGAATATTTACTTGTAAATCTGAATGTATAGTTGTAATCCAGAATATATCAATTTAAATCCAAATTTATACTTTTAAGTCCAAATATATCAATATAAATCTGAATATATAGTTGTAAACCTGAATATATAAATATGAAGTTATAACTTTATGATCAGACATAATCATAGACAGATGTTCTTAAACCAAAAGATTAATTAAAAGAAGATCGTATGTCTAAATAATTCAGTTTTGTACAATGATTATCCAAATCAGCTATCCAGACCAAATGGAGACATTTTCTGCGTTACAAAATTGAAGGCTGTCCGCAACATGGAGTTGTTAAGAGATCTAGCACATTTCCATTTGCAGCTGGTAATCCAAAAATAATTGTAACTTGTTATGTTGTCTGATTATGACAATCATGGTGCAAAACAAATAATTCTATTAACTGTTTTAGTCAGATATGGAAAATTAGAGCTTGTCCATAAATAAGCCTGATAAAAAGTGATTTTATAAATATATTTTCAGATTTAACAAGGATTTATTCTGATTAATATTTATATATATATTTATATATTCAGATTTACAACTATATCTTCAGGATTTACAACTATATATTCAGATTTAAATTTATTTATTCAGACTTACAACAATATAATCAGGATTTACAACTATGTATTCAGATTTATATTTACATATTCAGGATTTACAACTATAAATTCAGATTTATATTTATATATTCAGGAATTAAAACAATATATTCAGATTTGTATTTATATATTCAGAATTACAACTATATATTCTGAATTTAAATATAATTATTTCCTGTTTGGCCCCCAATATAAATATAAATTATTTTAATTTATATAAATTATTTACATAAATGTTTTTAATATTATACACATTATATTAAAATCACATATTAGAAAATATCTCTATACATGCCAATATATGGTAATGACCAGGGCTAGTTGTCACACTTTTAAACAATATACATGTTATGCTAAGCCAAAAATGCTGTCAATTGAGCTTAACTTGTATTGGAGATGGAATATTCAGTTAAATTCTTGGCTACAAAATATGTATTGTATATATAATCTACAGTATGTCAACTGAATCGCCGAGTGTTCTGAATTATATGTTTATGATTGGGTTGATGCAGGGTGTTTCTCCACTGTGCATTAATGTTGTTCTATTGATCCAGATGTAATTGAGAAAGTTAATTTGGGTAAGCGCAACATGTCAGCAGGTATAGACATCACCATGACGTTGACACGTTCACGATACAACGCAAATGTCATCCCGCACTCAGCTCAAGCCTGCTGTTCAAAAATGTGCCAGAATCACTTAAGCAGCCCTTTAATCTAAGGACTTTCCTGTGCAATTGGCTGGATTTTCAAAGCACTCTACAAAATTGGTAAATCTGCTTTTCTTTAACCCCCAAATTTCAACAATAATGTCTGAATGGTTAACATTTGCTCTGCGCTCTATTACGAGGCAAGATACTGTGTGTGTTTATTTAAACTATTAAAGGGTTAGTTCACACAAAAATTTAAATTATCCCAAAATGTACTCACACTCAAGCCATCCTAGGTGTATATGACTTTCTTCTTTCAGCCAAACACAATCAGAGTTATATTAAAAAAATATCCTGGCTCTTCCAAGCTTTATAATCGGAGTGAACGGTACCTTAGATTTTGAAGCCCAAAAAAGCACAACCATCCATCAAAAAGGTAATCCATACAGCTCCAGTGGATTAATAAAGGCTTTCTGAAGTGAAGCGATGCATTTTTGTAGGAAAAATATCCATATTTATAACTTTATAAACTATAATCAATGGCTTCCGGAAACAGCCGTCTGGCCGTTCACTGGCTTCCTCTATCCTCTGCACTTTCATGTTCGTGACTGCTCACTGGAGCTTACACTACGCCTACGTCATACGACGGACCTGGACTCTCTCATGAACATGCGGACGGCCGTTACCGGTAGCCAGTTATTATAGTTTATAAAGTTATAATATAAAGTTATCGCTTCAGAAGGACTTTATTAACCCCATGGAGTCGCATGGATGACTTATTTTGATGGATGGATGTGCTTTTTTGGGCTTCAAAATCTAAGATACCATTCATTCCGATTATAAATACTGGAAGAGCCAGGATATTTTTTTAATATAACTCAGATTGTGTTTGGCTGAAAGAAGACAGTCATATACAACTAGGATGTCTTGAGGGTGAGTAAATTGTGGGATAATTTTCATTTTTGGGTGAACTAACCCTTTAAGCAAGCGAGGTTACATTCCTCCAGTCCTGCTGTTAGATTCTTTCAGACACGTTATTCTGTTTGAAAGGCAGGAAGTGATGTTTGAAAAACAGGACTGAAGCTGATGGAAAATACATAAGGGCTCAATTACCCAGCATTCGTCTAATAGCCACTAACACAAACATTCTATTGCTGCCTGCTGCTAGTGGTGAGTTTATAAAATGTCCTGCCGTGCCTAGCATAGTTCACAATACTTGGAATCTGTTATTGGTTGTTGTTTGCGGACAGCTGGATTCATGTAGTAGTGGCTTTATTGAATAAATAAAATACAAAGAACACTAAACTGTTGAACAATATGAGAAATCTTCCTAAAACAATAACTCCATCACTCCAGTTATCCTCTGTTCAGTGGGTATAGGATTGAGCAGTGATGGCCCATGCATTTTAAGTCTAGGCCTTCAGTGTGATTCATGCCATTAAGAAAACACAGATTCACAATGAATAAGACACTCTATGCCTATGGACATCATACATTATGTCACAGCTAATGAAAGGCAAAACTTAAAAACGACACTGAATGCTCAAGCAAGCCTATTTTTAATTGCAGCATGACTGATTTGTGAAATTAATGTCTCCCTAACTGGCATTGAAAAATCATAATTTTCATATAAATCTATTAAGGATGTCTATAATACCTGTAAAAAGATATTTAATAATATTTGTGATATAAATGTTGCTTGCAATACATTTTGTTTCGTCAGAGTACATGGTTACTTTTCAAAAATTGAACCGACACAGAGTTTAATTTACTATTAGGGGAGGAGCTCAAACTCACATGCTGCTTCAGCATGCGATTTGTGAAACAGCCATCATGCTTCGTTCGTAAGCATAAAGGAATAAATTCTGACTTGATAATAGGGATGTGCCCGAAGCCGAATACCTTATTCGGAAAAGCAATAACAACGTCTTCAAAACGATCAACGGATTCATCTAAATAATATAAAAAATATTTGTACGACTGATTATCCAAAAAGCACAAGGATAAAGTGACATTTTAAATAAACAAATCCAAAAGTACAACAAATGAATGAATCTGTCAGCCAAAATTTCTAAAATGTAAACCGTGAATGAAAATGCCCACAGTGTGATTTCAGACCGGATAGGTGTGCTCTCAACTCTGTTTGCTGTCTCCTTTAATTGTTCGCGTCTGGATCTTGTCAAGTGTAACATTAACTAAGATACCATATCTTATACACTTTCCACTTCTTGAAATGTCTATGTTAATGTATCACACAATTCACACGTAATGATTCCCATGTATTCATGTATAGCCTAAACCTGAGCATAATGTTAAATTCCTGACCTGAAGTGATTTCACATCAGAGCTCATCTTCCCGTCTCTTTAAGTTGACCACATTTATATCCATATCAGCGATTAAGGTTATTAACTGATTAAGACTTTATTCCAAAAAAAGTTTAAATGCTCCATAAAAGGTTAAATATTCCATAGAGTATTCATCTATTAGGAATATTCCTCAATGTAAAATGAAGAAAATGAAACAAGCTCTGTGTAGGGTCTGGACCAACCAGACACACACTAATTATTCATTATATACAAAGGTCTATGAAACTCCTCCGAAACTAACATACCAAATGAAACGAACACCCTGGCAGAACCAAGTCTCAGGTTACAGGGCTGATAAGGAGACTTTTACGACCTCCAAAGGAATGTTCAGAGAGTGCTGACTCTCACTTAATTCTTACTGAGAAGGAGAAATGAACCCTTTTAATCCTATATATATCCATGGGATAAATATATTGACATGTATCTAATGTTCCATCTCATGACTTTCCTAAATGTTGTGTGGTCTGTGTTTCTTGCAAACTCTAATGGGTTAATGTTTCAGACGTTGCATACTATGGTTAACCGAAATCATATGTGTGGCATATTTGGTCTCTATAACTTGGTATTTTGAAGATCGAAATGACTGTGTACATGATATGTCGATAACAACAACATATTAGTATTACAAGTATATTTCCTAGTTTCTTTCTTGCACATGCAATGAGAAATGTGAGAACAAAGAGCAATAAACCAAATTCCCGCCTGGAACCCAAACCCTTCTCATTGGTCGAGCCAATGAGAGGTGGGACATGTTTTCTAAGGTTATAAATTCTCTTAGCCCTCTCTTAGCCCTCTCTTAGCTCTCTTATGCTCCTCTTGCTTCCTGCCTCTCTTGCCCTCTGAGCCTTGTGCTCTCTCACTCTCTTGCTGAATGATGCCAAACTAGAAGGCCCCAAGGACTCCCAAGCGTGCGCCAGGCTACGGCCTTGTCTCTGACTCCCACTGGTTCTCTCTCTCATCAAGACAACATCATCAAAGATCAACTCAAGCCATCAACACATTGCATCAGGACAGTTTAATTCAAATCGGACATGCAAGTATCAAACTTAGTCTCATTATTTGATACATTAAGTATCCTTAACCCCTTTCTAAAAAGGGCGTGTCAGAACTAATATGATGGTTTGCTCAGGCTGTTGATCTGCTGAACTTCAAACAATGCTATAACTTCTTGCCTTCCTGTATTCTGCTTCAGCCCTCTTTCCCTTGGTAAACTGTATGAATGTATGTATATGTATGTTAGAGTAGTTTAAATGTTTAGTCTAGTTAATAAAGTCTTGTTCATGTCACATGCAAAGTTGTCTGTGTCTCAAGCTCATATCTAAAGTCAGTAATCATAGATTTTGACTACTTGCTCTTAATACGTAGTAAGAAAGACATTTCCCATGCCCCGGAAATATACCTTTCTATTAATTAATTAATTAATAACCAATATTGAGTGTTCACGGGATGAACCGAGCATTTGGTTGTAATGTTAATGTAGCTACATCAAGTTAACCCGATTAACTGATCCAAATATTCATGATCGATTATAACAAGTTATGATTGATTATTAATATTTCATAGAGCTGATTCGCTACATACAAAACCCTCATGATTCACCTGCCATCTGCCATTGTGATGATTGTCGTCCGATGATGTCTCCAACAGGGACACCACCTGACGAAATGGGGGACTGTAAGGTATGGCGGAGGATCAGTGGCCTTAACAGATTCACGAACAAACAAGAACTTACTGTTAAAAACTCCCCTAATTACTGAAATAGTGCCAACCAGTCTCCACAAGCACAATAAATGTATTGACAAAGAGACAATGAACTATTGACAGAGAACCGCATGTGACATCCGCATGCTCACCACGTGCTTATCGTGTGGACAGGAAGGGGGAAACTTTGAACGTAACAATGTGTGTGTGTGTGTTTTTCAGTTAAACACAGAACTGCATATTGCTAATGAAATACGTGTAATCCCTGTATGTTGTGTATTTCTGAGGTATATCAAACTCATTAGAACTGTTTCGTTGTGTGTTTTAAACTCTGAAGCCTCATATTTAATAGCCTCAGAGTGTATATTCCCTTTTTAAGTGTACTAAACACACGTTTCTTGGTATCAAATTAAACCTTACGATTTGTCCGAGCTGAATTCGAATATAAGATCTCTGTAGAATGATATTACGCGATGTTTTACTATCGTTTGAGTCATTCAGCCCAAAATCTCTTACTGTCATAAACATGCAAATGAGCCTTGACAAAGGAACACTCTCATGCCCAGAGTAAGGGAGACTTTTACGACCTCCAAAGGAATGTTCAGAGAAGTGCTGACCCTCACTTAATTCTCTTACTGAGAAAGAGAAATGAACCCTGTTAATCCTATATATATATTCTATATATCCATGTGATAAATTCATTGACATGTATCTAATGTTCCATCTCATAATTTTCCTAAATGTTGTTTGATCTGTGTTTTCTTTCAAACTCTAATGGGTTAATGTTTCAGACTTTGCATACTATGGTTAACCGAAATCATATGTGTGGAATATTTGGTCTCTATAACTTGGTATTTTGAAGATCAAAATGACTGTGTACATGATATGTCGATAACAACAACATATTAGTATTACAAGTATATTTCCTAGTTTCTTTCTTGCTCATGCAATGAGAAATGTGAGAACAAAGAGCAATAAACCAAATTCCCGCCTGGAACCCAAACCCTTCTCATTGGTCGAGCCAATGAGAGGTGGGACATGTTTTCTAAGGTTATAAATGCTCTTAGCTCTTATTTCTTGCTCTCTTAGTCCTCTCGTCTCTTCGCTCTCTTAGCCCTCTCTTAGCTCTCTTATGCTCCTCTTGCTTCCTGCCTCTCTTGCCCTCTGAGCCTTGTGCTCTCTCACTCTCTTGCTGAATGATGCTGAACTAGAAGGCCCCAAGGACTCCCAAGCATGCGCCAGGCTACGGCCTTGTCTTTCCATTCACCAAAGATCAATCTGACCCCCACTGGTTCTCTCTCTCATCAAGACAACATCATCAAAGATCAACTGGAGCCTCAACAATTGCATCAGGACAGTTTAATTCAAATGGGACATGCAAGTATCAAACTCAGTCTCATTATTTGATACATTAAGTATCCTCACCCCTTTCTATAAAGGGCGTGTCAGAACTAATATGATGGTTTGCTCAGGCTGTTGATCTGCTGAATTTCAAACAATGCTATAACTTCTTGCCTTCCTGTATCCTCACCCCTTTCTAAAAAGGGCGTGTCAGAACTAATATGATGGTTTGCTCAGGCTGTTGATCTGCTGAATTTCAAACAATGCTATAACTTCTTGCCTTCCTGTATTCTGCTTCAACCCTCTTTCCCTTGATAAACTGTATGCATGTATGTATATGTATGTTAGAGTAGTTTAAATGTTTAGTCTAGTTAATAAAGTCTTGTTCATGTCACATGTAAAGTTGTCTGTGTCTCAAGCTCATATCTAAAGTCACTAATCATAGATTTTGACTACTTGCTCTTAATACGTAGTAAGAAAGACATTTCCCATGCCCCGGAAATGTACCTTTCTATTAATTAATTAATTAATAACCAATATTGAGTGTTCACGGGATGAACCGAGCATTTGGTTGTAATGTTAATGTAGCTACATCAAGTTAACCCGATTAACTGATCCAAATATTCATGATCGATTATAACAAGTTATGATTGATTATTAATATTTCATAGAGCTGATTCGCTACATCTGTCTTTTTTTTTCTTCTTCTTGACATTTTTAAATGCTTAGTGTTCTTGAATTCTGGTCATTTACTATATAAATGTAACATTATTATTATTAGTATTTGTGGAGCGGAGGGGGGCGGGGCCGGGCTAGAATGTCGCAAGCCCGGTCCCCATTCGGCCTGATGGGGCGTGTGAGGGATAAAGGTGGCCGGTGACAACGGTTCGAGAGAGAGAGAATTACGGGCATGTCCGTCACGTGTGTGTTCATGGTTTAAGTTTTCATTAAATTATTATTTATATTGACAAGCGGGTTCTCGCCTCCTCCTTGCCCATCTAAACTCCCTTACATTGGTGCCGAAAACCTTGGGAAGGAGGAGGGATGCCCGTCGCAGAGTCCTCGACACTACCGTCCACCCAGGGGAGCGCCGCTACCATCTGCCGGGTGACAGAGAAGCCCGACCGCCCGGACGCGGGAAACGGCCGCCGTCCGCGGAACGAGTGGGGACTGGATTCCCCTGCAGTGATGGAGCCGCTGCCAGGGGCGGAGGAGTGCCCTGCCGTCCCTCAGAAACACGGAGGGGTCGAGGGAAGACCGCTGTCCGCAAGGGGAGGAGGAAATTTACCCAGGGGCCGCCAGAAAAGCGGAGGGGCGTTCTGTCCGCTGGGGGTCGGAGATTTGACTCTGGTTTGCCCGGAGAGGAGTGGCTGTTGTCCGCCGGAGAGTGTGGCGTAGTGTTCGAGGACCACGCGATGGTACATCAGAGAACCGGTGAGTGAGCTCCTTCTCTCTCTCCTCTCTCTCTCTCTGTCGCACCGTGCTGGCCTTTTCCCTCGCCTATTTTTTGTTGTTGTTGTTGTTGGTGTTTTCCACTCCTGTCTCCTCCCAGGTCGAGAAAGCCGGGGATGACCTGACGGGGCGCAAAGCACGCCACTCCCCAGGGAAAGGGGGGGGGGGGGTGTAGGTCATGGCGGTGGCACCCCGGCCTAAGGTAACATGCACAGACAAAAATAATTCTGTTTCATGCAGATATTAATATCCCATAGACCCCACAACATATTCCACCGGTAAGGTAGCCTACAAAGTCAGCTTCATCTAATAGAAAAAAAAAGAAAGAATAAAATAATATTTTTTAAAATAATGATAATAATTATTATTAGGCTATTATTATCAAAAGGCATATACAAGGTATATTTTATCAACTATAAATGTTAGAGTAACACAAAATAAATGGGTGTTTCATTTAGTTTTGATGTACTTCTGGTGGTGTACAAAAGGTGGATGGAAACCAGGATATTGAAAATAAAATTCTGACCACTACCAATAAATTCACCTTCCTGGAAATCTCGATAAAAATGAAACACCAACAGACAAACACTCATCTGTATGCCCACACACGCAGCTTTCATTTTCATCAAAATCTTTGGGGTTTGTGAGTAAAACAATCATCCTAAGCAGATAGCTTTATTTCCTCCCTCAAAGCGGACAGGTCTATCCTTCATCATTTATTTACTCTTCCATTTCTCTCTTTCACAAGATTAGGTCAACTCTCAATCTTTATCATCATCATCATCATTGTCATATTGCTCAATCTGTCTTTCAATATTTCCGACACATATTTTCTCTTTCTCTTGAAGACACATACAATCATTTCTACGTATGTTCTGTACTCTGTGTATATTAAGATTTAAGATTAAGATTCAACTTTATTGTCATTGTGCAGTGTACAGGTACAGAGCAATGAAATGCAGTTGTTTTCACATATCCCAACTAAGCTGGGGTCATAGATGGGGTCAGCCATGAAACAGGCGATATGATTTGAATGGGAGCCAGCTGGCCAGCCGCGCCTTTTGTTGCTCTATGTTTCTCGTCATAGAGTTAAAAAGCAGCTGGGGCTATCTTAACGCTATAGATGCGGGGAAGGCTGGGGGGCGGGGCGGCGGGGGTTGCCTGAAGCGGGATATCCCTGTGGAGCCCAAGCCCAACATGGAGCACTCGACTCGTGGTGGGTCTGGCGGCGAATTCCTCTGCTGAATCTGATGCCAGAGGGCTAGGGAGCATGAGCATCCAGGGAGCGAGAGCTTGCTGGCTCACCTGGGAAAGAAGGCATGCTGGATCAGCTTGGTTAAGGGCGCAAGGTGCAAGCAGAACACCCGGTCGGTTGTTCTGTATTACCAATTTCTACCGGCTCGGACCTGTGAAAATACGGGACGATACCGACTCAACCCTGAGGTTTAGAACCTAGCAAAGGTGTTGGGTGTTGCCCAGCCCGCTGCTCTGCAGATGTCTGCTAAGGAGGTGCCGTGGGCCAGTGCCCATGAGGATTCCTTTCTTCTCGTAGAGTGTGTTTGAACCCGCAAGGGGGTGCACGGCCTGGGTGTGATAGGCTAGGGAAATAGCATCAACAACCCAGTAAGCTAACCTCTGTTTGGATAAAGAGCTGCTCAGAGAATGTAAAGCCCTGCATGCAGTCCATGTAGATACGCAAAGCATGTACCGGACACAGCAACGAAGAGGAATGTACAGATAACCACTCTGTACAATTGTAGTGAGCAGAAAAGCATCTCAGAATGCATAACACCTCGAACCTTGAGGTGGATGGGCTACAACCGCAAAAGACCATGTTGGGCACTTTATTATCAGAATCAGCTTTATTGCCAAGTATGCTTACACATACAAAGAATTTGTCTTGGTGACAGGAGCTTCCAGTGCACAACAATACAAAAACAGCAGCAAGACATACTGTAACACAGTTAAAGGATGGGCAAGGAGGAGGCGAGAACCGGCTTGTCAATATAAATAATAATTTAATGAGAACTTAAACCAAAAGCACAAACATAAACACACACGACGGACATGCCCGTAATTCTTTCTCTCTCGAACCATCGTCACCGGCCACCTTTATCCCTTGCGCGCCTCATCAGGCCGATTGGGGACCGGGCGCGCGATATTCCGACCCGGCCCCGCCCCCCTCCGCTCCACACACACATAGTAAAAAAAAAAAAAAAGGAATAATAAAAAAAAATAATTATACATACACGTACATACATATGGCCATAGTGTTTCTAATAAAGGTGCTCAGTGAGTGTACATAGCACACACACATTGTGGGTAAAATAGTCAGTTTTCTATCATTTTAAACTTTTTTTATAGACAGTTTTCCATATTGAATGGATTATAAGTATATTTATAATCAAAATGTATCTCGCTTTGTCCACCATCTTGGATTTATTTTTCAACCAAGCTCATCACATTGCATTCTTGGATTGACAACCTGCTCAAGGATACATAAAATGCAAACTCAGAATTTGGCCAAAATTAGATATCTGAGGAGGCAGCATAATTAAGATACCTACTTTTTTGCGTTGGGAACATGCCTATGATGCCTTAACTTTTCCTAGCTCCCTAGTGTATTAGTGTAGGGTTCAGGTTAGGGTTGGTCTATAATAAGAATAGTAAGCTTTATATTAAACCAATAGAAGCCTGTCCCCATTTTAATAGCTAATTAAACATGTGATTGGGTCAGGTTTTGCCTACATTGTGTACACTAATTGTCTCCACAACTTGTGTAAAATCTGAAATCACCTGCATTGTGGGGACCAGCCAATGGTCTCCATGAGGAAAATGGCTTAATAAATATCATAATTAATGTCTCAATTAAAATAAAAAATTGCAGGAAAGTTTGTGAGGGGTTAGATTTAAGGGTAATTGATAAAATAATATCATTAGCTCAGTATCAACACAACAGAAAATAAAGGAAAGTCTTCAACATGATAGAAAACAATGTGTGTGTAACTTTGTATATCACCTTGTCTCTAGAGGTATGTTGCTGTTCAGTGCCCAGGTATTTTGTGTCTGCCCGTTGTCATCCTGTCCAGCTTTATTTCCAGAGTCCAATGGTTGGCATCGAGCAGGAAGTGTGCTCCTCTGCACAACCTCCGGAAGGGGAGCTGGTGCTGGACGGGCACAGGTGCAGGCGTGGGGTGGAGGAGGAGGAGGGGGCAATGGTCGGAAGCTGAACTGGGCTACAGGACTGGAAGGAAGATCTTGAAAGAGAAAGATAAGACAAGAGAGAAAGTTGGAAAGAAAATGAGCAAATTAGAAAAATTCTATTATATTTAATCATAATATTTAATGATAGTCTTTTAAGTCTCTATTTCCTTTCCCCATGTTTCTTTTACAACCTTCTATTTATTTGTCAAACCCAAAGGAACCTTTTGTAAAACCTGAAGCCTTTATGCATTATGAATTAAAAAAAGTATATTGTATTCATTATAAATGCCTTGTAGGACAGATTTATTTGGGGATGTCCCGATCCAGATCGCAAGTATCGGATCGGAGCCGATATGGGCATTTTTTAATTGATCGTGGATCGGCAGACAGCCTGATCACCTTACTCCGATCATTTACGTCAGCTGAGCACAATTTGTGGCAGAGCGTAAACTGACAAATAACTTAGAATTAGTAATTCCGTGGCTAAAATGTCAGCAGCTGTGTAAATATTTTAAACAAGAAAGCAAAGACTGTCCAACACACACTTCCAATATCTACAATCCGATCATTTCACAAGGCGGTAGCAATACAGATGCGTTCAATACGACCAATTTGATACGACATCTTAAAACTAAGCATGCAACGGAATACGGCGAGTTCACTAAAACAACACAGGAAAAGGCTGCTGTGCTGAAGCAACAAAGACTGGACAAAACTTTTAAAAGGAAGGGAAAATATAATCGAGAGAGCGAAAAGGCCAAAAAGATTACAGAGAAGGTGGTTTAATTCATATCTTTGGAAAACCAGCCCCTCTCTGTGGTAGAGAATGCAGGTTTTTGCCATCTTTTGGAGCTTTTGGATCTACGCTATGCCCTGCCATCTCGACACTACATTCCAGACACCGCCTTGCCAGAGCTGTACAGTAAGGTTCGTGACAACATACGAGGTGATTTAAAACATAATGTGACTGCTGTTAGTTTTACAACTGACATATGGAGCTCTGACGTTTGCCCCATGTCATTGCTCAGCCTCACAGCACACTGGATTGATTCCTCCATTTGATTAAGCGTGCAGGATTAAATGTACACCAGTTTTGTGGGTCTCATACAGCCGATCATGTAAAACAGGCCATCGAGGAGATGCTGAACACATCGTAAATAAACAAGTAATTGTTATTTTGCGTGACAACGCAAGGAATATGTTTTGAATTTGTATTATTGAATTCATTATTGTTGAACTTGGGCCTGTTCAAGTGTATCTGTTTACGCCACTTTTAAGAGTAATTGCAAAATTTTCGATTTTATATGTGAGTTTTATAAAAATGATTTTATAAGTTTTATAAATTAAATGCATTAAGCTGAAGACATTTTTTAGTTACTTTGTTTACTTAGTTATCTTTGTAAACAAACAAAAAAAAAAGTCTGCAGCTCTAATATCTAGGCAAATACAAGTATTGGATCGGGACTCGGTATCGGCAGATATGTAATATTTAAATATCGGACCGGGGGCCAAAAAAGCTGATCGGGACATCACTACCTTTAATCACTTGTATGTTCTCGTGTATAAAAGTAAAATGCATTTAAACACATGATCAATGCCCAATTTCATCAGTTATATAAATTGTTATGTGTTAGGTGTAATACTCTGTAGACTGAATAGGTAAATTACACTTTCCATGAACAGGGTCCACACACTGGCAACATAACCATTTATAACCATAAAAGCAATATAACCACTATTATTATGTTAGCAAAACTATTTTATGTTGTGAAACAAAATGATTGTGTGGTATGAAAAAACAGTTATAATTACATCAAAATATAATTTTGTCAATTTCTTCAGCATCACGAGAAAAAAAGAAATACTCTCATCCCATTTTCTCAGTGTTTACACAAATTGTAGTGCCGATATTATATATCAAGCTCAACCATTCAACCAAAGTTTTTACTGTTACCAATGATTTTTTCTTTTTTAGAAATGTGAGTCTATTAACACAGGGATGCAAACTCAAGAGCAGTGCAAAAGGAGAGAAAGTCATAGCATGTGTTCTGGATGTATAACTTCTGTTGATTTGACTGTTGCATTTAAATCTTTTTGTAATGTTTAAGCTTAAAGCAACCCTTTCAAGAGATTTTAATGAACAAAATTTTGAAAAAAAAATTCATGCACATACACACACACACACACACACACAGGAACCAATTATCTAACGGCTCTGACAAAGTAACTTATTTCAGCATCTGAGGAGCAGGTTAAACACAGGTAACCACTTTTGCTTCATTTCTTTGATGGCTCACAGGGCTCGACATTAATGCTTGTTTGGGACATGTGGAATTTTGAAGGGGCAAGTGAAAGACAATTTATAAAACATCAATAACAAAACAAAATCAGCTATATTTGTGATAGCCTATGCCTGTGTCACTTATTAGAAAGTACATACTTATTCTGCTGTTGAAAGTAATCAAGAGCACATCATTTGATATGTCGCTATCGAGCTAGTAACAGCTGTGCCCTGTTTGATTGACAGGTGGCATATGTGTGTGTGTGTGTGTGTGTGTGTGCTGAAAATGCTCATGCTAATGTGCACCTGAACGGTCAAATACATTAAAAAAATTAGCCAAAATGCCCATCTTGGTGAGGTATTTATGTAAACACAGAGAGTGATGTCTAAAGTGAACGTAAACAGCGGAGAAAAAAGCAGATTTGTATTAAAATGTCAGACTTGTAAGTATAAATGTAAGCTAATAGACCTGCTGCCCTCTAGTGTGTCTTTATAATAATCAAACAACCATAACAAGAAAACAAGGAAACACTCACTGCTCTTAACTGAATAACTTTAGTAGTTTTAAAAAGTATTAATGTATTATAATCATACAGTGAAGACCAGAAGAACTTCTATATTGCATTTCATTCTGAATATTTACTTGAATACTTGATACTGCTGTTATAAACTTTTAAAGCTTTTAAAAAAGCACAGAATTTTCTGAATTTGTACTTTTTGTTATATTATTTTTAATCTAGTCTTGAATAATTACTTAAGAACTTGAAACCATTCTTCCATAATTAACATATTGTTTAGTTTTATTATTTGTTGTGGTTTTGAAGCTAGTATTGAGATTCGTCAAATTTCACTATCGACTTCTGAAATGTTGATATTATGATGATGTATAGCATTTATTGTACATGGTAGATCTTGCTGCAATAACATGGTAAAAAAGTAGATCTTATTCCATAGAACGTCTAGGTTACGGATGTAACCTCCGTTCCCTGATGGAGGGAACGAGACGTTGTGTCGGAGAAGCGACACTAGGGGTCTCTCTTGAGCGCCGAATATGCCTCTGATCCATTGAAAAAAGGCCAATGAGAAGTTGGCAGTCAGTATTTGCATACCCCGCCCCCGGACATACGGGCATAAAGGCGAGGCAAATACTAGAGTTCATTCAGGATTTTTCTGAGGAGCCGGAAATGGTTCTGGCCACTACAGCGGTTCGGCTCAGCGACGTGACCGGGAAGACACAACGTCTCGTTCCCTCCATCAGGGAACGGAGGTTACATCCGTAACCTAGACGTTCCCCGTCTGTCGCTCTCTCCACGTTGTGCCTCTTTTCTCTCTATGTTTCTTGCATAGAGCAATAGACAGCCGGGGCCCTTACACGCATTGAGGGAAGGGGGTCTTACCCAGTTTCCCCTATTTTCAGGGGGGGGGAAAGACCCGCGGAGACCACCCCTGCCCAACTGGGGAGGTATGGTGGTGAATACCACCGTGGTGGTGGTGGCGTAGTGGCTAAAGCACAGGGCTGTTAATCAGAAGGTCACAGGTTCTAACCCCACAGCCACCACCATTGTGTCCTTGAGCAAGGCACTTAACTCTAGGTTGCTCCGGGGGGATTGTCCCTGTAATAAGTGCACTGTAAGTCGCTTTGGATAAAAGCGTCTGCCAAATACATAAATGTAAATGTAAATGTAAATGAATACGTCACATGTGTTCTTAGGCGACACGTGGAAGTGGAGCGGTGGCAGATCCAGCCTCAGCGAGGGTGGAGTTGCTACACACGGCGACCGGGGGGCAGCTGAAATTACCCAAGGAAAACGCGGGTCTGCTCGTAAGGGGACCATATCGCGGAAAATACACACAGGGGAGTCCGCGTAGGAGGCCCTTATTCTGTGGAGCACCTATACCAGTACAGGGTAGCCATCAGGGTACCCGCAGTGGCTTGGGTCAGCAAGTTCCTCCGCCGAACTGCAGACCCATGAGGGCTAGGGAGGAATCAACCAGGGATTCACGTTGAGTGGAGTCTCCTGGGAAAAAAGACGCACTGTTTTACCTCAAGCGAGGGATATACGCAAGCGATTCACTCGGCCAGCCCATCAGCGTGTTACCGAGTTCTACTGGCTCGGACCTGAGAAAACACGGCATGAATCTGACTCAACCCTGAGATTGTAGTATCTCACAAAGGTGTTGGGTGTCGCCCAACCCGCTGCTTTACAAATGTCTGCCAGGGAGGTACCCTTAGCCAGTGCCCACGAGGACGCAACACTCCTTGTCGAGTGAGCTCGGACCTGCAAGGGTGGGGGCACGGCCTGGGTGTGATAAGCCAATGAAATGGCATCTACAACCCAGTAGGAAAGCCTCTGTTTGGAGACAGCGTTTCCTTTCCGCTGTCCCCCAAAGCATACAAAGAGCTGCTCAGAGCGTCTGAAGCTCTGCGTGTGGTCCAGGTAGGTATGCAAAGCACGTACCGGACACAGCAACGAAGGGGCTGGGTCTGCCTCCTCCTGGGGCAATGCTTGCAGGTTCACTACCTGGTCTCTGAAGGGCGTGGTAGGAACCTTGGGCACATAGCCCGGTTGCGGTCTTAGGATCAAATGAGTGTCTGCCGGACCGAACTCCAGGCAAGTGTCGCTGACAGAGAACACTTGCAGGTCCCCGACCCTCTTGATGGAAGCGAGCGCGATCAGCAGGGCAGTCTTAAGGGAGAGGGCCCTGAGTCCAACTGATTCTAGCGGCTCGAAGGGAGGTCTCTGGAGACCCGCGAGGACTACCGAGAGGTCCCAGGAGGGGAACAGGCTTGGCCGGGAGGGATTTAACCTCCGGGCGCCTCTTAGGAACCTGATGGTTAAGTCGTGCTTACCAAGAGACTTACCGTCTACTGCGTTGTGGTGAGCCGCGATAGCAGCGACATACACCTTTAGGGTGGAAGGGGACAGCCTCCCCTCCAGCCTCTCCTGCAGGAATAAGAGCACTGACCTAACTGCGCACCTCTGTGGGTCTTCGGCCCACAGAAAGAAGGTCCTTCCTCAGGGGAATCCGCCAGGGAGGGGCTGTCACGAGGAGCACGATGTCCGAGAACCAGGCCCGGTTGGGCCAGTAGGGAGCCACTACTGTGTGACTTGTTCCTCGTCCTCCCTGACCTTGCACAGCACCTGTGCAAGAAGGCTCACTGGGGAAAAGCATACTTGCGTAGCCCCGCGGGCCAGCTGTGCGCCAGCGCGTCTGTCCCAAGGGGAGCCTCTTTTCGGCCGTACCAGAGCGGGCAGTGGGAGGTCTCTTGGGAGGCAAGCAGGTCTACCTGGGCTCTGCCAAACCATTCCCAAATCAGCTGGACCGACTGGGGGTGGAGTCTCCACTCTCCACTGGGTAAGCTCTGTCGTGACAATGCGTCCGCTACCACATTGAGCTTGCCGGGGATGTGAGTGGCACACAGCGACCGGAGTCGCTGCTGGCTCCAAAGGAGGAGACGACGGGCGAGTCGTGACATGTGGCGGGAGCGTACGCCGCCTTGGCGATTTATATACGCTACCGCAGTGGTGCTGTCTGACCTGATTAGGACGTGTTTGTCTCGAATTAACGGGAGAAACCGCCGCAGAGCAAAGAAGACAGTCAACAACTCTAGGCAATTGATATGCCAGCGCAGCGGGGCCCCTCTCCAACGGCCCGTGGCTGCGTGCCCTTTGCACACGGCGCCCCAACCCAATCTGGAGGCGTCGGTAGTGACCAGGACGCGTCGGTACACCTGCTGCAGGGGCACTCCTGCCCGTAGAAAGCAGAGGTCTGTCCAGGGTTGTAGTGTTTTTCGGCAGTCGTGGGTGATCATCACACGGTGCGTGCCGTGGCGCCGTGCTCGTCTCGGGACTCGAGTCTGAAGCCAGTGCTGAATCGGTCTCATATGCATCAACCCCAGCGGCGTGGTTGCGGCGGAGGATGCTATATGCCCCAGGAGCCTCTGGAAGAGTTTTAAAGGGACCGTTGTGCCTGGCCTGAATTTGGCGAGGCATTACAGCACCGACTGCACACGCTCGTTGGTGAGAAGTGCGGACATTGAGACTGAGTCTAACTCCATGCCGAGAAAGGAGATGCTCTGGACCGGGGTGAGCTTGCTCTTTTCTCGGTTGACCTGAAGCCCCAAGCGGTCGGTGTCGCGGCAAGATTGAGACGTGGAAGTACGCGTCCTTCAGGTCTACCGCTGCGAACCAATCTAGGTGTTGGACACTTGTCAAGATGCATTTGTGCATGAGCATTTTGAACGGGAGTTTGAGCAGCGCTCGATTGAAAACTCGCAGGCCCAAGATTGGTCGTAAGCCGCCGCCTTTCTTGGGTACAATGAAGTAAGGGCTGTAGAAACCCTTCTTTATTTCGGTTGGAGGGACAGGCTCTATCGCGTCTTTGAGTAAGAGAGTAGCGATCTCCGTGCGCAGGAATTTGGCATGTTGGCCGTGCACTGCGGTAAAGCGGACGCCCGTGAAGGGGGGCGGGGGCCTGGCAAACTGAATTGCGTAACCGAGTCGGATGGTCTGGGCCAGCCAGCAAGACGGGTTGGGAAGTGAAAGCCACGCATCCAATCTCCGTGCTAGGGGCACCAAAGGGACGGTTATTTTTGACGTACCCGGCGGGGCTTCGCAGCGGGGTGGAGCAGGTAGTACGCCGTCGGGAGGCGCGGACGGGTCCCGAGGCTCTTGTGCTGAGAAAAGACTCAAAGCACTTACCTTGCCCCGGACATCCGGCAGGGTGCGGGTTGGTGACTGAGGAGGAGGTCCTTTAGTGGCGTCCTCTGGACTCGTCAGAACCGGCCGGCCGGGGAACAGTCTTGGGGCTGAAGGAGAATCTGGGGCCGCGTTCAGCGTGCCGGGACTGTTGAGGTCTGGCGGCAGAGTGCCGTGAGAACGGCATTTGCGGGCCAGGTAACCCAGAGACAAAAAAGGAAATAGCTCTATTATTGAGAATGTGAGTACCGCAGCCCCTGTTAGGGGGTGTGGCAAATGAAATTAATTCAACAAAAAATTCTCCTCCCGGCCCTCCACCGGGGAACGGAGTGGTCTTACCAGCTCCGGCGCTAATGTCTCTGTCTCTGGGTCGGTCATCTCAGGAGCGCCTGGGAGCCTTCCGGGTCCTTGAGGGGGTCCGTGAGATGAGGGGGCGTCCATCTTCTGCGGGGAGCTCGACGCCAGGGCGGAGAGCTGGGCCCATGTTTGTTGAGGCGGAGCACCGCTTTTCTTTCTTTCTTGAAAGCCGCAGGAGGACGCTCTCGGCGAGCAGACAGGGCATGGCCCCTGGCAGCACGTTTGCGGCAGGGCAGGATGTGTGAAATAGCCTCCGTCTGTTTCTTCACCACTGAGGGCTGCTGGGTAGAGTCGTCAGGTGGTGTCTCCGAATGGACGGAGCTGGGAGACGGGAGCGTTTGAGAAAGCGTGCTTTGTCTACCTCCTCTACTGCGACCAGGTCCAGTCCATGTGTTGAGTTTCCGGACCACAAGGGGGGCCATCGCGTGTTCGAGTGCAGTTCCTGCAGCACGTCAAGAACAGGACTACCCAAGTGCACATTTTTGGAGCCTTGACCCGGTGGACTGCAGGGGGGGGGGCATGGTGTGCAGGGGGGAGTGGTCTGGGACTGCTCTACCGCCGAGGATAGTGAGAGCGGAGGAGCGAGGAAGCTTGGCTTGCTCAGCTCGTCATGCACGTCCGGGAAGAAAGGAACCGGGGGTGGGGCGCGGCTGTGAGCGGCGCACATGCCCGTGGAACCAAACAAGTAGCTGTGAGGTGGAGGGGGACAGGATTTTCCGGTCCAACATCGCGCTCGCTGTACCCGGGGAAGCATATCGGACGAGTCATCAGCATCAGACGCCGCTGTAATGCTCTCCGATGCAGCGGTGATTATCGTCATCCAATCCCGGGAGCTCAAGGGACCGGCAGGCCGGCCGTGAAGCGGGCCGCACTCATCCCGAGCAGATGGGAGCAAGCAAGCGCGCTGGGGAGGCGGGTGGTTCGCGGGGGGGGTACCCGGCGAACACAGCCCGTCTTTATCCCCAAATCACCTTCAACGCCCGCGGCGCCTGCCCCAATCCTGTGGGAAAGAGGCGAGGCGTGGGGGGCGGCTGAAGTGGCTTTCTCTCACTACAAGCAAAAGCCTACGACCGCAATGCTGTCATGGCTATGTTCTCGCACTGAAAACATAGACCATTCATAAAAACGCTGCCTGCATGTAATCTCAACCCAGGTACGCCAGGCAGTTTTTATGACTGTAGGAGGTGGGAGAAATCGACCGCATCCGGAAACTACACAGAGGCGGAAACACGTCTTTAAAAAGACGCATCCTGAAAAGGACGTTCAACGCCACTGTGTATTGCTCTTTTAGAGAAAATCACTCTCTTAAACAACTCTCTTAGAGTTGGGTTTCTGCACTGTCGAGCGCCCAGGGGCAATTGCACTGCCATGCAAGAAGGAGAAATCGCCGCTGTAATGTGCCCTCAATCCAACAGCATGCAGAGCGTCAGAGGAATACAGGAACTGGTGTGATCTCACGCGAACAGCATGCACAACCATCGGCTCCAAAGAAAATTTCTGAATGAACTCTAGTATTTGCCTCGCCTTTATGCCCGTATGTCCGGGGGCGGGGTATGCAAATACTGACTGCCAACTTCTCATTGGCCTTTTTTCAATGGATCAGAGGCATATTCGGCGCTCAAGAGAGACCCCTAGTGTCGCTTCTCCGACACAACGTGGAGAGAGCGACAGACGGGGGGAACTATGAGCATCCCTGCTGTTAATGATGGCGATGGAGGCTTTCCTTTATTTGACTACCACACGTAACATAAAAATATTATAAAAGTGAAGGCCTCTGTGTGGATTAATCCGCCTGTGTGTATATTCCGTGTTACGGTCTCCCTACGGCCGGAGCCGTGTCTCCCTTGGGCAGTGCCCGCTGCCCCCTGGTAGCCGTGTTGTAGCGACTCCTCCCTTGCAGCAGGTAGGATCTACCACCGCGCCATCCCCACATGTGGCCTGAAAACACATATGACGTATCTTACCACTCTTTACCTCCCCCCAGCTTGGGCAGGTGGTGGTCTCCGCAGTTATTTTTCCCACTGAAAGAATAGGAGCTTGAAAAGAACGCCTTCCCTGATGTGTGTGATAGAGTTAAGATGGCCCCAGCCGCTTTGACTCCCATATTTGGCATGTCGCCTTGTTCCCTCCTTCGGGGTTCCGGGAACCTAAAACTGTTATGATGAATTTATGGGGCGTTGGGAAATGGTACGTGCAGTCTGATGCAGCCTGTCGCTTTGGCACACAACTGCCTGCCTGCACCTGCATCAGCAGTGCATGTACACAGTTCAGAGCATGGCGTGATTGAATATGGACCCCTAGTGTTGCTTCTTCAACACAACATCGAAGTGAGCGATAGGTGGGGAATGTCTAGGTTACTATTGTAACCTCTGTTCCCTGATGGAGGGAATGAGATGTTGTGTCCTCCCGGCCACGACGCTGAACCAAGCCACTGTTATGGCCGAACCTCATTCTCACCTCCTCCGTGAAAAACCCTGAATTAAATTGAACCAAATTAGCGATTTATCATGATTACTCAAGGATAAGGTGTTGGTGTGATGGCTGCTAGAAATGGGACCTGTCAAGATTTGATCAAAAAAATACTTTTTTCAAACAGTGATGGTGCCCTTTTTTTTACATCAGTAATGTCCTGACTATACTTAATGATCAGTTAAATTCCACTTTGGTGAATTAAAGTACCAATTTCCTTCAGAAACAGCTAAATCTGTACATTATTCCAAACTTTTGGCCACCAGTATGTATGTATATATATATATATATATGTATATATATATATATATATATATATATATATATATATATATATATATATATATATATATATATGTGTATATATATATATATATATATATATATATATATATATATATATATATATATACATACACAACAGTAAGTTCCAGTCCTCGAATCTGATTGGATGTGAGACGATCCATTATTTTTTTTACATTACATGTGTTAGCCAGCAGGTGGTGGCAAAACATAATTTTGTGTGTAATATTAGCAAGTTAGGTGACGTGAAGTGAATCTGCGTCAGCCAGTGTTTACATACAACAGCACTATGTGATTGCTCTTATTACTACTACACTACTAAAGCTAGGAAATAGCTTTAAATGGCTTTAAACAAACAACTTCAGCATTAAGGCTATCACAGCTGAGAGACACAACAGACTGATTAATTACACAACTCAAGGCGCTTACCACTTACCGGAATTTCCACGGTGGAGGAGATTGCAGTTTCAATATTTTAAGACTCTTTCGCACAGGCTACCATGAAATAGTGAGAAATACCACTGCTTGGATGGCTATATTTACACTGAGAAAGCTAATCTTCAGAAAGTTGACTGCATCTCTGCTTGGGTGTGGCAACAAGTGATCGCAGACGCTCTCTCTCACACACACACACATCCATCCTTGTTTACCAATAACTTATTAGAAAGAGCACAAGCCTACGGCACTCAGCCGAGGCCGAATCACAGCAGTGCTGATGTACAGCCATATCGCACTCTTGCACGTGTGATATTGCTTATATCACACGTGCAAGAATTTGTGTGAATTCACACCATTGTGTGATTTCACACAATTCACACAATGTTGCTGCAGCATTAGTTGTTGTTCTGTCGGCCATACGTATCATCAATTATTTCAGGTGGATATACGCAAAAATCCCATATGCCTGCATATGCCCTAGACTACACTAAGCTATATTCAGTCCCAAATTTTGTTTACAGGGCTGCAAAAATTTTATAACATAAATGTAAAATAAAACGGATTTAATAAAGTACTTTAAAATATTTTATATTTAGTTTGACCTCCTGAGGGCATTTTCTGAAGGTTAAGCATTCCACTGCACTGAAACTTTGTTGAAAAACATATTTTAAATAATATATATATATATATATATATATATATATATATATATATATATATATATATATATATATATATATATATATAATTTAAAATATAGAAAGATATAATGCATTAAGTATATCAAGCATTATGGCTTCAAGTAAAGTGTCACTAAACCTTTTTTATCACTCAATACATTTTTTACAGTCCCTTTTTGCCAATCAATACTGCACATTCTATATTCACATACATATTGCACTAGTTGCTTATGATAAAAGCTTTTACTTTAACTACGACTAGCAGAATGCTCTGTAAAAGTGCCAAAAGCATCTGTATCCAACCCCACTGAGACACAGCGAGATCGCATGTCGGCACACATGCTGCGTTTTCTATCATTTTCTCTTTTCTACCATTTAAAATGAAGCTTGCACCTACTGCTAAACTCAGCCTGTTGGAAAAAAGGACAGTACACACACAACACACATACACATACACACACACAAGTGAACAATAGCGTCTGATCCTTTCCTACTAATTCCATTAGGCTCTGATCGGGGCTATCTATATGTTTTAGAAAGGTAGACGTTCTCTCATTATTATTTTCATCCTTCTCTTTCTCTGCCATCACTTCATGCCTTTCATCTAATCTTCTCTGAGAGCCAAAATGACTTCCTAATCTGAGAAAAAGACTTTCTATTTGGGCATGTGGAGATGACACACACAAAAACACACATGCACACAAAGCCCTAAATTTCAAACTCAATGAATGGACCCAGACACAAAAAGAGAACCCGAACAAATTCAATTAGGAAACCTCACACTTAAAGATCTGGGATTGCATTACACAGTCTTTTGCTCTCTCCATCACTTCAGAAACTAGATAAAATCCACCTATTTTACACTTCCTAATGCAATGATACAATATGGGGGGGGGGGGGGTTACCCTGGTGCGAATGCAGGAAAAACAGCCATGAGAAACCGGATGAAAGAACTTTGGGAAGCCCCACACACATACACAAATCAAAACCTCACTATTGGATTCAAGTTCGCCCCATAAACATGGCTCTCCTCATGAAATAACTTCTCCATTATCTAATGCACTTAGAATTCATTGTATTTCACTTGGCTGTGGAGTTGAGAGCGAACAGCATTGATTTAGATTGGGTTTGCTCAATTAAATTAGGCTGTCTCTGATCTATGAGAATGTATGATGTTTTAGACAGTGTAAATGCACAATGGTTTGAATGGGAATAGACCTCTGAAGATAATGTAATCAAAGCACCATCACTCATTGATCCAGCAACAAATAAAACACAGAGACATTTCCCTTCATGATACACCAGCATGCTCTGTCTGTCTGTCCATCCGTCCTTTCACATATACAATATACTGTATACAATTGTCTATCTATATTGAATTTTGAACTAAAAAGAAGAATTATAAACATGGACAGGAAACTGTAAAGTCTTTCAATGCTACAATGCTGATGTGCATGTACAGTGGTGTCTCAGCTGTTTCTTTAAACCAGTCTTTTGAAAAGCAGTATCAGGTCTCTACAACATTAAAACTCTTATACAAACACACCAAAACACAGAAACCACAACATTCACACCCAATGAACAGAGACATGCAAACACTAACATATGAGATCAAACACACACACCCATACACAAGTGCTCATGAACACACAGCAAAGGAACATTAACCTGGCTGGTCACCATGGCAACAGAGCTTGGCCCTCATAATCCAGTGCAGAAACCTTTGACTGAAAGAGGCATGC
The DNA here is from genome assembly GCF_025860055.1 of Xyrauchen texanus. Lineage (NCBI taxonomy): Eukaryota > Metazoa > Chordata > Actinopteri > Cypriniformes > Catostomidae > Xyrauchen > Xyrauchen texanus. The sequence goes on along the minus strand of NC_068278.1, from coordinate 46,573,125 downwards.
ATGCAAGCACAAACACACACACACACACACACACACACACACACTGATGTGAGAATGACACTGATATCACTGAAGACATCAGAATACATTTCTATAACTCTAGCCTTGGTGTATAAGGCATTCTCTCTGCCTACAGCTTTCTCTCTCAGAATACATAGCCCTCTCCAAATAGATACTGCACACAAACTAAGAGAGGACGAACTTATCAAAACATAATGCCTGTTAGTGTGTGCGTGTGTGTGTGTAAGAGAGAGAGAGAGAGAGAGAGAGAGAGAGAGAGAGAGAGAGAGAGAGAGAGAGAAGAAATGGAGGAAACATTATAGCCATAAAACCGTTATTAAATATCCCTCTTACTACAAAATTACTTTAGGAAAATCAATCTGTTTCACTTATGGAAATGTACAATTCCATCTCGCCAAAAGCCATATCCTTGGATACTTGACACCCCCTTCCCCCCACTACTTCAAATCTTCATCTGTCACAGAAGACACCTTATTATGACACATGCTTGATAAATCCAAAGCAAATTCTGACAAATATTTTACATGCACGTTTCACTTTGCAAGACAAATTGTGTTCAAATTATTTTCCCATTTAAAACTCAAATCTTATCCCCAAGATTCAGCCATATGTTTTCAAGTAATGCAATAATAGTAATGTAAAGCAATTTGTTGATTTTAGACCTTAAAGATTCACTTATTTATAATTTTAAATTTTTCTAAACTATAATTTATCATTAGATGTAGAAAATTATGACCTCTCACATTAAAGTGAAGACTCCAGTAATATCAGTAACCTTATAAAAAAATGTTTTATATCCTAGGAAGTGATGCTTTTCTCACAAGTTAATCAGTGCTGTGTTTTTCCAAACAAGATTTCTCACAGCTTTAATTTCATACTGAAATGCTGTCCACTCATTTACTTCTGATTCAAGAAATCTAATTTCAAATGTTTAAGCATACGCCTTCAGAACAATATATTTTTAAGAACATGAGAAACATTTTAAGTGTTTCAAAACTTTTTACCGGTAGTGTATATGTATATATGTATGAAGAAAATATAACTTTTACATTTTTGGTGGATATAAATTCAAGTGGATTTAATTATTTTTGAAATGGGGCCAGTGACAATATTGGCAGGGCAAGTTAAAATTAGAACTATTGGGCCAACTGGGCCAGCAGAAAAAAATCCTTACTGTTGAGCCCTTTCATAGTTGTTTTGATTGTGATTTAATGATGTATTTACCCTGCTATCAAGGTAAAGTTATGTAGATGGTTTTGTTGAAATTGCAAGAATTACCTGTGAGCATCAGTAGCATCAGTAAGAAAAAGATAAACATATTAGTCATGTTTTGCACCATATCCCATAATTTTCATACAATAGTTTTATGATTTATAGTTTTATAGTTTACAATAGTTTTAATATTTTCCAGCTATTTTTCAAAATTAAATACTAATTATTTATTGTAAATTGAAATTTTTTAATTAAATAAAAAAAAATTCCCGTGACACATCAAAATCTGTAGCTAAAAATAAAATGTGTTCAGTGATGGAGTCAGAGAAGACGGTGGCAGAGCTAGTAAAAATCTGAAATAGTTTAGAGAGTTTAGAGTTTAATTATCGTGCAGCCATGGCTGAAAATGTATCTTTGGTCTTGACAAAACACAAACAATTACATTCACTACACACACAAAAGAAAATACATTCCAGTTATATTACATACAATACAACATGCATTATCTACTACGCCAAAAGAAAAAATGCTTCTTGTTGAGCTCTAACCGTGAGTATTATACTCCTGTGGCAATGTTCCCCTTAAGCTGCTTCTCAGAGCAGAAGGCAGACTCAAAAATGTTTTTTGTAGACAAAAATATAATTGTGCAACCATATTAATTGATTACATTATAAAACTAAAATGTTATTAAAAACAAAAAAGTTTTTGAAATGGATGATTTGGACCAAATAATAAAGAAAAGCAGCCAATAAGTGCCCAAGGAACTCCTTCAATACTGTTTAAAAAGCATCCCCATGATAACTCAAGAAGTTGGCTGAGAAAATGTAAAGAGTACATGTCTGCAAATTCTAGGCAAAGGTGACTACTTTGAAGATGCAAAAATATATTTATATATATATTTTTTTATTTGGGATTTTGTTTAGTCAAAACATAATTCCCATAATTTAATTTATGTTATTCCATAATATTGATGACTTTACTATTGTTCAAAAATGTGGAGGAATTAAAAAGAAAAAAAAAAGAAAGAAAGAGTAAGTGACCCTAAACATTTGAACGGTAATATATATATATATATATATATATATATATATATATATATATATATATATACTCATCTAAAGTATTATTAGGAACACCTGTTCAATTTCTCATTAATGCAATTATCTAATCAACCAATCACATGGCAGTTGCTTCAATCCATTTAGGGGTGTGGTCCTGGTCAAGACAATCTCCTGAACTCCAAACTGAATGTCAGAATGGGAAAGAAAGGTGATTTAAGCCATTTTGAGAGTGGCATGGTTGTTGGTGCCAGACAGGCCTGTCTGAGTATTTCACAGTCTGCTCAGTCACTGGGATTTTCACGCACAACCATTTCTAGGGTTTACAAAGAATGGTGTGAAAAGGGAAAAACATCCAGTATGCGGCAGTCCTGTGGGCGAAAATGCCTTGTTGATGCTAGAGGTCAGAGGAGAATGGGCCGACTGATTCAAGCTGATAGAAGAGCAACTTTGCCTGAAATAACCACTTGTTACAACCGAGGTATGCAGCAAAGCATTTGTGAAGCCACAACATGCACAACCTTGAGGCGGATGGGCTACAACAGCAGAAGACCCCACCGGGTACCACTCATCTCCACTACAAATAGGAAAAAGAGGCTACAATTTGCAAGAGCTCACCAAAATTGGACAGTTGAAGACTGGAAAAATGTTGCCTGGTCTGATGAGTCTCGATTTCTGTTGAGACATTCAGATGGTAGAGTCAGAATTTGGCGTAAACAGAATGAGAACATGGATCCATCATGCCTTGTTACCACTGTGCAGGCTGGTGGTGGTGGTGTAATGGTGTGGGGGATGTTATCTTGGCACACTTTAGGCCCCTTAGTGCCAATTGGGCATCGTTTAAATGCCAGGGCGAGTTCGACCTCTTGTTCGGTGTCCGCGAAGGAGATGCGCTCTCGAACACAGTGTTGGAGAGCGGGATTGTCCAGTCTGACACAAAAACCTCATCTCGGCTTCCCCCCTCGAGTATGGTCGCCCAGTCACAGGCGGACGACGAAATGATAGACATGCTTTCTCAGGCTGACGCTAGTGTCGGGCAAGAGTGGAACCCTCCACTCTCCCCTGAACCCTCGCAGCTCGATGATTGGTATCTGGGCTCCCAGAGCCGCTTACAGCCACACCCCAGTGCCTTTCTTCCCGGAGGTGCATGAGAAGCTGACAAGATCGTGGGAGGCACCTGTCACTGCCCGGTACCAATCTTTTGGCTCCCCCGCTCTCACTACCCTCGATGGCTTATTTTTACCCTGACGTCCAGGGCCTACAGTGTTGCTGGACAAGCTATTTTAGAACTCGCCACCCTTCTGCGGAAGCATGCAATAGAGCCTGTCCCTCCGGCCAAAATGAAGAAGGGGTTTTACAGCCCCTACTTCATTGTACCGTAAAAAGGCGATGGGTTGCGGCCAACCTTGGACTTACAAGTACTGAACCGGGCTTTACACAGTCTCCCGTTCAAGATGCTGACGCAAATGCGTATTCTAGCAAGTGCTTCCTGCGGTTTACATTCGAGGGTCGGAAGTACCAGTACAAAGTCCTCCCTTTCGGCCTGTCCTTGTCTCCTCGTTTCTTCACGAAGGTCGCAGAGGCTGCACTTCCCCCGATAAGGGAAGTGGGCATTCACATTCTCAACTACCTCAATGACTGGCTAATCATAGCTCACTCTCGAGATGCGTTGTGTGCGCACAGGGACCTGGTGCTCTCGCACCTCAGCCAGCTAGTGCTTCGGGTCAACTGGGAAAAGAACAAGCTCCTCCCGGTTCAGAGCATCTCTTTTCTCGGTCTGGAGTTGGACTGAGTCTTGATGACAGTGCTCCTCACAAACTAGCATGCCCAGGCGGTGCTGACCTGTTTCAGACAGAAGACTGTAGTTCTACTGAAATGATTTCAGAGGCTCCTGGGGCATATGGCATCATCGGCGGAGGCCACACTGCTTGGGTTGATGCATATGAGACCACTTCAGCACTGGCCGCGTGGCCATCACGCCAATCTGGTGCCACCTTTTCAGCCCTTGGAATGACCTCACATTTCTATGGGCAGGTGTTCCCCTTGAACAGATCTTCAGGCACGTCGTGGTTACAACCGACACCTCCAAGATGGGCTTTGGCGCTGTATACAAAGGGCACACAGCCGCCGGCAACTGGATGGGCCCACGGCTACATTGGCACATCAACTGCCTCGAGTTGTTGGCAATACTGCTTGCCCTGTGGAGGTTCCAGCCATTGATCCAGGGCAAGCATGCGTTGTTTCGAACAGAATACACGTTTATGGTATCATATTTCAACTGTCAAGGTGGTTTACTCTCCCCTCGCATGTCACAACTTGCTCACTGTCTCCTCTGGAGTCATTAGCACCTCAAGTCACTGCAAGCCACTCACATCCCGGGTGACCTCAACACCACAGTGGACACGCTGTCACGGCAGGTCACCCGCAAGGAAGAGTGGAGACTCCACCCTCAGGTGGTCCAGCTAATCTGGAGTCGATACGGCCAGGCACAGGTAGACCTATTAGAATCCCCAGAATCCTCCAATTGCCCGCTCTGGTACATCCTGACTGAGGCACCCCTTGTATAGATGCACTGGCACACAGCTGGCCTCCTGGACATGCAAGTATGTGTTCTCCTCAGTAAGCCTGCTTGCACAGTCAGGGAGGATGAGGAGCAGGTCGTCCAAGTAGCACCCTACTGGCCCACCCAGACTTGGTTATCGGACCTCACGCTCCTCGCGTCAGCCCCTCCCTGGCAAATTCCCCTAAGGAAGGACCTTCTTTCTCAGGGACGGGGAACCATCTGGCACCCGCGACCAGACCTCTGGAACCTCCATATCTGGCCACTGGACAGGATACGGAAGACCTCAGTGCCCTACCACTCGCCGTGGTAGACACCATAACTCAGGCTAGGGCCCCCTCTACAAGGCGCCAGTATGCCTTGAAGTGGCGTCTGTTCGCTAAGTGGTGCTCTTCCTGACGCGAAGACCCCCAGAGATACACCGTCAGCTCAGTGCTTTCCTTTCGGCTGTACCCCTCCACCTTGAAGGTGTACGTAGCTGCTATAGCTGCACACCACGACATAGTGGACGGTAAGTCCTTAGGGAAGCATGACCTGATCATCAGGTTCCTGAGAGGTGCAAGGAGGTTGAATCCTTAGCATTGCTGTGTCCGGTGCGTGCTTTACGCATCTATTTGGGTCACATACAGAGCTTTAGGGTCTCTGAGCAGCTCTTTGTCTGTTTGGTGGACAGTGGAAAGGAAGCGCTGTCTCCAAACTGAGGATCGTCGACTGGGTCATTGATACTATAACTACTGCTTACCAAGCTCAGCATGTGCCGGTCCGCACAGGGCAACGAGCCCATTCCACTAGGAGTGTGGCAGCCTCCTGATCTGACCAGTGGTGCCTCTCTAACAGACATTTTGCAGAGCAGAGAACTGGGCTGCACCCAACACCTTTGCGAGATTCTACAATCTCCGGGTCGAGCCGTTTTCATCCTGTATCTTAGCAGGAACGAGCAGGTAAGTCCGGGTCATCTGGCCGGGTATATCGCTTGCACATAGCACCTTTCACCTCCCTTGAGCTGAAGATTTGTGTTATTGAGTCCCAGCAGCGTTCACAAATGTGTTCCCTGGTTGACTTCCTCCTAGCCATGTGAAACTCGCTGCCAGCCCAGTACTTGTGCCAACTAAGCCCCATACTTGGACAGGTGCTCCACATGTGCTGGTTCCCCGTAGGTAACACCTTGCGACATATGTTCCGCTGAAAAACATTTCCCTGTTGGCAAACTGCATCTTCCAGAGGCCCCTCATGTTACCATGCTCGTAGAGCCACCTCCCCCATTGGGTAGGACCTACCATGGGACTTATCCACATGACATACTTCCGACTAGACTCGGCAAGACCATGTGACATATCTCCACTTAAAATCCCCCCTCTCTCTGGGTGGGGTGTGGTCTCCGCGGTGTCTCCCCTTGGGAGTGACAACCCCCCCTCCAGCCACAATGCTGAACTACCCGCTGAAATGGCCGGGACCTTATTCCCAGCTCCTCAGCACAAAACCTGAATGAGCGGTATGCACGTCCCCTCCTTTATAACCATATGTCCGGGGGAGTGGAACGCAAATACCACTTTTTTATCTTTTATCAAAGATCAGAGGTGTCTCTGGCTCTCAAGAGTGACCCCTAGTGTCACTACAACGACACAACGTCTTGTTCCCTCCATCAGGAAACGGAGGTTACGGAAGTAACCAGGACGTTGCATCACCAGGACAAAAACTCTTTTATACTAGCTCTGGCCAGCGGGCCATCGTTGATACCTACAGTAGGTATACAACTGTACATCTTTCCCTCACAGCCTTGTTTTTTCAACCACAAAACATTTTATATGGAACCTACCCAGACAAAGTCTATAATGCCTTAGCAAGCACACTAATAATTATTTAACAAAATTTGTTCATAAAGAAAAACATTTAATGGACTCCTCCCCATTACTTCCTCAGTAATTCTTAACAGAGACACATTTCAAGGGCGCACCACTGTATTTAACCGAGCTTTCATCTTTGTTTACCCTTGCCAGCTGGTCTTGTTCACACATCATAAAACACACACACATACAAACATACATCACATCCTCCAAATATGGCACCTCATGGGGAAGTTTCTGACTGCTCTTGTTATTCAATGCAAATTTATCTTAGGTAGAATTTTTTTATTGTTTAATTACATTTAGATTGATTGATGCGGCTGATCTGCGGCCATCACCAAATTTTCACACTTGCAGCTCCAGCATATTAACAACTAGAGGAAAACTGCTAAACAAAGAAACATCTGTTTGTGAATCCCAGCGCAGAGCCGCTGCGATAGTTTTTTAACACCACATCTGCCACTGTGACTCATGTGGCAATGCCTCTGTGATAGGCTTTGGCTCTACCTTTGCTGCTGTGACACATGTAGAGAAGCCTCAAGGATATTCTCCCACTTTGCCTGTGCGCTGCCTGCACAGTGCCTCAGAGATAAGGTCTGCCTCATTTTTATATATGCTGATGTGTCGTCTAACCACTTGCCTGTTGCATCATGCTCAGCTGGTTGCTCTGCTTCTCTTGTGCTTATATTGCATCTGCTACTGCTGTCATTTAATGCTACTCTGATTCTCCTCGAAGCCTAACATCGGACCCCTAGAGTGGGAGGGCCCCCTGAGGCCCCTGGGGTCCCCTCTTCTGTCCAAACAATACAACTTTAAAATTGGACAACTCTCCAATATGATTTACCTCCATCTTTTTTATTCGTCTTTCACCTACTCGTATCTGTCTCTCCTCTCGTCCTTTCTCTCTTTTTTCCTTTATGGTTGCAATTGTTTGTCCTTGTCTAATCAAAATCTATGTGTGCTGCAATTATAGGCAGTTCCCTCATTGAAAAACAATCCAAATCTCAAGAGAGTAAATAAACTAAGAAAAAGAAGAGAATCAAACAGGGACAATGTGTGTGGGTGTGTGTGTTTGTGTGTCTATAAATTTCAGGGTAGATTCATTGCTCTGTTTTATAGCCCTCTATTTATTGAGCTTATCAGATACGACACAGTCTCTTTACAACAGACTTTATCACAAGCACACACAAGCACACACAGTGTACAGTAAATCTTCTGCCAGTTATTCAGTTGCCTGCCATATGTAGAACTCTAAATGTCTGCAGAAATGAAATCTTGATGTACAAGAGCTTGTTATACTCACCTCCCTGTCTTCCTATCTGTCACTTCCTCTCTCACACACACCAGTCCAGCCTTCAGTCCACAAGCTAATCTATTTTAGTTGCATGACTAAGGTTGGTTTCACACACAGTACATTTTAAGTGAGCCAAACCCAGTTTGGTTAAAGTGAACCAGAAAGGGTACCAGATGTCCTCTGTGTTTTGGTGTTCACAATGTAATTGGACTTAAAACAGGACCCAGTTTCTTTTTTGGTATTATTCACATTAATGTGGTTTCAGACCCTTTGTTGTTCACACCACAGCTCCTTGAAAACTGAGACCCCATTTTAGCTAGGGCTGTCACGATTATGCAATTTGGCTGACAATCATTTGTAATTATTATGATAAGCAATTGTCATACAAATTGTCATACTTCTTAAGGTGTATGTATGCTTATTACAGATAGGTCTACACCTTAAGTAGTAATTTATTGATATTTAACTTGATATCATATAATAAAATGTGGCTATATGATTAATTATAAGGCTTTAAAATATAAAAAAATTCATAAATATTTATTGCACAGGGATAGAATTACATAAAAAGTTATATTTTATATGTTATATCATTTATGAAACACAGACAACATTGCCAATTATATTACATTATGCATTAGTAATAATGTATACTGTATTTCTGTCCTAAATTCTTCACTCTCTCACATTAAGGCTCTCAGATTAAACCTAAAAGCCCTTATTTTCATGGGAGTTTGAAGCTCCATAGATGGTACGCCCATCAAAGCACTTTTAAGCAGTTCATCTTAATGCACTGCTCTGTTATGAATGCGGCCGGTCCATTCATTATAGGAGTAGCCAAAAACTGTACTCAAGTGGAAGTACAATTACATTAAAAACATAATTACTAAATTAGAAGTAAAAGTACTAACATAAATATTTACTTGAATAAGAGTAAGAAAGTTTCCAAATAAAAGAGTAGTCAAGTAGTGAGTAACTCGTTTCTTTCACAAATTACATAACAGACATTTACTCTCCTTTATTCCATTACATAATACACATTGAACGTACTACAGAATTATTATTATTATTAATGGAAATTCTGTCATCATTCAACATCATGTTGTTTCAAACCCATATGACATTCTTTCTTCCATGCAATACAATATGGAGTTATTAGACAGAATGTTTGCCTGAGTCACTATTTACCTTCAGTGAATGTTTTTATACATATATGTATATATATGAAAGTGAATGGTGACCGAGACTGTCAGTCTCTAACATTCTGTCTAACATATTTTGTGTTCCACATTATACAAAGCATCACACTGGTTTGGAACAATAAAATAAAACAATAATAAAAAAAAAATTCTCTGTCGTCCTTTACCCTTGCTACAGTGTATAGATCACCCGGGCCTTATTCAGATTTCCTTAGTGAATTTGCTAATTTTTTATCAGATCTTGTAGTTCCCCTTCTGTCGCTCTCTCCACGTTGTGTCAGAGAATCGACACTAGGGGTCTCTCTTGAGCGCCGATATTCACCACTGGACTATGAAAAAAGGCCAATGAGAGTTGGCAACCAGTATTTGCATGTCCCGCCCCCGGACATACGGGTATTTAAGCGGCGCAAATACGGGAGTTCATTCAGAAAATTTCTTCGGAGCCAATGGTCGTGTCTGCAACTGCTGCGTGTACACACCGAGTTCCTGTTATCCCTCAGCTGCATGGTGTTGGATTCTACGGCGCACAACAGCGGCTTTCTCCTGTTTGCACGGCTGTGCATTCCTGCCCTTGGGCACATCGACAGTGCAGATTTAAAAACTCTCACGAGTTTTTTCCCTAAAAGAGTGATTTTATTTAAAAGAGTAATTTCCTCTAAAAGAGCAAAACACAGCGGCGTTGAACGTCCTTTTAAGGATGCGTCTTTATAAAGATGCCCTTCCGCCCCTGTGTTGTTCCTGGATGCGGTAGAGTGCTCTCCGCTTCCGACGGCCACAGGCGCTGTCTCGCGTGTCTGGGTAGCGATCACACTGAGGCTGCGTTTGTGGATGGTTCATGTTCTCACTGCGAGAACATGACCATGACAACGTTGCGGTCGCGGCTTGCTTTCAATAGAAAGCAAGCCACCCCAGCCGCACCCCGCATTGCTCCTTCTTCCCACGGGATTGAGGACGATGCGGTTGGCGCTGGGGGCGATTTGGGGGCGGCAGCGGGTGCGGTTTCGCCGGGTAGCCCCCTGCGAACCTCCCGTTCCCCGACACGCTCGCTGGTCCCCGTCCAAGCTCGCGGCGATAGCGGGTCACCTCACAGCCTGGCCGTCTATCCTCCCGAGTCCGAAGCAGATGACCATTGATTTGTACCCACAAAAAACTCATTGAAACTCAACATTTTAGCTTGATACCATATTTCATGTTTCTTTGCTTCATCAGCAGGCAATAAACCCAATAAAGATACATGTACATGCTGTATTTCGTCACTCAACTTATTGAACATGTTAAATTCATTTTCAACCTCACTTACATGCTCTTTATCACCCATCAATTTATTAATAGATTCTTTTGCATTCGACAGTTTACTAAATTTAGACTTTCTTTCCTTTTCTAAAGTGCTTATTTTTTCCAACAAAGCTTTGGGTGTTAATTTAACCACACGTTTTTCAGTTACAGATTTTACCCCTACACCCATACAAAGTTCAGTCTCAAAGCCAAGCTGGCCTTTTTCCTTTTCGGCCATAATGACCACACAAAGCGAATTGGTTTATTAATCAATAAGCCGGCAAAATAGTTTTGTGTTATGCAACAACTCGTCTAGACACGCAAAGTTATTTTTAGACGGTTGCGAGCTACTACCAATGCATTGGCTTTACACGAATGTATGCACACAAATTACCATGGCCATTCATAATATCAGCGCTGATCACCACGTACCCCAATAAAGCGTTGGCCGGCTTGATGAATGATGTCCCGATGTGATGATAGTGGTAATCCGGTGTCCCTTTAGCTCGCTCCGTTGCAGCTCCTTTCAGCAATCGGCAACTCCAAACATTTGCCCACCTCACATCCGTGGTTTCCAAATGAACACCGTTAAATCCACAATACAACAGGTCCGCATCCTCACGATGATGGCTTATCCAAATTGAAGCAGTTTTTGACCTAATTGTACTGACTAAGTCCTAAACGAAGTCTAGTACTGGTTGCTAATACAGCGGATTAAGTTTAGACGTGCGCCCGTGCAGCCTCACACATATCAAACGGAGAGTTCAGTTTGGTTACTATTATCTAGCAAGTTTATTTTCCTCCATATATATACAGCGGCAATATCTTAACTCATAATACATGTAACAAAAACAACAAAACGTAATCACCACAAAGGCAAGACACTACTAGGCACAGTCAAAAACTGTTTGCTTCCCAATTAGCAACACCTGTGTCTGTGTTTCCTCTTAGTTAAATGGCCTACCCAGGCTGACCTGAGATCAGCTGAACCACAAAGCACATACAGCCCCCTAGAGACACAGGACAAAATTACATAAAATAATACAAAATGAATATGGCTCATACAGTGAGCAAGCCACTCCAGCCGCCCCCCGTGTCGCTCCTTCTTCCCACGGGATTGAGGACGATGCGGCTGGCGATGGAGGCAATTTGGGGATGGCAGCGGGTGCAGCTCCGCCGGGTACGCCCCTCGGACCACCCGCGCCCGACACGCTCGTTGATTCCCGTCCGTGCTCGAGGTAGCGGTGACTCGCCTCACAGCCAGTCGGGCCGACCCTCTTGCGATGGAAGTAGATGAGCTCGCCGCGCATCGGAGGGTGGGTTATCTGATGCTGAGGACTCCCCTGGGCTGCCGCTGGGCCTGCACGCCCAGGCTGAGGCTGACGCACAGATGACGGACATGCTTTCCGGCAGCCGACAGCGTGGGCTTGATTGGAACCTCCATCCTCCCCACAACCATCACGGCTCGATGACTGGTTCCTGGGGTCTGGGCGCCGCTCACAGCCTCGCCCCAGTCCCGTTTTTCCCAGAAGTGCATGACGAGCTGACGTCTTCGTGGAGAGCACCCCTCTCCACTCGTCACATCGCCATAGGGTCGTCCGCCCTCACCACCCTCGATGGGTATGAGGCGATTCCCCAGGTGGATAGGGCAGTTGCGATCCATCTATGCCCCGGTACCCCTACCACCTGGCGAGGTCGCCCCGTACTCCCTTCCCGGACCTGTAGAGCAACCTCCTCACTGACAGCGAAGGCCTACAGCGCCACCGGACACGCCACTTCCGCCCTGCATGCCATGGCTCTCCTGCAGGCCCACCGCCAAGGCACTACATGACATGCACGGGGGTGCCCCTGATCCCGAGAGCGACGAAGGTCACAGCGCAAGCGCTTGGGCAGGCGATGGCCACGCTACTGGTCCAGGAACGTCAACTGTGGCTGAACATGGTCGAGATGCGTGAAGCTGACAAGACTCGCTTCCTCAACGCCCTTGTCTCCCAGTTCGGCCTCTTCGGCAACACCGTCGAGGACTTTGCCCAGCAGTTCTCCATGGTGAAGAAGCAGACGGAGGTCATCTCTCACATCATGCCTCGCCGCAAGTCTGCCGCCACGGCCCATGCCCCATCTGCTCGCCGAGGGCGTCCTCCCGTGGCCAGAAGGCAAGACCCTGCTCCGCCTCAACTCGGGCCCAGCTCTCAGCCCCAGCGTCGAGCAAACCGTGGGAAGCCCACGCCCCCTGTCTCACGGACCCCCTCGAGACAACGCACCCAGAGCCCAAGACGTTAGCTCCGGAGGTGGTAAGACCGCTCCGTCCCCCGGTGGAGGGCCGGGAGGAGAATCCTTTGTTTTTTCATTTGCCGCACCCCCTAACACGGGCTGTGGTACCCAAATTCTCAATAAAAGAGCTATTTCCTTTTTCTCTGGGGCACATGGCCCGCAAATGCCGTTCTCACGGCACTCTGCTTTCAGGCCTCAACAGTCCCGGCTCCATGGACGCAGTGTCCCCGCCTTCAGCGCCACGACTGTTCCCTGGCCGGCCGGTTCAGACGAGTCCAGAGGATGCCAACACCAGACCTCTTCCTCAGTCATGAACCCACCCCCCGCCGGGTGCGTGGAGCAAGGTAAGTGCTTTGAGTTTATTCTTCAGCAACGCTGCGAAGCCCCGCCGGGTACGCCAAAAAACCCCTCCCCTTGGTGCCCCTAGCACGGAGTTTAGAGGTGTGGCTTTCACTGCCCAACCCGTCAGGCTGACTGCACTGGACCATTCGACTCGGTTACGCAATTCAGTTTGCCAGGTCTCCGCCCCCCTTCGTGGACGTACATTTTACCTCAGTACACGGCCAACATGCCCTCTCCCTGCGCGAAGAAATTGCCTCCCTCTTATTAAAGGACGTGATAGAGCCTGTCCCTCCAACCGAAACGAAGAAGGGTTTCTACAGCCCTTACTTCCTTGTACCCAAGAAAGGCGGCAGCTTACGACCAATCTTGGACCTGCGAGTTCTCAATCGGACCTTGTCCAAACTCCCGTTCAAAATGCTCACCCAGAAACAAATTCTATCCGGCATCTAGATTGGTTCGAGCGGTAGACCTGGAAGGACGCGTACTTCCACGTCTCAATTCGCCCTCGACACCGCCCCTTCCTAAGGTTCGGCTCGACGGCCAGGCGTATCAGTACAAAGTCCTCCCCTTCGGCCTGTCTCTGTCCACTCGCGTCTTCACGAAAGTCGCAGAGGCAGCTCTTGCCCCGCCCGAGAAGCCGGCATACGCATACTCAATTACCTCGAGGACTGGCTCATACTGGCCCACTCCCGAGAGTTACTATGCGCACACAGAGACCAGGTGCTCAGCCACCTCAGCCGCTTGGGGTTTCAGGTCAACTGGGAAAAGAGCGAGCTCTCCCCGGTCCAGAGCATCTCTTTTCTCGGTCTGGAGTTAGACTCAGTCCCAATGACAGCACGTCTCTCCAACGAGCATGCTCAGTCAGTGCTGAAATGCCTCGCTTCCTTCAAGCCAGGCGCCATGGTCCCACTAAAACGTTTCCAACAGCTCCTGGGGCATATGGCATCCTCCACGGCGGCCGCACCGCTGGGGTTGATGCATATGAGACCACTTCAGCACTGGCTCCGGGCTAGAGTCCCGAGACGAGCATGGCGCCGCGGCACGCACAACATAAAAGTTACCTCTGCCTGCTGCCAAACCTTCAAACCCTGGACAGACCTCTGCTTCCTAAGGGCAGGAGTACCCTTGCAGCAGGTGTCCCGACGCCTTCTGGTCACAACCGACGCCTCCAAATTGGGTTGGGGCGCCGTATTCAATGGGCGCGCAGCCGCAGGCCGGTGGAACCGAGGCCCGCTGCGCTGGCACATCAACTGCCTACAGCTGATGGATGTTTTTCTTGCCCTGCAGAAGTTTCTTCCGTTAATTCGGAACAAACACGTCCTAGTCAGGACAGACAGCACCACGGTCGTAGCTTACATAAACCGCCAAGGCGGAGTACGCTCCCTCCACATGTCAAAGCTCGCCCGTCGTCTCCTCCTTTGGAGTCAGCAGCGACTGGAGTCACTGCGCGCCACTCACATCCCCGCAATCTCAATGTGATAGCGGACGCGCTGTTAAGACAAAGCTTGCCTGGTGGAGAGTGGAGGCTCCACCCCCAGTCAGTCCAGCTGATTTGGGACTGGTTCGGCAAGGCTCAGGTAGACCTGTTTCCTCCCAAGAAATCTCCCATTGCCCGCTCTGGTATGCCCGGACAGAGGCTCCCCTCGGGACAGATGCGTTGGCACACAGCTGGCCTGCGGGGCTGCGCAAGTACGTATTCCCCCAGTGAGCCTTCTTGCACAGGTGCTATGCAAGGTCAGGGAGGACGAGGAGCAAGTCATTCTGGTAGCCCCTTACTGGCCTACCCGGACTTGGTTTTCGGACCTCACGCTCCGCACGACAGCCCCTCCCTGGCGAATTCCCCTGAGGAAGGACCTTCTTTCTCAGAGACGGCGCATGCTCTGGCACCCGCACCCAGACCTCTGGAACCTCCACGTCTGGCCCTTGGATGGGATGCGGAAGATCTAGCCGGCCTACCACCGACCATCATAGATACAATCAATCAAGCCAGAGCCCACTCTACCAGGCATCTCTACGCTCTAAAGTGGCGTCTGTTCGCGGACTGGTGTTCTTCCCGAGCCGAAGACCCGCAGAAGTGCGCAGTTAGGTCAGTGCTCGTGTTTCTTCAGGAGAGGCTGGAGAAGAGGCTGTCCCCCTCCACCCTCAAGGTGTATGTCGCCGCTATCGCGGCCCACCACGACACGATAGACGGCAGGTCTCTTAGTAAGCACGCACTTAATCGCCAGGTTCCTAAAAGGTGCCCGGAGGATAACTCCCTCCCGGCCTAACCTGTTCCCCTCCTGGGATCTCTCGGTCGCCCTTACGGTACTCCAGAGACCCCCCTCCGAGCCGCTTGACTCAGCTGGACTCAGGGCCCTCTCTCTCAAGACTGCCCTGCTGATCGCGCTCGCTTCCATCAAGAGGGTCGGGGACCTGCATGCGTTCTCTGTTAGCGACGCTTGCCTGGAGTTCGGTCCGGCAGATACTTTC
This sequence comes from Xyrauchen texanus, assembly GCF_025860055.1. Classification (NCBI taxonomy): domain Eukaryota; kingdom Metazoa; phylum Chordata; class Actinopteri; order Cypriniformes; family Catostomidae; genus Xyrauchen; species Xyrauchen texanus. The sequence goes on along the minus strand of NC_068278.1, from coordinate 46,557,580 downwards.
GTGATCCTAAGACTACGACCGGGCTATGTGCCCAAGGTTCCTACCACACCCTTCAGGGATCCTGCAAGCGCTGCCCCGGGAGGAGGCAGACCCAGCCCTTTCACTGCTGTGTCCAGTACGTGCTTTACGTATTTATCTGGACCGCACACAGCGCACCAGACGCTCTGAGCAGCTCTTCGTCTGCTTTGGGGGACAGCAGAAAGGGAATGCTGTCTCCAAGCAGAGACTCGCCCACTGGGTTGTCGACGCCATTTCCCTGGCTTATCACACCTAGGCCGTGCCCCCCCCCTTGCGGGTCCGAGCTCACTCCACCAGGAGTGTTGCGTCTTCATGGGCACTGGCTAGGGGCACTGCCCTAGCAGACATTTGTAGAGCAGCGGGCTGGGCAACACCTAACACTTTTGCGAGATTCTACAATCTCCGAGTTGAGTCAGTATCGTCCCGTGTTTTCTCAGGTACCGAGCCCGTGAGAACTCGGTGGCACGCCAGCACGATCTGACCGAGTGAATCGCTTGCACCTAGCTCTTCCCCTAACCAGGGGAAACAGTGCCTTCATTCCCAGGAGATCTCAGGTTTGGGACACTGGTCGATTCCTCCCTAGCCCTCATGGGTCGCAGTTCAGCGGAGGAACTCGCTGACCCAAACCACTGCGGGTACCGCAAGCTACCCTGTACTGGTATAGGTGCTCCACAGGTAAGGCCTCCTTCGGACTTCCCCTGTGTGTAACACCACGGTTCTGTCCCCTCTGGCGAGCTGACTCCCGTGTTTCCCTTAGGCAGTCATGGCTGCCTCGGCTGCCGTGCTGTATGTTCCCCCCTCTATGAGGCTGGATCCACCACTGCACCGACTTTTCCACATAGGCCCTAAACAGGCCTCTGATGGTTTTGCCACTTAAACTTGCCTCCCCTCTCGGGTAGGCGTGGCCCCCGCAGGGTCTTCTCCACCCTGGATAAGGGCTAAGACCCCCTTCCCTCAATGCATGTAAGGGCCCCGGCCTTAGTTGCTCTATGCGAGAAACATAGAGAGAAAAGAGGCCCAGCCAGGCTTGGCCCGTTCACCTCCAGGGTAACGATATGGAATCCTGATGGCTTAAATGGGGCATTGGGGAAGGGTACATGCAGCCTGATACAGTTGGTCGTCCTGCACGTAAGAATACCTGCTCGCTCCTCTATCAGCAGTTCACGTACACCGCTCAGCGCATGGCACTTTTATAAGTGGACCCCTAGTGTCGCTTCTCTGACACAACGTGGAGAGAGCGACAGAAGGGGAATGTCTAGGTTACGTATGTAATCTCCGTTCCCTGATGGAGGGAACGAGACGTTGTGTCTCCCCTGCCACGTCGCTGAGCCAAGCCACTGTTGTGGCTGGACCATTTCCGGCTCCTCAGAAAAATCCTGAATGAACTCCCGTATTTGTGCCGCTTAAATACCCGTATGTCCGGGGCCGGGACATGCAAATACTGGTTGCCAACTCTCATTGGCCTTTTTTCATAGTCCAGAGGTGAATATCGGCGCTCAAAAGAGACCCCTAGTGTCGCTTCTCTGACACAACGTCTCGTTCCCTCCATCAGGGAACGGAGGTTACATACGTAACCTAGACGTTACTGTATATAGAGCCTTAATTGTTGGTGACTTCAACATTCACAAAGATAATGAAAATGATACATTGGGATTAGCATTTATCGATATTCTCAACTCTCTTGGGGTCAGACAAAATGTAACAGGACCAACTCATCGCCATAATCATACACTAGATTTAATTCTTTCATATGGAGTTGATGTTGATGGAGTTGATGGAGTTGCAGCAGAGCGATGACATCTCGGATCATTACCTCGTCTCTTGCATGCTGCAATCAGCTAATGTTACTCAATCTACACCACGCTGTCGTTCAGGTAGAACTATTCTTTCGACCACTAAAGATAGCTTCACTAATACTCTTCCAGATCTATTTCATATACTCAATAAACCACAAAGCCCAGAAGAACTTGATGAAATAACAAAAAATTTAAATGCAGTCTTCTCTAGCACCCTTGATGTTGTCGCCCCACTTCGATTAAAGAAAATTAAAGAAATAAGCCCTGCACCATGGTACAATGATCACACTCATGCTCTCAAGAGAGCAGCTCGGAAAATGGAGCGCATGTGGAAAAATACAAAATTAGAAGTATTTCAGGGTGCATGGAAGGATAGTGTCTTTAGCTACAAACACGCACTCAAAGCTGCCAGGTCAGCGTATTTTAGTAAACTCATAGAAAATAACCACAACAATCCTAGATGTTTATTCAGTACTGTGGCTAAATTGGTTAGGAATAAAGCCTCAACCGAACCAGATATTACGTCACAGTTCAAGAGTAATGACTTCATGAATTTCTTTACAGATAAAATTGAAATAATCAGAAATAAAATTGGAATTATGCAATCATCTGTCATAGCACCTCAGAAAACAGCGTCGAATAATTTCCCTCATGTGCAACTTCAATCCTTCGCTATCATAGGTCATGAAGAGCTAACAAAACTTATCGAAACATCAAAAGCCACAACTTGTTTGTTAGATCCTATACCAACTAAGCTCTTAAAAGAGGTATCTCCTGTAATATCAGAACCTCTTCTTAATATCATTAACTCCTCGCTATGCTTAGGACATTTCCCAAGAAACTTTAAAATGGCAATTATCAAACCGCTAATTAAGAAGCCACAACTTAATCCTGGAGAACTTGCTAATTATAGACCGATTTCAAATCTCCGGTTTATGTCAAAAATACTAGAAAAGGTAGTATCCTCCCAAATATGTTCATTTCTACAGTGAAATAGTATACATGAAGAATTTTAATCAGGATTTATGCCTCATCACAGTACAGAGACTGCACTTATCAGAGTTACAAATGACTTGCTCTTATCATCTGATCGCGGCTGCATTTCTCTTCTAGTGCTTTTAGATCTTAGTGCTGCATTCGACATGATAGATCACGACATTCTCTTGAATAGGCTAGTGAATTATGTTGGAATTTGTGGAGTGGCATTAGCATGGTTTAGGTCATATTTAGCAGACCGCTACCACTTTGTCTATGTAAATGAGGAATTGTCAAACCAAACAAAAGTAAAATATGGAGTGCCACAGGGATCAGATTTAGGGCCTCTGCTTTTCTCCATGTATATGCTTCCCCTGGGAGATATTATAAGGAATCGTGGAATAAGTTTCCACTGCTATGCTGACGATACACAACTTTATATTTCTTCAAAACCTGATGAGATTTGACACTATTAAAACACACATCGTTTCAAAGCAGCTTTACAGAATATCAGCATTAACAGACGATAAAACTGTAATGTCTATAAAGTCGATTAATCATCATTGTGTAATTTAGATAAAATACGATTTTTAATAGTGTTTAAAAATAATTAAATGATAATTGTATTAATAACCCCAGTGAGCAAGCTGTAGGCGACTGTGGCAAGGAACACAAAACTCCATAAGATGTAGATTAACAGAGAAAAATAACCTTGGGAGAAACCAGACTCACTGTGGGGGCCAGTTCCCCTCTGGCTAACATTATGAATGTAATGTAAATATTAATTATGTATAGGTAAAATCATGGTTTAAAATTATTAAACTAAGTGTTAAGGGTCAGTGATTAAACATCAATTGTGTTTGAACTGTAAGATGAATGACCAAAGTCTTTGAAGTCCATCTTGATTAAGTTCACATAGATGCAATTGTCCTTAATAGCAGCCCCAGAGCTCTGACACTCTCGTGTGAATTCACTCATTTTGTTCACTTACTGCTGAGATATATTGCACTAACTGACATTCACTATATAGGAAATAGTGAATGAGTGAACGATTGTGGACAGAGCCACTATCGTCGCCACAATTGCCTCGCGCCCGCACATCTCACACGCCCCGCGCACCTTGCTGTACACGTGCAGAAATGCTATCTGTTCGTGCTCCAGTTGTCGATCATGCATATAGCAGTAATTTACACTCAACTTGGATGTTTACATGGATTTATATAGTTAATCAGCCTTAAGTAGCTGCGATAGTTTCCAGTACCCCCATGAGGGCATGGAGTAAATGCAGAAATACTGCTTATGACATGCGGGACAAAGCACACTGATATATTGCTGCACTGATTTAAAAATGTACACTTAAAAACTGACGTCATAAGAGCCCAGTTAATTTATCACCCTGAAAATTACCATCTCATTACACAGAAAAGCCCGCGTTAGAATTAAAGCCAAAACTTACCTCAGTGTGTTGCCTTAAATTGGATCTGTGACTTTAATCTTTAAATATCAGCTTGTCTTGGTGTTAAATGATGGCATTGCACAATGAAATTATTCTTTTTTGTGTGGAGTGAAGAAAGTGTTACACTTTGGAGAGCTTGATGCTGCTGCACTGATAAGTTGAGTGACAGTCTGTGAGAGCGTCTCATTGCACGTAGCTGTGAACTTCCTCTCTTGTAAATGTCCTATTCAATAATCTCTCACAATCTCAATTACACATTAATTAATATTAATCCCAGTAATGTAATGACAGTAACGCCACACATTGTAAAGAAGTAAAAGTAAAAAATTTCATTCGAATTTTATCTGAATGAGAGTAAAAAGTACCAACTTTAAAACCTACTCTAAAAGAAAAATTTCCCCCAAAAAGTTACTCAAGTAAATGTAACAGAGTAAATGTAACACATTACTACCCACCTCTGGTAATCAAGGTATATCTATATTTGCTTAAAATTCCCATATGTGGACAGTAAATTGTGACTGGTACGTAATGTAGCTATGTATGGCAAGCCACGAGGCACTTATGTCATACAATGCAAAGCGGACTGGTACCTCTTTGCTTTCACATCGCACAAATCAATCGAACCACAAAAGGACCCACAAGCTCTGAGAGCACTTTGAGTGCTCAAATGAATTAGGTGTGAAATCGCGCTAACTCAACCTCAGGAGGCATCAATCAAAACACACACGCACACAAACAAATGTTGGTGCAGCTATCCTTATGAGGACTCTCCGTAGACATAATGATTTTTATACTGTCCGAACTATAGATTCTATCCCCTAACCCTAACCCTACCCCTAAACCTAACCCTCACAAAAACTTTTATTTATTATGTTTTTTAAGCAATTTTAAATATGGGGACACTAGAAATGTCCTCATAAACCATATTTATAGATTAATACCCTTGTAATTACCAGTTTGTAACCTAAACAATGTCCTCATAAACCACCCAAACCCCCCCACACACACACACACAGAATGAGAGAAAAATGAGAGGTGAAAAATGTACACGCAGATCGATTCACACAGCTATTTACACATCTGCTTGAAAGAGACAGTGTGTGTGTGTGTGTGTGTGGGTGGGTGTTTGAGCATTGTCCCTCAGTCATATTAAGTATTCCAAACAAACCATTTGAAACCCCTTCACCCCCAAGCCCATCACACCCTCTGAGATTTCCCGTGATGCTTCAGGGCAGGTGACTTACACCCTTTCTGAAGGACAGAATTTGAAGTATGTGTGGAAGAGTGTGTATGGATGGACAAGGGATGGAGAATAAATGGGGTGATTAATTTCTTTCCTCTGTAATGCAAATGTAAGAGGTGTTTAATCTCTTCGACTTCTTACACCTCATCCAAACCAGAAGCGATGCGATAAGATTCCAGCAACAAGCTATCTGCCTGTCCACACCAGATGCAACATGACACCACAATATTCATACACTAAAATGAGGATTATTGACAATAAAATTTAGAAATCGGAGTGTAACGGGGTAAAAAGAAAGGAAGAGGTGAGAACCGGACGAAGCATCAAAGTAATATTTAATTAAACAAAATCACACAAACATAAACACATACAAGACAGCTGCCTGTAGCTCTCTCTCTCTCGAACTGCGGGCTGCCTTTATCCAGCTCGTCGACTTGATTAGCCTGATTAGGGGCTGGGCATGCATCATTATGGCCCAACCCTGTCCTCATCCTTGCCACATAGAGCCATCACAGACAGATCAGTGTATTTATTGAACACAACAAAATTTTCTACGGCAAGCCTCGAAGGGATAAATACACAATCACACACACACTAAAAGGGCAAAGTTACTTTATGAATCACATGCTTCTTTAGTCTGTTACAATTGTTTATGTTCATGCGGTAATCCTGATGTTATTTCGCTGATCTCCACAGGGCAGAGGGAAGAGGAGAGAAAGTTGGAATGAGCCGTGATGTCACCCCACTACCATTCTGAACCGGAGTGTGAGTGTGTGTGTGTGTGAGGACGTGTGTGTGACAGAGCACCGGCTAAAGAGAACGAAACCTCAAGCACAACATTCAGTAGGTGTGTGACACCCTCTGCCAAAATTTAAGTTGTTCTGAACCGACTAATGAGATGCCGGCTTTAATATACTGCAACAAGCATAACTGTAGATTCCAAAAATAGAAAGCCCTGTAGATGTTGCTCGTCACTCTGATTAACATGGAATAGATAGCTTTTATCTCGTTGTAACAATGTTCACAGTTAAGGAAAAGGAGGAAGCGGGAGACGGCGAATCCAACTCAAACGGTATGTTTTATTTCTTTGAAACTCAATATTTATGCTGTGATCACACTCAGGAACTACACTTTTCAGCTGACATATATTCACAGAGTCTTTCTTCAGCTCATGTCTCATAACTATCTCCATTGACTGCCGTCTGGCTCACTCTTAAAGCCAGTCTCCACTCTCACTGCAATGACAAACAGCTGCTACAGAAAATTATTGCCAGGTGATGATCCTTACCATTCTCATCTCCTGATCTCGCTCTCCATTCACAAACAGCATGGTTTGACATTCTTGAGCCTGTAGCAAATTCTCCTGTATTAGTTGCCCCAACGTGTGGAGCTTTGCTCTCAGGTCAAGAATGTATTGAATTTCGTTTTTGCTGTTTGAAGGCCCCTCCTCCCAATTTACCCTCACTACATCCAAGATACCGTCAGGCTAAAGCCCATACAATAATCAAATGTGGAGAACCCCGTGGAGGCTTGCGGGACAGCTCACACTGTGAATAACAGGGGTTCAAGCCACTTATTACAATTCCGAACATCTTCGTGCATGAACTTACAAGTCATGTTTTTCAGGCTTTTATTAAACCGTTCGACCAAGCTGTCCTTATTTGCGTGGTACACGCTTGTCCGAATCAATTTAATGTCCGATAATTCGTACAGCTCGCATAGTGTATGTGACATAAAAGTAGTGCCTTGATCAATGAGGATTTCTTTTGGAATCGCCATTCGGGAGATCATTTTGAAAAGTGCCTTCGCAACACTACATGCTGAGATGTTGCACAAAGGCACTTCCGGATATCGTGTTGCATAGTCCACCAGAACCAACACAAAGCAATGCCTGTGTGCCATCCTCTCTAATGGCATGATGAGGTCCATGCCAATTCTATTAAAGGGGACCTTGATCAAACATCCACGCAAATGCCTGGCCAATAGAATAGGGCCATTAGAAGCTTCAGTGTCTTTTCCTGCCCTAAATGGCCCACAATCAGATTAAATTGAGCATCTGGAATAACATTTCCTGACAGTAATCCCTTATCCATAACTGGGTCATATCTTCCTTTGAGCGTCCTGCATCACTCAATACAACCGGTCATTTATAATAGAAAAATACAGATAGGCGAGTGTAATGTCTGGCTGAAGATGGTGACCATCAATCACTCTCGAAGAAATGCCTAAGAGTCTCATCTCTCGGCTGTCCTAGAGGAAAATCCTCTTAAGTGCTGGGGAAGCCGAGACTTCCCCCTCCCTTACGTCATATTGATGTGGAACTGACGTAGATGGCGCATCACAAATCCCACACGAAACATTCTGTTCAAGTCAAGTCAAGTGGTTTTTATTGTCATTCAACCATATACAGTAAGTACAGTAAACAGCGAAATGAGACAATGTTCCTCCAGGACCATGGTGCTACATAAATCAACATAGGACAAACACAGAACCACATGAGACTACACAGACTAAATAACATTTCTACATAAAGTGCACGTGCAAAAGTGTGCAAAGTACAGGACAGTACAAAAAATTACTAAAAGGAATAGGAGAATAGGCACAGTAAGAGACAGTGCAGTGCCGACCAGTACACATTTGTAATCAGAGCAGTGCAAAAAGATGACACTTTCTAAAATGCTAAATGTAAACATAACATACTATGAAATAGTGTTCTATTGGCATAGCAGTTATTGAGGTAGTAGGCAGGTATAAAGTGACAGTGAATTAAAGTATTAAAACTCTGGACATGTGCAAAAGTTGGATGGTGTACAGATGTGTGTATGTGTCAGTACAGTCTCTGAGTATTGAGGAGTCTGATGGTTTGGGGGAAGAAGCTGTTACACATTCTGGCCGTTAGGGCCCGAATGCTTCGGTGCCTCTTGCCAGACGGCAGGAGGGTGAAGAGTTTGTTGCTGGTTGCTTTGCGGATTCAGTGTTTAGTGTAAGTGTCTTTGATGGAGGGAAGAGAGACCCCGATTATCTTCTCAGCTGTCCTCACTATCCTCTGCAGGGATTTGTGGTCCAAAATGGTGCAAGTCTCAAACCAGGCAGTGATGCAGCTGCTCAGGATGCTCTCAATAGTCCCTTTATAGAATGTAGTGAGGATGGGGGGTGGGAGATGTGCTTTTCTCAGCCTTCAAAGAAAGTAGAGACGCTGATGGGCTTTCTTGGTAATAGAGCTGGTGTTGAGGGACCAGGTGAGGTTCTCCGCCTGGTGAAAACCAAGGAATTTGGTGCACAGAGGAGCCAACGATGTTCAGCGGAGAGTGGTCACTCTGTGCTCTCCTAAAGTCAACAACCATCTCTTTTGTTTTGTCCACATTCAGAGACAGGTTGTTGGCTCTACACCAGTCCGTTAGCTGCTACACCTCCTCTCTGTATGCTGACTCCTCATTCTTGCTGATGAGACCCACCACGATTGTGTCATCGCCGAACTTAATGATGTGGTTCGAGCTGTGCATTGCTGCACAGTCGTGACTCAGCAGAGTGAACAGCAGTGGACTGTTACAAGACCCATCCATTTTCGGGGAGGAGGAACAGGATGGAAAGCAGGGGGATGAGGGGAGACAGGTGAACAAGAGAGAGAGGGAGAGAGAAGGTTCTCGGGGTTCGCTGGCTACGGAATACGCCGCCATGTGTTCCTCTGACAACTGGATGGACATTTTGATGAACTTCTAGGGGACCCATCTTGACTAGCGGAACCTGAGGCGGGACAGTCACAGGGTCCGGATGCAGCAAGCTCCAGAACATCTGCTGGACCTCCGCTTGTGCCTGGAGGAGAGCAATGAATCACTGCTCCTGTTTGGAGCACAGCTCGAGGAGGACCTGATGCTGTGTCTGGTGGATGCTGCTGAGGGTCTTGGCCATGTCCTCCAAAGGTGAGGGATCCACGGCAGCATTCTTCATTCCTTAACCAGGTTTTGTAGCAGCATAACAATGTGAACTGTTAGGGAAAAGGAAGCGGGAGATGGCGAATCCAACTCAAACGGTACGTTTAATTTCTTTGAAACTCAATATTTACACTTTTCAGCAATCACACTCAGAAACTATGCTTTCAGCAGACATAAATTCACACAGTCTTTCTCCAGCTCATGTGTCATAACTCTCTCTCTTGATTGGCATCTGGCTCACTCTTAATGACCATATCCACTCTCACTGCAATGACAAACATCTGTTAGAGGCAATCATTGCCAGGTGATTATCCTTACAGTTCTCATCTCTTGATCTCGCTCTCCATTCACAAACCAGCGCTTAACCATGCTCCCACCACAACACAAGTGTTGCGGCATTGTATTTGGTTAGGACACAATGTTATCCTTAGAGAGAGCCTAACAGATGTGCATGCACACAGAGAGGATGCTGCACTTGTTGCATAAGATAGCCCAGAGAGCGCAATTGATTTTTGACATATGCATAGTTACCCTGGTGACCTACATCTTGTTACCCAGGTAACATATTTTCTGGGTTTCCACAGCTCGTCCCTGATACTGTTTATTTCATGTCGTCTTATAAAACAGGTCCTCAGTGGCAACTCAGAAATGCAAGCTTAAAAATATCAACTGCAAATGAGACCGGAGATAATTGTAAAATACATATATATTTTATTCTTCTGAACTCACAGACTATATTTTGGTAAAAGGAACACGGTAACACTTTACAATAAGATTGTATTTGTTAACACTAGTTAACTACATTAGTTTAGACTAACAATGAACAATACTTTTCTTTTACACCATTTACTTGTGTTGTTTTCAACAAACACATTTTTACATTAAAAGTTGGGTAACACTTCAATGAGGTACTTTTTGTTTACATTATTAAACCACATTAGTTAACATGAACTAACTATGAACAATACATTTACAGCATTTAATAACGTTTCTTAATTTCAACATATACATTATTAAAATAAAAATCTGCGTGTAAACATTAGCTAATGCAATATGAACTAAAATGAATTAACAATGAGCAATTGCATTTTTATAAATTAACCAAGATTAAATAAAAGCTGTAAAAAATGTTGTTCATTGTCAGTTCATTATAGCTAACACATTAAAAATGTTAACAAATAGAACGTTATTGTAAAGAGCTATTAATTACACTTAAACAGGTATTGAATTTAATACAAGAAGTAAGAGTGTTAAAATCAGAGTTTTGTTTTTAAGTGGATGGAGGCAAATGCAACATATGAAAAGTAATTATATTAATTCACTGTATCTCATATGAGAGCACGCCTCAAAGTAATAATTGCACCATGGCACCATGACTGGAAAACATTGCAAAATTCCAGGTTTTCCAGGACCCATGGTAACGCTGTCAAAGGCATCAAAACCTTAGAAAGCAGAAGAAAAACCATGTACATTACAAATAATAATAATAATAATAATTCTATGCTAAAATCATAGTTTTGTTGAAAATATCTCACAGAGTGAAAACAAAATCGCACTCTTTCTCAGGCATAAAGAGAACTTTACTGAGTGCTGAGTAAGTCTTATCACTCTAGCTTATCTACATTTGAATACATTTACTGTGTTACAATAGGCCGCCATAACAAATGCCCCCTGTCTCCATTCGCATGGGCAATTCCCTGTAAGTAGCAAGCCTTTGCATGGAGAAATGAAGCCAATGGCAGTTACCAACTCCGAACCGTCAGATATGCGACATATATAGGCATCAGGTCTACTGCAGTGTCAAAACACTGTATCACAATGACATCCAACTATGTGACCCAGAAGAGTACGAAAAATCAATGCGTGTGTGTGTGGGGGGGACGGGGGGGGGCAACGACAGTTAAAGTGACACACTTTGATGACAGGACATTTAATGAGGTGACAGTAAATGACACACATTACAAAGACACCTCTCTAACAGAGATAGGATGATGCTGAAACACATGCATGCACACTTCCACACAAATGCACAATGGGAGTTTCCTGAGCCTCAAATTAGAAAAATACAATCAAGATTTCCCAAATAACCTTTTTACAAAATTGACAGAAGATACAGTGTGTGAGTGAGAGAGGTGGCTTGATTATTTTGTGTGATTTTCCTGTGACAATAATTACCTATACAGATTTAAAAGTAATGCAACTTGTAAAAATTGACACAAATGCATATTAAAAGACTAGAAATAACATGAAACTGTTCTGTAATTACTCAAGAAAGAACATCTGCATTTTGGGTGATTGACTGAAATGGTTTTGATGGAAACTGATGTCTTTCTGCAGAGATTTATTTTTGTGTAAGGGAGTTTTAAAAGCCAAAAAAAAAAAAAAAAAAAAAAAGCAGATAGTTAGTGTGTTTATATATGTGTGTGTGTTTTGCATATTTAAAACATTAAGATGCAAATAGGTTTCTAAGTTCTGAGGATGACTCACTTGAGCTTGTTGAGCGAAGAGAAAGAGTCTAATAGCGTGTTGTTTAAAAGGAAAGTATGAGGGGAGTATTTTTAGCTAATCCAACCACTTTCCTTCACATCGTCTCTTTAAAACCCAAGTTACACGTTCCCTTTCACATTAGTTTCAAAGCACCAACCCTCTCTGGTAGCACTGCCAAAACACACACACATATACACACTGCATGAAAAGTAGCGAAATTATGCAGTTTAGTCCTTACTGATTAACCAACAGGAGAGTAAGGCAGAGATAAAGAAACAAACACACACATACCTGTCTGAGATTGCTGAACCTTATTGAATAGCGATGTGAGCTAAAAAATGCACTTGGCCTTTCACATTGTCACTTAGTTTATGGCATGAAGTACAACCCCAACCTGCCATATTCCAAGTCTTTACAAACACACACACACACACACACACACACACAGAGGGGTGGAAAAAGTACTGAAAAATCATACTCAAGTAGAAGTACTGTTACTTCCCAAAATATTTAGTGTGAGTAGAGTAAAAGTAGCTGTCATAAAAAATACTAAATTAAGAATAAAAGAGTAGCTAATTTAAAAATACTCATGAGAAGTGAGCATTGAGAACTGAGTTGCAAAACCTATCCCCCATTATAATGAACACTGTATTCCAACGTTTACATGATGTACATCATACATCAATACATCACTTATCTATGATAAACACTACATGAATCTGATTACAAAAAAATAAAAGGGAGACATGATAACCGAAATGAAACGATTAAGTTATTTTCAATAAACTGATCACAATTTTAAATCATAATGTATGAAACAATTACATTAAAATCAGTTAATGTGTAGAGTCTAAATTTCCCTTAATGCTGACAGAGCCTTATTGTTTTGCATAAAATATGTTCAAACAAAGCAAGGAATGCAAAAAAAATGCTAAATATGCAGGATCACTTGGATCACACATTTTCACAAAAATGAAAATTCTCTCATCATTTACTCACCCTCATTTTTTAGAAGAATGTCTCTTTTGGTCCATACAATGGAAGTGAATCAGTACTAAAATATTGAAGCTCCACAAATCACATAAATCAGCATAAAAGTGGTCTAATCCATGTGCCTCCAGTGGTTAAAAATCCATGTCTTCAGAACCGATATGATAGATGTGGTGAGAAACAGCTCAATATTTAATTCATTTTTTACTATTAATTCTCCACCCTGCTCAGTTAATCTCCACTTTAACTTTCACTTTCTTCTTGTATTTTTGGTGATTCACATTCTTCATGCATATCACCACCTACTGGGCAGAGGGAAGAATTTCTACTTAAATATTGATCTGTTTCTCACACACACCTGTCGTATCAATTCTGAAGTCATGGATTAAACCCCTGGAGTTGTATGTATTACATTTATGCTGCTTTTATGTGCTTTTTGAGCATCAACATTCTGGCATTCATTCACTTGTAATGTATGGACCTAAAGAACTGAAATATTCTTGTGTTCTGAACGAAAAGAATGTCATAGACAGATGGCATGAGAGTGAGTAAATGATAAGATCATTTTCATTTTTGAGTGAATTATTTCTTAATAGAACATGGGGAACATACTCCTTTTGAGATACAATGTTCAACATTGATTTAGTTCTTATATCTTTTAAGACAAGAAATAGGCTAAGCATAATTATAAATTATTTTATCATCTCTACTCTCCTGGTAATTTATTATACCAATTAACACACTCTCTATATCAGGGGTTAGTATTATTAAAAAATATTATTATTAAAAATGTCACGGTTTTATTCTATTACATTAATACTTCTAAAGCTACTCAAGTTATTTAGCCATAATTAGTGAGTGGTTATCTCTTTTCCTTGATATTGTTGTTTAATTAATAGCCTTTATATGAAAAAGCCTAAATTCGGTTACATGTACACTTGAAGTCCAACATTTGGATGCAAATATGCTTTTTGTTTAAATTCACTTTATAGATAAACGACTGCGTTTACATTAAATCCTCACCAAGACGGGCGTTGGTGGAATTATAAAGAGTATTTGATCATTTAGGTGCGAACCCACATTAACGCTCTTGGAGCACACGTGCATGTAACGCACACAAACATTAGCTGCCTGTCAATCAAACAGCGTGCAGCTACAGACCTCAGGAGATAAAAAGTCAATATTTTATATTTCATCTTGATCAACCAACCAGTGGTGCTTTTGCTATTGCGATTGATGTAATGAACACTCCTGTTCTAGATGTATAACATAGGCTAAATATATATAACTTTATTTGTTGACTGGAGTTATGTGGATTATTTTGATGCACCCTAAATATGCATTTTGGACTGTCAAAAAATTTAGTACATTCACTTGCATTGTTTAGAGGAGGAGGCCTGAAATTAAATCATAAAAGTCTTAAATTCTGTTTTGATGAAGAAAGAAACTCAGATACATCTTGGATGGCCTGAGGATGAGCAAATTTTCATTTTTGGTTGAACTATACCTTTAAGGCTTGTGAAACTTGAATCCGGCAGTGCAGTTATGTTTTTTGCAGTTAACTGTTTTTTTTTTTTTTTTTTAACACATGACAATGTGTAGTGAATGATACACATTTTTGTACAGTACATGAGTTTTGTTGTAAATAATGCCATTTTTATTAAATTGTTATACAGGTTTTACTATAAATATTATTTAAAAGAATTAATAAATGAAATATTCTAATCACATTTCTTGTTTGATTAGAATTTTTGTTTAGTATATTGTTCAGACCGACTGCACTTACACCACTAACAATTTTTTTATTTTATTTGTAAGTATTTTAAAAGTAATATAAATACGGAATAAAAAAATATCATGTTTTTATTTTATCAAGCAATCTTGGGTAGCCTTGTATGCTATGGGATTCAAGTATGGTTTGGGAACCTTTCAGTTCAGTTGAAATTTCAGCTTGCTCGTTTAGTAAAAACAGCGATGGAAATCATGGGAGTTAAAGAATACACACCATTTCAATTTGTCTACAAGCAGGTGGTTTTTAAGAGCACAGAAAATATTGGCCGATCCTAGTCACATTCTAAATTATGATTGTCAGGTTTTACCATCAGGGAGACACTATAGGGACCTTCCAATGAGTAAGAGCAATCGCTCTAAAATGTTTTGGGCCAGTATCAGTTAATATCTTAAGCGATAGATTATAGAGTATTAGAATGTACACAGGTGAATTTATATATATATACTGTATATATACATATATAAATATATATATATATATATATATATATATATATATATATATATATATATATATATATATATATATATATATATATATGAGTATATGTATGTATACTGCATAAAGTAAATGTTTGTTTCTCTCTCTGTTTTTGTGCATTACATGAATGTTGTTGTTGTGTATGGTATGTTGTTGCAGCAGCCGAGTCCAAGAACAATTTCCCCTTAAGCGACAATAAAGTTGAACCTAACCTAACTTAATCTAAAAAGTCTGTGTAAACATACTTTTTGCAAAATCTGCATTACATTTATTTCTGATGTTATATGTTTTCTGTCAAAATCTGAAATAATCTGATAATTTACCAACAGATTGTCGAGGGCAGTAAATGCCAAAGAAAATACAAATTATTTTTTCATTTCCAAATAAGTGAAAAAATGAAAATGTATGGTAACTGAGGCTAGCATTTTCCTTATGGTTTTATGGAAGAAAGAAAATATTACAGGTTTGGAACCATTTGAGGGTGAGGAATTTTTTTTTTATTTTTGGATGAAATATATCTTTAAGGGTCTTTATTTGGTCTGATATACTAAAATATACTAAAATGATTTTTAAACTTCTTTAAATTTGCCCTCCAAAATGGACAAAGGTAAGTACTTTCTTTCAAAAACTTTGTGTGTGGGGCCTCCTGCTCTCTGTAAAAAAATAAAAGAAAACACACGTCAGCCAAATACATACCCCTGACATTAATTAATCAAACCATCAATCAATTAACACAATAGGATTAACAAGCCTAAGGAAGGGATTTATGCATGAATATAAAATGACTCTCTCTGCCTCTATTACTGTTGCATGCTGGGAGTGGGTGGGTGTGTTCAAGACTGGCATGTATGGGAGAGCTGTATGCTGGGATCTTTGAGCCCCCTTTCAGTTGGTGCTAATGCATGGATTCCACATGTTTTCTGCTTTCTACTCATCAGATGATAAATATTCATATTCTTTCTTTTCCAGTGAGAGACAAGCTGTGGCCTGCCAAGTGCCTGAGAGTTGTTATGCGTGACATCTGTCCCTGTGAGGCACAGCCACTTCTCCCCCTTAGCAACAGTTCAGGACTGTGCTGTAGGCAAGTTTCTCAGGACATGCCCTCAGGTGTCTTTTACCAGAACATGAATTTGTCATAAATTATCCAAAAAAAATAATTGCGATTCTATTTATGAAAAAATTACTCTCTGGTTAGTTTGTTGACTGGCAGCAATATTTCGATTTTAATAGCTATGTGATTTGCTCAATACAATCTCCAAATATCATACTTCTGTTTGGAACCAAGCTAATTTTGGAAAGCCCATTCAAAATGACTCAGATTCCACTGATTCCTGTAAAAATGCTGCATCTTTGACACTTAGCCTATGTTTTGGACTATGAAGAATGAACATTAACAGCAGTGTAATTTTGTCAGCATTTAGTCATTCTCATGTCAGCATTTAGTAATTCTCATGTCATTTGACCCATATGACTTACTTTTTTCTGCAGAACACAAAAGAAAAGATTTGAAAGCTGCACTATGGAAGATTATTATAGATTTTTATGGAAGACATTTAACAAAATACCATTATTGATCGAGTACATAAAAATTAAGTGTTCAAAACAATGTCCTTGCTTTATCCCAATTCACTACGGTGAGTCTACAAAATATTTTATTTTGAGCTGTTGGGCAGATTTGGTGAGAAATCGCAGGGTTTTGTCATTTATCTTTGCATCTTTATGTCACGTCTGTAAACACAGAAAAGAAAGTCCAGCTGTCGTGTGTTCTAGCTGAGGAAACTACGCTGTTTTTTTACCGATCTCTTTTACCGAAGAGTGTCTGATTTAAGGCAGTTCTATGCAACATACATTGATAGAGGTTGTAATGAATAGCCCCAAATCCAAATTTGGGTTCTCTATCCCAAACTCTATAGAGCCACCATCAGAACTCACAAATTAGGTTTTCTTTCACTTCTAACTTTGAACTGTTTGGTCTAGAAAATATATCTAACTTCTGATTACTCTCCTCACGGTGATTTTAATGCACCATTTACATTAGAACTCCACCTATTACAGTGGTTGCAATGTTGGATTGTGGCTTTTATGGGTTCCTTTTTTACTATTAAAATATGTCTCAGATGATCTTCTGCAAAGACATAACTAAACATAATTTTGATTTTCATCTTTGTCGAGAACTTATGTCATTACAAAGCTGATTTGAGTGACTGCTCAAATTGGTATGACTCTTTGGTGGCTATTAGTACTGTGGCAGCATGGTGCAGCGGATAGTATGCAGAAATGTGAAGTTGCAAGATACAGGTTCGATACTGCCCTAGGGTGACTTGCGAAGAGATGTCATATTTGGTCTATGTGTTCTGCTTAGTGTGGTGTGATTTCAGTGCTTGTCCCCATTATTGCTGCTTGCAGCTACATTTATTATTATAATAACATTTTTGGCTTTTTTAGAAATGTAAAAATAATGTGTACAATTTACAAGTATTTACGGTGGTAGTGGCCTAGTGGGCTAAAGCACAGAACTGGTAAGCACAGTTACTTTGAGCAAGGCACTTTACTCCAGGTTGCTCCAGGCGGATTGCCCCTGTAATAAATGCACTATAAGTCACTTTGGATAAAAGCATCTGCCAAATGCAAACATGTAAATGTACACTGAGTTTAAATAAATTTGAATAACAAGTGACAAAATGGCAATTAATGTCTCTTTAAGGATGGCGGCAGTTCAACATGAATCTCGCAGTGTTTTGATTCATCAAACATTAACAAGAGAGAGGAGTCACATGTTCCCTATCTGTCACTCACTCAAAGTGGTGTTGATGTAGTGACACTAGGGGTCAGTCTTGAGATCCCGAGACGCCTCTGAATTTTGATAAAAGGCTAATGAGAATTTGCGAGTGGTATTTACATGCCCCTCCCCTGGACATACGGGTATAAAGGAGGGGACGCTGCATACCACTCATTAGATTTACTCTTTGGAGCGGTCGATGGTTCAAGCTGAGCAAGCAATTTCCATCCCTCACCTCTGCTGCATCCTTACGGAGCATTACAGTGGCTTTCTCCCCTCTCTGCCTGGGTGCACTGCAGAGATCGCCCCTGGGCGCTTCAGCAGATCTAAAAGAGTATATTCGGAAAGAGTTTAGTTTTCCCTTTCCTAAAAAGTATATTCTAAAAGAGCGGCACACACCGGAAAGTCTTTTTCAAGACACGTCTTTTTAAAGACACCATTCCGGCTGTGTGTTATTCCTGGTTGCGGTCGATATCTCTCGCCCTCTGACGATCATTGTCTTTTGTGCCTAGGCACCACCTCATTGCGAGGCTATGACCATGGCAATGTTGCGGTCGTGGCTCGCTTTCGTAAGAAAGAAAGCATCCCAGCTACTCCCTGCCTCGGTGCTTCGACCAACGATACAAGGCCGGCACGGTGAGTGCTGGGAGCAATTTGGGGACCACAATGGGACCACCTCCACCAGTTAAATCCCAGCGGACCTCCCATTCCCCGGCACGTTCGTTTGCTCCGGTTGGACACTCGGATGAGGGTGTCGGCTCGTCCAAGGGTGAGTTCGACCTCTTATTAGGTGCCTATGAAGGTGATGAGCTCTCGGCCGCAGCATCGGAGAATGGCATTCTGTCTGACGCGGAAACCTCTGCTGGGCTTCACGAAGAAGAAAACTTCCAAGTGCTTTGATATCTCTCGACTCAGCACCGCCACAGGGCTCAAACCCCATCAATGTGGCTTCCATGGCTCTGCCCCACCGAGACCCCACCCGCCAGTACGTCCGACTCGGCTATGCGATTCAATTCGCCAGGCGCCCGCCCAGGTTTGCTGGCGTCCTCTTCACCACGGTGAAGGGCGAGAACGCAGCCAACTTGCACTTGGAAATCGCCACCCTTCTACAGAAGCATGCGATAGAGCCTGTCCCTCCAGCTGAAAAGAAGAAGGGGTTCTACAGTCCCTACTTCATTGTACCCAAAAAGGCAGTGGGTTAAGGCCAATCTTGGACTTACGGGTCCTGAACTGGGCCTTACACAGACTCCCTTTCAAGATGCTGATGCTGAGGTGCATTCTAGTGAGCGTCCGGCATCAAGATTGGTTAGTGACAGTAAACCTGAAGGACGCGTACTTCCACGTCTTGATTCTACCTCGTCACAGACCTTTCCTGCGGTATGCATTCGAGGGCCAGGCGTAACAGTACAAAGTCCTCCCTTTCGGCCTGTTCTTGTCCCCTTGTGTCTTCGCGAAAGTCGTAGAGGCTGCCCTTCCGCCGTTAAGGGACTGGCTAATCCTAGCCCCCTCTCGAGATGCGTTGTGTGCACACAAGGACCTGGTGCTCGAGCACCTCAGCCGACTAGGGCTTCGGGTCAACTGGGAAAAGAGCAAGCTCCTCCCGGTTCAGACCATCTCTTTTCTCAGTCTGGAGTTGGACTCAGTCTTGATGACAGCGTGCCTCTCGAACGAGCACACCCAGTTGGTGCTGACCTGTCTGAAGGTGTTCAGACAGAAGACTAAGGTCCCACTGAAATAATTTCAGAGGCTCCTGGGGCATATGGCGTCCTTGGCGGTGGCCACACAGCTAGGGTTGATGCATATGAGACCGTTCCACTGGCTCCGGACTCGAGTCCCTAAATGGGTATGGCGCCGCGGGAGATATTTCCACTTAATATCTCCCACGGTGTCCCCCCAACGTTTACACCGGTTAGTGAATTCCCTCTTTTCTGGGGAGAAAAGAAAGAAAGAGAGGAAAAGGCATGACTGGGACAAGCGTGTCCCTATTCTTGGGTAGTTGAATCATCCCCAATTGGGTTGCACGACACTCACACTTGTGCCTGGGGAGGTTACGTTCCAGCTTGGTGCGCTGGCTAAGCGGCACACAGCAGTCTGCCCACCTCGCACCGCCGACCCACGTAACACAGTTCAGCTAGCTGTGGCGTTTTTATAGGGGACCCTTACTGTCACTACATCGACACAACGTCGAGTGAGTGACAGATAGGGAACGTCCTGGTTACTTCTGTAACCTCCGTTCCCTGATGGAGGGAACGAGACATTGTGTCCCTCCTGCCACAATGCTGAACTACCCGCTGAAATTCCCGGGACCTTTTTCTCGGCTCTAATGAGCGGTATGCAGCGTCCCCTCCTTTATACCCATATGTCCGGGGAAGGGGCATGCAAATACCACTCGCCAATTCTCATTGGCCTTTTATCAAAGATCAGAGGCATCTCAGGCTCTCAAGAGTGACCCCTATTGTCACTACATTGACACAACATCTCTTTCCCTTCATCAGGGAATGGAGGTTATGGAAGTAACCAGGACGGTTTCTTTACCGCATCCATGCTATCCAGTTTAAAAAAATGTTTTATGTAATTTTCTTTCTGTGCAACGTTGTGCTTAAAAAAAAATATTTGTACTATAGTTCTTTAAAATAAATGAAACTTGGCTTGATATTGTGTTATATAATGCAAATACATTTACAGTGTTATTCTGTGTTCAGTGTAACATCCTATTGAAACAGGAAGTTTGGGCGGAACATATCAAAGGGCTTGTCCCTTTCTAAAAAAAAAATAAATAAAAAATGATTTGCAACTTGCTGGTCGGTTGTAGGGGGAGGGAAATTATCATTCCAGAGAAGCGTTTTTTTAAACTATGGGTTGAAAGATATGGGTTGAAAGATATTACTTCCTTATTCAGTTTTCCTTCGCATTTTTTTAAAGTTTCACGTAGAGATGACAATGTTGTCAAAACATTCCCGCAAACACAACTAAAAATGCTGTATTATGCATGCTAGGCCAGTAGTTGCCCATGTCACTTTGTAAAGAAACACTATATGCCTGCGCACATAAGCATTCTTCCACAGAGCGGTGAATACAAACAATGAAGATGGCGAAAGCATCGAGCAATTTGGACTTGTGACCCTGGACTATAAAGCACGCCACCTCTTTAAGGACTCCAACTGGTGATCTCATGTTGGTCTGTTCACCCTGGAGGTAAGGATGAAGTTCTCAAAGTTCATGCCTATAGACTGAACACATAAAACACATGCGCATGACGTCATCGTTTTCACAAATTCGTCTTTTTGTATGTTTACACGGAGACGATAATGGCATCGTTTTCAAAATCTTGCCCTTTGAAACCCATTTTCAAAAGTTTGCATTTTCAGGCCCCAAAACGCCATTGTCGTGTAAACGAACAACCAAAACCATAAAAAGTTTTCAGTTTTTAGTTTAAAAGGTTGTCCCTAAGAGTAACTGAAATTGGTAAGAGCAAATACGCTCTGTTCAGTGTACTCCTCCACTCTGTAGTGTTGAAGGGGACTGTCTTTCGGCTCTTTTCCACAATATCATTTGATTGGCACACACTCTCTCTATGATATCAAGTGAGGTGGAGGCGCTGTCAGGTGCTGAGGTTGACGCAGTCAACGGGTCACTCAGCTTGACAATTTCATGACACTGCAGCTACAGTATACACTAGCCAAACAAAAAGAGGACAAATTAATCTATTCATTTGTTTGTGTCGGTTTTATATTATAGATCATAAAGAGAGAGGAGCATGCACAATGCGTTATGTGGGCAAGTTAAAGTAAGGAGGAGCTCTCACACAGCACCCGCAGCAGCATGAGATAAAGCTGTGAAATTTTGACACGACAAGGTGAAAAGCAGTTTTTCAGGTAAGTCAGTCAAATAGATAAGAATTAATGTAGCTGTTAAGATAAGCAGAAAACGTGAGTACTATCTATAAAAGTGGGATAAGTGAATTGCTTACAAACAATCGCTCTGTGCTGCTGTTTGTCATGCAGTTAATTTTTCATAGTCCAGTGATTCTAAATAAATAGAAAGACATCAGTATGAAGAATAATGGTCAGCTAAGCTTGACACTAATTTATTGATCTTGTCTGTTCTGTTAAACATGGTATTTTCTGCAGAAAGTACCTCAGTTATTGCAATTATTGATACCAGGCGTACTACAAAACGTAAAAATCATCTTTAAAAAATAAATAAATAAATCTCCCGTTGCATCATTAAGAATGGTGCATGGGAGAGAAAGACAAAAAGAGGGAGGTAATAATGATGATGATAATATTTAGAATAATATCACCATTAGTAAATAGGCTAAGTATAAGTAGATACATGCTTCATAACACCCTCTGGCTGCATGTGTTAATGTTCCCCACTGATTATCTTCTAAACCACAGCACGATGATATTAGCAGAGATTCATACACACACACACACACACACACACACACACACACACACACACACACACACACACACACACACACACACACACAAATTTCACGAGATAAAAAGCACAAATATTTTAGGAAAGTGTTGCTGGAGTTGGTTTGAAGTGCACACGGATGGGTGTTCATGTGTGTGTTCCAGAATGTACCACCTTGCCAAGCATCTGCTATGGAAGTAAGCCAGAGTAAAATTTGGGCCGTGCTGCATCTCTCTCTCTCTTTCTTACCTTCAAGTGTCAGTAGTATGGAGCCGGCACTGATTGTATTTTCTGTGATCAAAACAATGTAAATGCTCTCTCTCTCTCTCTCTCTCTGTGTGTGTGTGTGTGTGTGTGTGTGTGTGTGTGTGTGAGAGGCGTGATTTTACCCATCGAATGTCCTTTCCAAGAATGATGACAGACGGAGAGAGAGAAAGAGACAGACAAAAGGGATGAGCAAAAGACAAATAAAAGAGGTTCAGAAAAGAAGGAAAATAATACGAAAAAAGGTAGAGTCCTATCATTCCTAAATTGACAACTTCATAATTTAAACAACAAAGAGTAAAATTTGTTGCACAAATTAACTTTGTAAAGGTCCCACATGTTGACAACTTGCTTAACAATGAATAACTCCCATCTATTAGTGGTGGTACAAGCAGCTACATTCTGCCTGCCATGGCTTGTATTTTCCTCTCTGCCTAAACTCACATTTACTATTGGTGTACATTTTTCTTATATTATACAACAGTTGGTTCCAGCCCTCTAATTGAATTGGACAAGCAGCATTGCTGACATTTCTTATAGCGGTACAGAACATTTGGAAGCACTTTACAATAAGGTTGTATTAGTTATTAATTAACTACATTAGTCAACGTGCACTAATAATGAACAATATTTACAGAATTATGCCGTCTTTGTTCTTTTTGGAGCTTGAAAGTTTTGGATCCCATTGATTTGCATTGTATGGAAAAATGTATATTGTATATCCTTCAAAATATATTTGTTTGCACTCTGCGAAAGAAGTGTTTGAGACAGTATAAGGTTGAGTAAATTATAAGACAATTATTATTTTTAGGTGGACTATTCCTCAGCTCAATGAGGCCTATATATATATATATATATATATATATATATATATATATATATATATCATTTTATTTTATTTTTTTTTTACAATGCCGCTCACTGGAGATTTTTTGTTTTTGTTTTAGGCACCACTCTGCGAAAACTCTTAAGAACTGTAGTGCATGAAAATCCCAGGAGATCAGCAGTTACAGAAATACTCAAACCAGCCTGACTGGCACCAACAATCATACCATGGTCGAAATCACTGACATAACCCCCCATTCTGATGGTTGAAAAGGGACATTAACTGAAGCTCCTGACCTGTATCTGCATGATGTTATACATAGCACTGCTGCCACATGATTGGCTGATTAGTATAACTATAGTATAATCTATAATTTTTGCTACTGTACTCAATAGTACCTTCTTGTTTTTAAAACTGCTTTTAGAACTGGTCACCTGCGGCATTCTGCATAAACCACGGCCAAATTACTTCAGTGATGTTACTAAACACAGCAGTACTCTAGCTATTGTGATATTGCTTCATTATTATTGCTGTGTTATTTGTGATTTGTATAATTTAACTATTATATTGCTTTGATTTATTATTATTATCATTATGTTATTTTCTCCCTAATTATGAATTTTGCACTGTTCATTATTATAACTAGTGCTTTGGCAAAACAAATATGCCATTATCTGTCATGCATATAAAAAAACATTGTAACACTGAAACATTTGAAAGGCAGAGAGAGTAAAATAAATATAAAGAGAAAGAAAGAGCCTCCAGGAGAGTAAAAAATGCAAATGTAAAAAGAAGAAACTGTACCGGCAACAGATGCTGTGAGAGAAAAGATAGAGAGAGAAATAACTAAGTGCTGTTTGAATAGAAATGGACAGCATGCATAGCAGATGGCCGAGGTGGATATGAACACAGATAAACAGATAGTATAAGCAAAGAGAGAGACAATCTTTTACACCGGTGTCTTAAAAACACACACGTGTGACAGAGAGAGAGAGAGAAAGACCTTTTCTCTTTTTTTCTCTTGCACTTTATTACTTTTCATCTTTCTGAAATGACAAGAGTAATTTTAAAATGTCTCATCAAGCCACCCTTCAACACACAGACACCCACACTCATATGAAGAGAGGAGTTCAAAAGGGATTGTTTGAGAGAACGCACTCAAGATTAAAACAGAGGAAACCTCATTAAAACCGACATTAAATGAAACTTCAGTGAAACACGTCAGCCGTGTTAACATCACACAAAATTACACAAGTACCAAAACCTATTTCTAAAATAGTTCACAGTCGCATATATCTCCCCTATAATAATAACGCTCTTCTCTGCAAACATACACCATTTGAAAGTTTGCATGAGCATGAGCAAAAAGATCATTACAAGTGCTGGATGATTAAAGGCAGCGTCATTAGCAAAGATATCATTCAAACAGAGAGGATGGACTGGTACAAACCACATGTGTTCAATTATTGTGCTGTAGAGGTGCAGAGCTACAAACACTCGCTGAGGGTTCAACTCAATCTTCTGTTTAATCATTAAAGCTTGTGTGCTACTCAGACAGGCCTCCAGACAGGAAAGCAGCTATCAAACTTTCACAATTCCACTTCTTCTGAAGGAGGTAATAAAGTCCTGATGTATATGTGAAAGAAATTACATTAACTGTGGCCCAGCAACCTGAAGCAAATAGATGCACGAGTGAAACATGTTTGGACAGCTAAACCGCCATCCGAATAGGCAGGTTAAGTGTCACAGCTAGACCTGACTTTTCTTCACGTATAAATAATATTTCCTAGATTAGTTAGAGCCTCCATAAATGAGAAAGGTGCTTAGCACTGTAATTATTGTACACTACCATCTATTCTGTGTTTTTGTTTTATTAGATTGAGTCTATAAAACTAAATGATGAAAAATATAAAATGTCAAAAATAGAAAGCACTGGCTAATCTGCTTTTATACTGTGAGTCTTATGCAAGGAACAATGATGTTACTTGTAAATTTGATTCGAATTTGTTTTTTCTAAATCAATCTGTTCCTTATTCTTTATTATTGTTGTTATTAAACTCACTGGTTATTGTGTTACAAGCCCAGATGCTTAATCATAAGTATGCCACCATCCTTTCTATTCTAAAATCATTTTAATGATTGCTTGGAGTTAAATACCAAAAAAGAAAAGAAAAAAAAAATCCTTCCAGGAAGATTACAATCTCTTAATAAGCACTAATACGTTGATATTTTTTTTTACACCTTTTTTATTAGTATTTTATTAATGGACCTTTGACTTTAGCTGAAGTGCAAAAAGAGCTCAAAAACTTATTTTATGGCACAGTAATAATCTTCTAACCCACATCATCTCATCTGTTGCTTTTATTAGTGGTTTTGGGACAAGTGACCTAGAATGTACAGCGAGGAAAAAATATGCCATTTTCTGCTAGACTGAAGGGCATATAGATTAATAATGTCAGTAACGGAGTTAAAGTCAGATGGAGACTTTCTTTTCAGTTAATCACCTTATGCGCCAGAGAAACAGCCTCTGAACTTCCGTTCTAGCAGTTCTATATCTATGGTGTTGATGTCAAAGTGTAATAAGTGGATTTACAGGTTATAGAGTTGTCAAAATCTATGCTGAGAATTTTAAAGAGTTCAGGGGACGTCATAACAACTGGATGCAGAGTGGGTGATTTTAAAACAAGAGTACTTCATTCATGAATAAAGATCCTACCTTTACGGCGTAGACATACTGATACTGTATTTACATTTACATTTATGCATTTGGCAGACGCTTTTATCCAAAGTGACTTACAGAGCCCTTATTACAGGGACAATCCCCCCGGAGCAACCTGAAGTTAAGTGCCTTGCTCAAGGACACAATGGTGGTGGCAGTGGGGATCGAACCATTGACCTTCTGATTACCTAATTACCAGTTATGTGCTTTAGACCAGGGGTTCCCAAACTTTTCCATGACAAGGCCCCCCAAATACCACTAGGTTCTGGCCAAGGCCCCCCTTTTCCATGATGTGTTGTTAAACCCATCGACAATACTACGGCAAATGTAGAAATAAATAAATAAAACATTTAGGTGAACATCCATTAACCTTTATTGGTGTTGTAATAATAACATTTGTATGTCAGATCTTCATATATGGTAATTTCAACATCTTCAAATCTGGTACAGTAATTTCAACATTCAACATTCAAGTATCTTTGTGTGTCAGTGAATGGAAAAAGAGAGAGATCTTAACGAGAGGGTGTGTGTGTGTGTGTGTGTGTGTGTGTGTGTGTGTGTGTGTGTGTGTGTGTGTGTGTGTGTGTGTGTGTGAGAGAGTGAGAGAGAGAATGTCAATGGGAGGGCTGGGCCTGGTTGCAACATTCAACAATCTATCTGTGTGTGTGTGTGTGTGTGTGTGTGTGTGTGTGTGTGTGTGTGTGTGTGTGTGTGTGTGAGAGAGAGAAAAGAAGAAGAGAGAGCATATCAATGGGAAGGCTGGGCCTGGTGGCAACATTGAAGGCATATCAATGGGAAGACAACATTGTGTGTGTGTGTGTGTGTGTGAGTGAGTGAGTGAGTGAGTGAGTGTGTGTGTGTGTGTGTGTGTGTGTGTGAGTGAGTGAGTGTGAGAGAGAGCATATCAATGGGAAGGCTGGGCCTGGTGGCAACATTCAACAACATTGTGTGTGAGTGAGTGTGTGAGTGAGTGTGTGAGTGTGTGGGTGAGTGAGTGTGAGTGTGTGTGAGTGTGTGAGTGACTGAGTGTGAGTGTGAGTGAGTGAGTGAGTGAGTGTGAGAGAGAGCATATCAATGGGAAGGCTGGGCCTGGTGGCAACATTCAACAACATTGTGTGTGAGTGTGTGAGTGAGTGAGTGAGTGTGTGTGTGTGAGTGAGTGAGTGAGTGAGTGAGTGTGTGTGTGTGTGTGTGAGTGAGTGTGAGAGAGAGCATATCAATGGGAAGGCTGGGCCTGGTGGCAACATTCAACAACATTGTGTGTGAGTGAGTGTGTGAGTGAGTGTGTGAGTGAGTGAGTGAGTGAGTGAGTGAGTGTGTGTGAGTGTGTGAGTGAGTGAGTGAGTGAGTGAGTGAGTGAGTGAGTGAGTGAGTGAGTGAGTGAGTGTGAGTGTGTGTGTGAGTGAGTGAGTGAGTGTGTGTGTGTGTGAGAGAGAGCATATTAATGGGATGGGTGGGCCTGGTGGCTCCTACACAGTTTGTCAAGCCTGGGCTTTATGTCTGTCAGTGCAACACGCATGTCACTCTCCACATTTAGACGTGCTCTGTGTTTTGTTTTAATTACTTTTAAAGTTGAAAAACCAGACTCACACAAATAAGTGGTTGCAAAAGGAAGAAGGCATTTCAGAGCACTCTTGGCTAGGATGGGAAAGTCATTTCTTACATACATCCAGTAGTTAGAGAGGGAAAAATTAAAGAGCCTAAAATTTCATTTTTAAATCCCATGAAGTAGTCATCTCAATCAGCTCCTCCTGTGATTTTAAGTCCAGACAAGAGCCTACATCAGGGGCAAATGGGTTCCTTACCCAGTTTAGATGGGTGCTGTCAAGGTCAGGGAAATAGTCTCTGAAATATCCCTGGAGGTGCTCCATGTGGGATTTTATCAGTGGAGAAATGGTGTCCAACTCGCCACCAGATGACAGCAGCTCTTGGTGTAATAGTGGGAACATTTCTGTAATTCCCTCCTTGAGCTTGTTTGACCACATCGTAATCTTCAAGGAAAAAGCACGCACTTTGTCTTGCATATGCACTATGTATGTGTCACGCCCTTGCATGCTTTGGTTAAGCACATTCAGATGACAAAAAATGTCAGCCATATATGCAAGTTTGAGAATCCAGGCTGCATTTTTAAAACGGTCAGCCAGCTGATGTTTCTCAGACAAGAGAAACTCTGCGACCTCCCTCCGCAACTCATACACACGGTTCAAAACTGCCCCCCGTGAAAGCCAGCGTACGTTTGAGTGAAGCAGCAATCCATCAAAACAGGCTCACATTTCTTTACACAGAAGAGCAAACAGTCGGTGTTTCAAGGGGCGGGCTTTAATGAAGTTTACTACTTGTATTATGTCCTGTAGTACCTGATTAAGCTCATCATCCAACCGTTTAGCCACCAGTGCTTCTCAATGGAGCATACAGTGCGTGAACGCAGCATTCGGGGCCTTCTGTTTGATGAGAGCCGTCACCCCACAGTTCTTCCCAGTCATAGCCGCGGCCCCGTCAGAACACACACCCACGCAACGAGACCAGTCAAGTCAATTTGAATTCATATATTCGTCCAGCACTTGAAAAATCTCTTTCCCAGTAGTTCTACTTTCAAGTGCCTTACAAAATAAAATTTCCTCAACGAACATTTCTTGGGAAATGAATCTGATGTACACAAGCAACTTGGCAGCGTTAGCCACATCCGTACTCTCATCTAGCTGCAGTGCAAAATATTCGCTAGCTCTCACCTGGTCCAACAGTTGAGCAGACACATCCTCAGCCATTTCTCCAATACGTCTGCTCACAGTGTTATCAGAGAGTGGTACAGCGTCAATTTTCTTGGCAGCATCCTCACCCAGTAGCTCTTTAACAATGTCTTTGGTAGCTGGTAGTATCAAATCCTCCCCAATTGTGTGCGACTTTTTAGCTCACGCAATGTGAAAGGAAGCCAAAAACGATGCCCTCAATGCTCTCTCAGGGACAGTAGCTTGCCGCACGAATGTTGCTGACTGCCTGGTCAAATGTTCTTCCTTTCTTTTAAAAAAGTCGACTGGTTTTTCGGCCTCTGCTGGATGCTTCTGGTTCAGGTGACGTTGAAGTTTAGATGTTTTAAGCATTCGTTGGAGAGGATCTCGAAGCAGAGAACGCATTTGGGGCACTCATGTCCATTCTTCTGCGTAACACAGGTAAATCCATACTTTATGTATGCTGCCTCATACCTACGAGTCTTACTCGGCCAGGAGTTCGTTTTCTTATTTTTTTTATCTGAGGTTTCGATAGCTGGCTCGTCAGGTTTTTTCCTTTTTAAAAATCTATCCATTTTGATAGAGCTAGCCAGCTAACTAAATAAATAGCTGAATAGCTGAATTGGCGGTTGTTACCAAGGCTACACTGACAGATTACATGTGGTGTACTAGCCATTCAGAAATATTAGCATTAAAAGTTTAATGTTTAGATACGCGACAAATTATTATAATGCTATTTCATAACAATACTCATAATAATATAAATATTTTTATATACATTTTTAATATTTTAAAAATATTTATAAAATGTATAAAAAAAAAATCTTTTTTTTTTTTTTTTTAAATCTTTTTTTTTCCCTTCCAACTTGCTGCGGCCCCCACTTTGAAAACCACTGCTTTAGACCACTACACCACCACCACTGTATGCCTCTGTGCTCATGAAATTGTCTCATGAGACAACACAAAGTCATTTAAAATATCTCTGTATGAAAACTCTTACCATCTTCTCATGTCATTCACCCCTTGCGTTATTGTTCAGATGACGAGATTTTTTGAGCTTTAAACAGGGACGGGGGAGGGGTGCAACTATATTTATACATACACACATACACATGTGAAAGTGTTTGTTTTATTTTATATTCCTTTTACAACTGTTTTAATCACATTTAAGTCTCTAAAAATATAGTGATTCTTTAATGTTGAACTTGCATGTGTAATAATATGAGCTGTCACTGTTGGAAATTTCACATCAACTACATATTTGAACACAAATTATTAACAAGTTGAAACCTAAAAATTAAGCAGAATAACATGTATAACAATTAAACGCTTCAAAAAAAAAGTGCAGTGTGTTATAGCTGTCTGAATGTGATCTGCCAGGTCCAATTTACCTCCGTGGGAGTGGGAAAAAATTTACATTTAGAGTGACAGGAAAAACACCTCAGCATTTTCCCATAGTAAAGGGGTGCTGCAGACTCACACCATAAACTCTTGTTGAAAACTAAATTCTGTGCTCCCACATGTAAGCCACATGTAGTCCCACACGTAAACTCTTCTCAGCAGCTTCAATACAATGAGGAAGTTAGATGACAAAATTCGGAAGGGCGGCGTATGGAAAAGGGGCGGGGCTAAATAAGGAGAATAGAGAACATATTCTCATTGTTATTCTGCATTGTCAACATGCATTTATGATGCTTAAAATATGGTTATAGATGTTTTATAAGCATGTAATAATGTCAGTAATGAGATAGAGCTGACTTGAATTTCTTTTTAAATTATAAAGAATACACTTTCTAGATTTTTTTATGCTGCATCGTTAATGCACATTTCTGAAGCTACATCATAAGCTCACAATATCACAGCACTGTTGCCTCTAAAATACACACACGTACTGAGAATAAAGAGAATTTTATTATTCCTCAGAGGAGTAGAAAACCTCTCGCCCTTTTCCCAACCGTAAACTCTTCCATCTCATCCACCCATCTCTCTCGCTCTCCTCCCTTCTGCCTTATTCACTCTAAAACCGATGGCACAGGAATGACAGCTCTGATGCTTGAACTTTAAATGACAGATATGAAATTAATTCATAGGTGAAAATCCATCATTTCAGATTCAGAATTTCTGCCACCTACTGTACAAGCATCAAGAATTAATAGAGTAATCTTACAGCGAAGCAGAGAGAGGGATAGGAATAGAGAAAGAATGGTAGAGACAGTGGGAGAGAGGTCATTTTATTCTAATTTGTACCTCTGACAATTTCCTGTCAAAGGATGAAGAAACACAAATAAATAACCACATAAAAAAATAAATGAACAGAACAAATAAAAACGTATTACTGTCTGAATATGAAATGAAGGCTTGTTCCGCTGCTATTAAATGAAATGATGAAGGGAGGGAGGGAGAGAGAGAAAAAATTAATGCAGAGAGAAAGACGAGTTGAGGTCGATTCGATTTTTCTTTCTATCTCCATCTTTTCTGTATTCATATGAGTTTGTGGGAGTCATAATTCAATACAGAGGGGAGGTGTGACTGAGGTGTGGTGTGGGGGGCATGGCTACGTGGGCAGAGTATAGATATACATGCATTCTGCTGAGTTGTGTGTGTGTTTGTGTATGTGTGTGTTTGTGCTCTAAGGCAAAACCACTGCATTGTTATTGTATAGTGTAGTGAAAAATAATGACTAATAAAGTAGCATATAACATACACAGGCATATATCTGTGATCCATTATGATGTTTTAGATGTTCAAGGATTCTTGGCATTGCCTATGTGGACATAGACACACTGACATGATGTGAAATGACATTGTTGGTAAGACAATTTAATCGTTTCTTTGAGATCTAAAAGCCAAATGCATTTACACACTACTGTTAAAAATGGACGGTTACATGAGCTAATCTAACTCTCACGCACACACAAATACACACAAAAGATACACACACTATGTGAAGTGTGGAAAATAGCTGTTCCCTCATGCTCAATTTGGACTGCAGATGTATAGTTCAATTTGTACTGCAGATGTATCCATTCCTTGGATTAATTGTATTACTGTCTGATAATCATACGTCCTAGTTTCACCACTGCGTGTCTGTCTCAATTCCATCACCTTTGACTTTCATTATAATCTCTTTTTACCTTTTCAGGACTTGGTAAATTAAAAACCTTTAGTATGATAATTAATTTACTGTGGCTGTGTAATCTGCAGTCTGCCGTTGTATGAGGAAGAGCAAACTGCGCCATTTATCGGCTCCAGTGCACTGTAAACCCAAAGAATACTACTAACTTATAAACATTATCAGTGTAGCAATCAAAACCAGTTATTTAGTTGACCCAACAATAAACTTCTATGTTTTCTTAACGAGTAATGATGTTTTAATTTTATTTGAGTCTATGTTTTTTCGAATCCTGGCTCGTTAGGTCCTTTCCTGATTCCAATCCCACTCTGCTCCCCTGTCATTTTCTGTCTCCTCTCCACTAACTCTGTCATTAAAAGCCTACAAAAGGACCCCAAAAAAATAGCTGAAAATATATTTTTTTAAATGACAGTTTAATTAATACATTTATTACAGGTACTTAAATATTCTTGGGTAATCGGTTACAACAAAAGTTTTAAGTATTCTCAATTTATCGGGTTTTACCGTGTGGTGTGACACAGGCTGAACTGTAAAGATGGGAGTCTGCAGAGAGACAAGGGACCTCACCTCAGGTTTGGGGGAAGAGCACAGCTCCCAACAGGAAAAGACTCTTTTAGCACACGCAATTGCAGATCTCAAAAGACTGAGAACACAGGTGTTGTGAGCTTTTAAAAACCTGTCACAAATCTTTACACCAAAGTAGATGTGAGCATCAAGAGCAGATAAATGAACACAGGGAGACTATTAAGAAGCAATTTGCTGTTGCGCAAAATCTAAAGGTTATATCATGCGGTATCCTATGTTTCTGAGAAGTATTTAGCATATTAGTAAGGATGTGAAAAACTTTTTTTTGTCTGTTGACCTGTCAGTCTAAAGGAAGTATTGTATAGTTAAGCTGGTTTTGAATTCACCTGAAATCAATTGTACATCATTCATAAAGAGACAGTACCCACAAAAATTAACCCATTTACTCACCCTCATGCCATCCCAGGTGTGTATGACTTTCTTCTTCAGTACATAAACAATTATTTTTATAAGATATCTCATCTCTGAAGGTCCATACAATGGAAGCAAATGGTGACCAGACCTTTCAAGCTCCAAAAATTAGATAAAGGCCACATAAAATAATGATTAAATCCATGTCTTCAGGAGTGATATGATAAGTTTGAGTGAGAAACAGATCAATATTCATCTGCGAACATGTACATCTTAAAAGTACTTGTGGCGGGACGCTCTAAAAACAGCAAAGGACTCGACACAACTGCCAAAAATGTCTGTCTGACAGCCGTTAGGCTGGAAATGTAAGCGTAAGTGTAGTTCTAGTAGGAAGACTCACAGCTGTACATCATCATCAAGCCATTGTCTAGGTAGCTCCTAGAAGGGCTGGGCAATATGGCTAAAAAGAAAATTATCATAATATTTTTTCAAATCATTTAATATAAATATTTATCACGTTATACATTTCATACCATTAATAGGGGGCAGAACTGCACACCACATGTTTGTTAGACATTAAGAATGAATTAAACATAACTTCGACAACAATATAATATCAACCAGACAGCTAGACAGCAGCTACCGAGCCTCATTACCAGTATCCATGACAGCAGGTCTATGTTTTTTTACTTCATAAAAGGCTGATTTCATGACTGTGATTCAGTTAGCTAGTTGTATGAATAACTTTGCCGAACTGCTTGCATTCTTTAGCGACAAGTACCTCATGTAGAAAATTTAGAAAATAGGCAAAATATCGAATCGATATCGAAACGTACTTTTTTTGATAAATATCGATATTGTTTTTTCACCAACACCTAATCATATATCAGCCCTTGCTTTAAAAGTCTGTTTACAATCTTTCACATTGCTTTTTCATTGCACCAGCATGGCAACCTCCACCTCCCCACCACCACCAGTTGAGTCCTGTCCCGCACAGGGTTAGGCTCCTCACCCCTGCCTCCTATCTCTGACAGAATCTGAGTAGCAATTTCATCAGACAAACAGACAGGCTTATGCCAAAAAGAGACATTACATTCCCGTGTTTCATTATTATTCATCAAATAAATGTCATGCATTTACATTTATGCATTTGGCAGATGCTTTTATCCAAAGCGAATTATAGTGCACTTATCACAGGGACAATCCCCCTGGAGCAACCTGGAGTTAAGTGCCTTGCTTAAGGACACAATGGTGGTGACTGTGAGAATTGAACCAGCAACCTTCTGACTAACAGTTATGTGTTTACTTAAGTCTGCGAGTCATTCTGAAAGAACAACGGTGCTTTAACAGGTATAATTTTAAAGACGTAACTCTGAGAAGGTTTTATCATGCAAACTGTCTAAGGCTAAAGTACAGCATGCTGTCATAAAACTAATTAAAGGATCGCCTTACAGAAAATATAAAAACTAAAAACTATTTGATTGTTGGATGACTAGACAATCAATGTGACCCATCCCTATTAAGAAGCCATCTGTCATTGCACTAAGGTCATATTACACAGTATCCTGTGTTACTAATAAGGTACTAATAAGGTATTTAGCATGTTAACACATCTTCTTGTCTGTTTTGTAATAATGTGTCTCTCAGCAGACATTTTAGTTGAAGCAGTAAAAAAAAAAATGCTGACAGTTCTAGTTGTGCAAGAGAAAAAAAAATCAGACACTTTGTGGGGCTTGTGTACATAAAAAACTGCAGAATATATAAATATATGGGTACAGATTTACCAGGTTATTTGTTTTTTTTTTTAGAGAAGAGGAACCTTTTTAATGCTGCTTCCACACTGTTTTGTCTCAATGAGCAGAAACATCCACAACGTGTAATTGGCTTCATGAGTTCTCAGTAGGCACACTGACAACATTATGCAGCAGTTCAGCAGAAAGGGTTTTGCTTTTAAAGAACCTCTGAACTCACTCTGGATTTAGAAAAGTTTACTGTTGTAAGCTCTCTTCTCATACCTAATCTCACAGATTCACTTTCACACTCACACTCTCACCACACACACACACACACACACACACACACACACACACACACACACACACACACACATAATACCCTTGTAATTACCAGTAAAAAATTGTCCTCGTAAACCACATAAACATGCCCACACACACACACACACACGCACATCAGATACAATGCAGTCTGCCCTTAATGCGTCTGTTCGGCCTTTGCAGTTAATTTTAATTTGGATCTATTGACTCAGGAGAAATTAATTAGATCTCTCTAGACACAAATATGGTATCCATACTACATCCATCTTTCTGTGAGAGAGTGAAAGAAAGAGAGAGAGAGAAAAAAGAGCACCTTAACTGCTCATTCAGAAGGAAGCAAAACATGTACCCAAGTCCAAGGTAAATCTAGATGGGAAAAAAAATGTTTTGTGATGATTTTAATCATTTTGTGACTGAATGTACATTTGAAAATGCTCTCTGAAATTGACATACTATGTAACATATAAAAATAACATTTTCCATCTATATTTTTTCAATAACAGCCTCTTTGCAAAGCCTGCATTACATTTAACAGGTTAACAATTCAATCCACACAGAAATGTGCTATACAAACCTAAGGTCCAGGGTCCTTGGTCAAAATAAACTTCAACCACTCGAGTCTAATACTGGGATTCTCTGGAAGGCTATGCAGGGCCCAGATGCTGCCCCACGGGCAGAACAAAACAATGTCTGTCAGAGATCCCCCACATCTAGACATCAATTAGATTTTCAGAAGAAAATATGAGTGGTGATTGCCCATGCAAAAATCAAATCAGGGTTTTCAAACACCCTAACCCCGACAGTAATAGAGATGCTTGCCTTTGCAAACATCATCTTCTTGTGTTAAGAAACAATTATTACTTCTCCATGACTGGGTGGCAATGTTGCTGAATATGTAAACATCACAAACAAAGATTTCGGAAACAAACATTTTTTACAGTTTGTTTCAATAAATGGGGAGGGGTCTATGTGTTATTACCGAGTATATCTACAAACCAGGCTACAACACTATTATTTCTCAACTTGTATTTTAAAACAGCAAAGACAACCCTCTTTTTTAATGATATGGCATCTTTAAATTAGCTTGTATATAATTAATATAATAATATATTTAATTATATCTCATGATCCTATCACTGTTAACATTTAAATTAAAATGTTAGGCAGACACTGTCTTATCAAAGTGACTTGATAAGAGAGTGTGCATATATTATGTAAGTGAATAAGAAGATACTAAGCAAAAAGCAGACAGAAGATACAAGTTAAGTACTAAATAAAAGCACTACAAGCAAGAACAAAATCTAGTGTGGATGTAGTGCTTAACAAAATGTACAGGAATGAATCTTGGAGCTTACTGTAAATGTGACAGATGGTAAAGGAAGTCAGGAAAGGTCAAGGATAAG
This sequence comes from Xyrauchen texanus, assembly GCF_025860055.1. Lineage (NCBI taxonomy): Eukaryota > Metazoa > Chordata > Actinopteri > Cypriniformes > Catostomidae > Xyrauchen > Xyrauchen texanus. The sequence goes on along the minus strand of NC_068278.1, from coordinate 46,521,143 downwards.
TTTTTTTTTTAAGTTCAGTCAACAGGACTGTGAATCTGGCATGAAGTGAATCTTAAAAAAGGTGTTTCTTAAATAGTGCTGTTAATACAATAAAATACCAATATATCGCAATAAGTTTTCTCATGATATTGTATCAATATTTAGATCCATTTATTGATATTGATATCCAAATTTGTGTGCATTCACATCATGTAAACACAACAGAGTTGGCACGTTTTTACTTCCAAATCAGTTTAATGAGCTCACCATAAGAAAAAAACCATATGATTTCTCTTTTCCGTGGAACATAAAGGGAGGTGTTAGGCAGAATGTTAGGAGCCTGACAGCTTCACCATTCACTTTTGCATCTTTTTAAATACAATTAAATTAAATGGTGACTGAAGTTGTTTTTTTTGCCTAACCTCTCCTTTTGTGTTCCACAGAAGAAAGTGATAGGGGTTTGGAATGACAATGGGGTGAGTAAATTATGATATGAACTTATATTTTTGGTTAAACTGTTCCTTTAGGAGAAACGAGGACAACCAGCTACACCCAATCATCACCAAAACAATGATTTACAATGCTTCCACAGGGGTCAATCAAATATAACCTAATGTTCAGTATGTGTGTATAACAATAAAATAACCTTAATGTGTGTGTATATGTGTGCGTATTATATAATGGAGTGTGCCTTACACACCAAAGTAGTTATTAGACCGGCGCATAAATATTGCATCAGTGAGTAGTGTAGAGTAAATGGTGTGTGTATGTGTGTGTGTGTAGAGCGAGACTGGCAAGTCTGTTTAACTGCATGTGTATCTCCCTCTGCACCAACTCTCATTAAAATTGTAAAGTCATACACTGATGAGGGCACTTCAGAGTAACGCACATGCACATACAGACAGACACATATGCACATGAATGAAATCTCATTGAACAAAATTATCATCACAATCTGGTTGACCTTAAAGAACCTCCGTCCCTTACCATTATCAGGCTCAGACTTGCGCTCTTGTTCTGTATCGGTGAGGGACAGGACAGAGTTCGCTCGGCTTGACATACAGGAACTGTGCTCTGACTTCACTTCCTGCATCCACAATCGCAAGGCGTGGTCAGGAGAGGCCCCACCCTCCGACTCAGGGTCTGAGGTAACACCTGCAGACACACCCCTGGGGTATGCAAGCTCCTGATTGGCTGCATGAAGTTCTGTCTGGAAATCAGGGAATGCAGTTTGGGAGGGGTCGGAGAAATCTGAGAGAATAAGAAAGAAAGAGGTTCATGCAAATAACTTCAAACTTAAGTGCAAATCAAAAGTCATGTAAGTACAAACACACAGACACCCAACACACAGGCTAGTGGATTACAGCTCAGTGTACTGACTGAAGAGACTTATGGAGCCATGCTGAGAAATTATTTTCTTCTTTCTTCAGAGATGGAGAATGGCTTGGTAACCCCCAAATAAATATTTTACACAAATAAGTCTGCTTTTAACTGCACAAAATTTGAAAGCCATATAAATTCCCTCAAGAATCTCAGAGAGTGGATGAGACATAAGGGTTTACACACACACAGGAAGCTTTCAGTATGTGTGTGCACCAGGACTACTTTCTCCTCTCATTTTTACGCTTAAATCTGTGAAGCTAACTCACTATTTAACACACAAACACACAATACCTGCTTCTCTCACAACACCACATTCTCTCGCTGTCTTTCTTATTTTCTTCTCCCCTTCTCATTTAGGGTTGGGAACCGATAAACCAGTTCTCTTTCTAAACTGGTACTATTACTGAAAAAATACCGTAACCGTATGATTTTCATAACTATGGTTTCCATAAATGGTTCATGAATGTGCATTCTTCAGCCAATGCGAAGGAAAACCGTATAAAAAACTCTGACAGTGTTTCTTGCTGCGCTATTCAGCAGCAGCGCTGCCCTTCTCCTAAATCAATACTGCAAAATACACAGTGTGACCAGTGAAATGCAGGAAGTGTGTTGATGTGAAGAGGGTCTGTAACAGAAAAGGCATGCTGCCAAGAGAGGGCATCAGCCTTGGTATTTTTAGATCCAGAATGGTACGTGATAATACATTTAAATATATTAAAAAACAGGGCCCACCTTGCCTGTCAGGGGTTCAGTCGTTTGGCCTTGTGTAAGTATTGTACGTTTATGTGATCAGTCAGAACTCGGAATGGGTGGAGTGCTACTTCCAGCCAGTGCCTCCACTCCTCCAATGCGAGCTTGACTGCCAAGATTTCCCAGTCACCAGCATCATAGTTGTGCTCTGTAAGAGAGAGTTTTCTGGAGAAAAAGGTGCAGGGGTGTGTTTTACCATCGGACAGTATCCTCTGAGGTAGGACTGCTCCCACCCCAGTGTTAGATGCATCCACCTCCAGCATGAAAGGCTGGCACAGGTCTGGGTGGGAGAAGATGGGGGCTGTGGTGAACCCAGTCTTCAGAACTTCAAAGGCCTGTTGAGCTCCTGTGGTCCACATAATGAGAGTCAGACAGCCTTTGGTCAGGGTTGTGATGGGGGCTGTAACAGAACTAAATCCACTAATAAATCTAAAAAAAGAAGTTTGCAAATCCCATAAATTGTTGTACCTGTTTCAGTGTTTACCAGGAAGGAGGTATAGGACATATGGAACTGGCACTTCTACAGTTTCACATAGCTGATACTTAAGGAGGCAGAGAAGTACCTGTTGAACATGCTGGAAGTGTTCCTGCTGGTTTCTGGAAAAAATGAGGATATCATCGAGGTATGCGACCACCGACAGTTTGATAACGTCTTTTATTACATCATTCACCAGGGCCTGAAAGACAGCAGGACAGCTGGATAATCCAAAAGGCATTACAAAGTACTCATAGTGGCCACTAGGTGTACTAAATGCCATCCTCCATCTGTCCCCTTACCTGATGCGCATCAAATGGTATGCATTACGCAGGTCAAGCTTGGAGAAAATGGTTGCTCCTCTAAGCAGGTCGAAAGCAAAGGACATGAGAGGTAGGGTATACTTATTCTTGATTGTAATTTTATTTAGAGCTCTGTAATCAATACAAGGGCACAACCATAGCCCTAGTCTGAAAAGGTATACAAATGGCTACGGGGAGGTAACTCCTGGTATATGTGGTGGCATGGCTGTATCTTTCTACTTGAAAAAGACATCACACAGGTCATGATAGGCCACAGGAACTTGGCAGAGATCTAACTCAGGACAAGGCAATTCAGTCTTCGGCTCTGAGGGAGAGGTCATTAATTTAGAACTGGCCATGAGGAAATCAGACTTCTCTGTCAAACATATCTTTGAACACTATTGACTACTGACCAATCGAACAGTGGGTTGTGGGTGCGAAGCCAACAATAACCTAGCACCAAGGGGTCTTTGGGTGAGTCAACTAAACAAAACCGAACAAGTTCACAATGGGCTCACTGATTTGGTCACCCATGCAATCTATCTATTGCCTAGGTGATGGCCATCCACAGCTTGAATGTGCAGAGAATAGGGACTCACCTCCATGGGCATGTTCATCTGCTTGGCAAGGGAGAGGTCAAACAATTCTCCTCTGCCCCCGAATCTACCAGTAAAGTCAATCGGATCAGTTCTGGACCATTCTACTCCCAGGAATTCAGGATCATACGTGATTGGGGTGGTGAGGAATGTGTTGCTCCACTCAGTAGTGCACCCCATCTAACTAGTGCTTCCTCCGCAGTACAGACATTTTCCTTTGTGGCAGTGGATCTTGGTTGGGAACAGCGAAGCCAGCATCTCTAGAATTAAGGAGCACTGGGTCAGGTGCTCTGCATTCCTCCGGGGCTCCATAAAATCATTGTGGTCAAAGGAGAGGGGAAAAGAGGATGCAGGATTTGGCATGGGGCGGTGCCTCTGGCACTCTTGCGGGCATTGCTTGTAGCCTTGTCTGGATGTCTTGCTCTGTGACGGGGAGCTGCTGAATGGCTGAGCTTAGCATAAAACAGAAAACACCACAAGGGGTGAAATCAGGGCAAACAAAAGAAAATTTTCTTTTGCCAAGTAACACACTCCACGAGTTGAAAACAGGACAAAGTACAACAAAGTATACATTCTTCTTAAATCTTCAACTACAAGGAGTGAACAGAAATAGTCCACAAGAAAAGTCCAAGATCAAGACTCACAAAGAACACGCTTCAGCACAGGAAAATCAAGCCCAAGTAATGAGTTCAGTTTGGCAGCGGTTTAAATAGCCTGAAGTAATCAGTCTCAAGTGAATCTACTGACATAATGATGACCAGAATAAACTCTCACAATCAGGGTGGAGACACACAGCAGTAGTTCTCCTCAGTCTAGTGTCTGATGTAGGTATGACACCTGTCACCTGAGCTTGAATATCGAGGAACGCCCAGTTGACACACATGCCTGCACGCTCCAGAGGAACAGTAGGATAGAGCAGAGCACATCACTCGAGTGAGTGATTCTTTGGTGGATCGCACAATATGCACACGAAAAAAAAGCTTCAATCACCCCACGCACATCTGTGTACCACATGAGAAGAATATTCAGTGCTTATAAAGCACCGAAAGCAAGATATAACATAAAATGTACTTGGCAGCACAGAATTTTACTGAGGAAAAACCAAGGTAGTTAAAGATAGGCCTTCACATTAAGAGTTTTGTTGTAATAATTGGATAAAAAAATAAGGAAATGTTTTGTTTGTTTAGAATTGTTATTTAATACATAGTTACAGTAGGACCAATTATTGGATTACATGTAAGCGTCTAAAAATATTTGAAAATTCATTAAGAAATCTGTGTAAACACGCCTTTTGCAAGTATTGTATGCATCTGATTTGTTATATCTGCTCTGTTGAAATCTGAAATTATCACATAATTTGGCAACAGACTGCTAAGGGCAGTAAATGCAATGAAATCTGAATTTATTTACAAATTTTTATTCCTCAAAATTAAGAATCTTTAATGAAATTATTAAAAGGAATCAAAATCGTAACAGGAATCGTAAGCTTTCCATCCATTCTCATTTAATAACTTCTCTTCTTCTAATTTAATTTCAAAACATCTCATAACTTTTTTCTCTCTGGATTTGTCAAGGATTCATGTTTTTCTGGATGTATGTGGCACTGTGGTTTAGCTGTGTATGTATGTGTGTATGGGTGTGCGGGTGTGTGTATTTAGAGGGAGTGTGATTTCCAGACCTGTGTGTGTGTGTGAGAGAGAGAGTGGAGCGAGGTCTTTATTCAAGTGTCCTTTGGAGGGTGTGTTGTTGGCAATTCTAAGCATTCACAAATTTAAACTTTCAGACATGATGTAATTCACATGAATATGCCATTTTGTTTTTAAAAATGTATAAGAATGTGTATGAATATTAAGTTGCCCATTTTTTAGAGTCATTACGGTAGTTGCACTCGTAGACTTGTTACACCGTGAGCAGCAGGAGAATAAAGAGACTGCAAACGGGTATAAAAACAATTGAAACATCAAATAAACATGCAAATACAAATCAAAAGTACCCGTGATGAAACTTGAATCGTGAACGATAGAGACTGTATGAGCCACCATAAGTAAAATTACAAACGTATTGAGGGAAAAGGAAAAAAAGAGAATGCATAAATAAATAAGTAAATAAGAGAGAACAAAAGGAGAGGTAAACACAAGAGATGATAAGTACAAATAAAGAGTAATATATGTGCAGCAAATAAACAGATATAGTTTCAAAAGATAAGGGGTAACAAAGGTAAGAGAGTAACAGTAAATAAAGATGAATGTATATTCAGCAAATAAAAGGTGGGTAAATGGTACAACTTTAGCAAATTAACTTTTGTATATGTATTTTGATATATGTATACTAACATTAATATATGTAGAGATGTAATACTAAGGGGAAGAAAATAAAAAAATACAAAGGAAATTTTTGACTATTCTGTATTTACTATTAGCTTCAGGCTACCGTGCAATTACCATGCGATGCAGGGCACATGCTCCCCCTGCTGCAGCCACTCAAGCGAGGGTCCACAAACCCGTCCCCAGCTGCAATACCAGGACCCCCCACTCCACACACCTTGTCCTGGCAGCAACCCACTCCCAGATCAAAGGCCACGAGTCCTGCCTTGCAGGAATAAGTTCTGCCTTTCAAGTCCCTTTGGTTGGTGTGGTCATCACCATTGCTACCTGGGTGAAATGTACTCTGAGAGCACAACTCATTTCCAGGGTCACTGCAACCACTGTGGTCAACACTATCGCCACCTGGTGGAGAGTTCAATTTATATGACCCAGGTGTTGCAAGGCTTGTGTTCATATATATATATATATATATATATATATATATATATATATATATATATATATATATATATATATATAAGTATAATGATATATATATACCACAGTTAGTTCCGGTCCTCGAATCTGATTGGACGAGAGATGTTCCATGAGCACTGATGGTGTGACAGCATCAGCACTCAGACGCTTCACTGTGTGTGTATTACTCTGCTTGTGTTCGTGCTGTTCTAAACTAAAGTGTAAGCGTAGTGCATATTTGTTAGGAGTTACTGTCTTTATTTTTGAAATAACATATGTTACCCAGCAGGTGGTGGTAAAAGATCATTTTTGTGTGTAATATGAGCTAGTTGGTTACGTAAAGTGAATCCGTTAGTCATTGTTTAAATAGAACTGCGCTCTGTGAGTTTCTACATTGGATACATACTGTTAATGACGGAGGACATCACTGTTTCTAAAGCAAATTACTTGTGCACCGGCTACCCCAAAATAGAGAGGAATACCCCACTTGGACGTCTATATTCTACTGAGAAAGCTGACCTACAGGAAGCTGTAAGCATCTCTGATTGGGTGTGGCAACAGGTGATCGCATACGCTCCATCTCTCTCTCTCTCTCACACACACACACACACACACACACACACACACACACACACACACACACACACACACACACACACAGACAAGAACGCACATCCATCTGTCTATCCTTGTTTATCCAATGACTTGTTAGAAACAGCACAAGCCCTGATACTATTTCTGAAGTGAACATTTTGAATTACTAACGGAGGATTGGACGCATCATTTGTTTTGAACCAGCAATGGCAGATTCTGATCGGTCGCGTAATAAAGTAGTTCTATGCACAAATGCGTTTTTATGACCGTACTCAGTTTTTCATTTTTTTTTTAAATGTACTTGTTAATTGAACTGTTGTATATAAGCAATATCAAACTTGCAATCGTGCTATATGGTCCTTCATCAGCACTGCTGTAATTACCTACGGCACTCAGCCTCGGCCTCACCGAATCACAGCAGTGCTGATGTAGGGCCATATCCTACTCTTGCTCATGTGATATTGCTTAAATATATATATATATATATTAGGGCTTTCAATTTAACACATTAATTCAGTGCAATTAATTTGACAAAAATAATGCTTTAAAAAAATGTACGCAATTAATCGCACCATAATAAGAAAGATTCCTGAAAAATGCAAGCTTGTAGTACCACTTGTTTACTCCAGAGGGCAGTAAGTGAAATTTCAGCTGTATGAGCAATGCACAGTTTATACATTGAAGAAAACACTTCAGTAGGCAGAACAACGCAAACTTGCGTTATGTTCTTGCATTCAAAACATTTGAAGGAGCGCAAATGCGAACTAAGGTATCTCAAGATGTGTTTAAATATTGAGTATTAAACTATATTTAACTTGAAACAGTGAACTAAACATTTTATGTTTATGATGCAACGCACCCGAGACGCTACACAAGCATGTCTGACGCAGGTGCAGATTGACGGGCTCTTAAACAAGCCCCCATAATAAATCTCCAACTGATTGACAAATTCACTTGTGAAATGGATTGCTGTGAACTGTATGCCAATGACTGACTTATGATCAATAATATGGTAGTAAACAATACATTGTATTCTAAAGCCGCTTTTTGTATTGTCTTATCAACGATTAACTCTTCTGCTACAAGAATGTATGCATTTTAATTATCTGAATATTTTTATTATATATATATATATATATATATATATATATATATATATATATATATATATATATTTTAAATATTTAAAGGTAACTATGTATAATTATATATTGATATAAATATCTATACTCTTTATATATTAAATTATTGTTATATGAGGGGCTTTCTCAGCAAATATTTGTATATGCGATTACTCACGATTAATTAATCGGGACACCATGTAATTAATTTTAAAAAAAATTTTAGCGATTGACAGCCCTAATATGACTTCTACGCTCGGTTTGAAGTGCAGAATGACGTGATGGCGAGGAAGTCCACCCCTCCTCCCAACGACCAGGTGCTCTGTCTTACCACGGCAGATGTGAGGAAAACTCTACGTAGAGTCAACCCACGGAAGGCTGCTGGACCAGACAACATTCCTGGCAGAGTGCTCAGAGGATGTGCAGACCAGCTAGCAGATGTTCTTACCGACATCTTCAACATCTCTCTGAGCAGCGCCGTCGTTCCAACGTGCTTCAAGGCCACCACCATCATCCCCATGCCAAAGAAGTCTTCAGTGTCCTGCCTCAACGACTACCGTCACACTTCCACCCATCATCATGAAGTGCTTCGAGAGGCTCGTCATGAGGCAGATTAAGACCCAGCTGCCCCCCCCACTAGACCCACTGCAGTTTGCGTATCGTTCAATCCGTTCAATGGATGATGCCATCACCACAACCCTCCATCTGGCCCTCACCCACCTAGACAATAAGGACTCATACGTTCGAATGCTGTTCATAGATTTCAGCTCAGCATTCAACACAATCATTCCCCAGCACCTGATTGGAAAGCTGAACCTGCTGGGCCTGGACACCTCCCTCTGCAACTGGATCCTGGACTTCCTGACTGGGAGACCTCAGTCAGTCCGGATCGGGAACAGCATCTCCACCACCACCACACTGAGCACTGGGGCCCCCAGGGCTGTGTGCTCAGTCCACTGCTGTTCACTCTGCTGACTCACGACTGTGCAGCAATGCACAGCTCGAATCACATCATCAAGTTCGCCGATGACACGACCGTGGTGGGTCTCATCAGCAAGAACGACGAGTCAGCATACAGAGAGGAGGTGCAGCGGCTGACGAACTGGTGTAGAGCCAACAACCTGTCCCTGAATGTCGACAAAACAAAAGAGATGGTTGTTGACTTTAGGAGAGCGCAAGGTGAACACACTCCGCTGAACATCGACGGCTCCTCTGTGGAGATCGTCAAAAGCACCAAATTCCTTGGTGTTCACTTGGCGGAGAACCTCACCTGGTCCCTCAACACCAGCTCTGTCTCCAAGAAAGCCCAGCAGCATCTCTAATTTCTTCGAAGGCTGAGGAAAGCACATCTCCCAACCCCCATCCTCACTACATTCTATAGAGGGACTATTGAGAGCATCCTGAGCAGCTGCATCACTGCCTGGTTTGGGACTTGCACCGTTTCGGACCGCAAAGCCCTGCAGAGGATAGTGAGGACAGCTGAGAAGATCATTGGGGTCTCTCTTCCCTCCATCAAAGACATTTACAAAAAACACTGTATCCGCAAAGCAACCAGCATTGTGGATGACCCCACACACCCTCACACAAACTCTTTACCCTCCTCCCGTCTGGCAAGAGGTACCGAAGCATTCGGTCCCTCATGGCCAGACTGTGTAACAGCTTCTTCCCCCAAGCCATCAGACTCCTCAATACTCAGAGACTGGTTTGACACACACACACACGTGTCCTGATTTGCACTTTAATTACTGTCACTTTATAACTGTCTGCTACCTCAATAACTGCTATGTGCATAGAACACTATCTCATAGTATGTTATGTTTACATTTTTAGAAACTGTCATCTTTTTGCACTACTGAGTACTGGTCGGCGCTGCACTGTCTATTGTCCTGTTCATTGTCAGAAATTTGTTGTACTGTCCCGTACTTTTTGCACATGTTTGCACGTGCACTTTATATAGGTATATATAGGTTTTTTATATAGGTATTTTATTTCGTTGTGTTGTCTCATGTGGTCCTGTGTTGGTCCTTTATTGTTTTTATGTAGCACCATGGTCCTGGAGGAACGTTGTCTCGTGTGTGTATGTATATATATACATACACACACACACGCACACACACACACATACATATATATATATATATATATATATATATATATATATATATATATATATATATATATATATATATTCTATGTTATGGGAGCAGCCAATTTCCTCCAAAATTAAACACAAAAACGTATTAATGCAGTGTTTCTGCTACTCCCCAGAAAAAAAATGCTATTATATGCAAGTCATTTTAGTGTCAACATAATAAGCAATGTACATTATGCGTCAATATTTACCGATAATTGCTGCAATAATAGCTGCTGCTCTCTGCCCCGCTTAAAATCATTGGCAATTCAATTTGTTTGGAACTATTGAGAGCTACACGAATCACGTGACCGCGCGGCGGCGAGATCACTGTCGCAACCGTCTATGTTCGCAACTCTCATATTTAACGGCTCTGGGGTGCGTTTCCCGTACAACGACGTAACTTGCTGCTCCACTACCGTAGTACGATGCACTGTTGAAGAAATCAACTTGCTAGTCACGACTGTTTCCCGAAACCGTATTGTCGCAAATTGGTCGTTCAACCACGTTGGTTAATGATGTCACACATGTGGTGGAGTAAAAACAACTTTTAATGAATCTGTTTGCGATCAAATTAATGCTAGATGTTTTGCTATAAATTACGGACATGTCATCTGAGGACTATCTCATATTTTTCTCAGTTATTTGCTTTATTTCTAGATTCAATCATAGGCTCGTTCTTACGCACTAGAGCACGTTCACACATGCACACTCTTCAAAAAAGGTGCTTTAAATATATTGACAAATTAAAAGACATAAAGGACATTTGTATGTCTTCTAAATAAATGATACTGATTGTACTGAATGTCATCTTGCTTATTTGGCTCAAGATAATAATTTAATAAGCCCACGTGTTATAATAACAAGAAACTCTGCTTCTAACCACAGGTCGAGAGCTGTCGTTCCAACCACACAACTCTGCGATGCTGTTTGCGAATGTTCGTTGGAACGATGGTTTCGGGAAACACTGACTCGTTGAACTATGATGATAACGACGGAACTTGCGACCATAGTTGGCTAACGATGCTTTTGGGAAACGCACCCCTGGTTCGCGCTTAGTAGATGCCGCCAAGGCAAGTTCAAAACAAAGCGTGCACGCGCTGTACTGTGATTGGTGGCTCGTTTGACCAGTTACATTTTTATCCACTCATAAATAAAAAGGAACGACTGATTTTGAAAATGTAGTAGAGTAAAAAGTAAGATATTTGACTTTGAAATGTAGTGGAGTTAAAGTAAAAGTCTCCCCAAATTTAAATACTTCAGTAAAGTACAGATACGCAAAAAAGCTACTTAAGTACAGTAACGAATTACATTTACTTCGTTACTGTCCGCCACTGAATATAATTATATTTTGTCTTTACTGCACTCGCAGAAGTATCTTATATTTAAGATACATCATCTTAAAGCAAGTCTAAATATGTTATATGTTGCTTCTCAAGTAAATGTATTCAGTTTTTTAGACAATTTTAAATGGGAAACAAGAGAATAAACTCGATAACAATAGGATTGTTGCAGTGAAATTCTTTACTGAATTAAACTTAATAAAAAGTAATTTTTTCCCATTAATTCAGTGAATGTCATTTAGAGGTGTTTTTAAAAGATGATTTTGTCCTCTTTATTGTTAGTAAGCACGTTTAATACAACCTTTTAAGTCGAAAGCTGAGGTACAAGCTGAATAATCAGTTAAGATCTAATGATTAATCTTTGCAATAATCAGCAAATAGTCAAATAATCGTTCTAATAATCGTTAGATTAATCGATTATCAAAATAATCGTTAGTTGCAGCCCTAACTAAATAATACATTTCTGGTAGTATTATAATTTGTATTGCTGCAATGCGGAAAATATTTGATAATGGTAGAGCTGACCAGCATGATATATGTACAGGTAAAATTGTTTATTTTTTCCAGTTTATTGAGTAATATGAAATTTTAGAGAATGTGTTGATACATTTTAAAACTTCATTGATTGAATCTGTTGGATTTTATTATATCATCTGCATACAGACTGATCTTATGAATTGTTGTGTTTACCGTAACACCTGTTATGCTTTCATTTTGGCGTATTGCAGATGCTAGTGGTTCTAAAGATTGTTCCTCTATGTAGTGTGAAGTGATATAATTCCATTTGTAATAACGTCCTGGATACTTTTTTAACCTCCGTTCCCTGATGGAGGGAACGAGACATTGTGTCGAAGTAGTGACACTAGGGGTCACTCTTGGGAGGCCGAAACACCTCTGATCTCTGATAAAAGGCCAATGGGAATTTGCGAGTGGTATTTCGAGTATAAAGGGGAAGACACCGCGGAGACCACACCCAGCCCAGGGAAGAGATTTCACATGCCCAAGGAAGATACAGTTTACTAACAGAGAAACGATTTAGCGGGAGATATACGTTGCATGGGAGCACCTATTATGAACCAACACAAGCGGAGCACCTACCCCAGTACAGGGCTAAGTTAGCACATGTACTGAGCCGGCAGCGAGTCTGCCACAGGGCTAGGAGTAAGTCATCCATGGAACAGATTTTGTGCACACTACTTGGAGTCAACAGCGCACGTCTTCAGCTCAGGGGAGGTGAAAGGCGCTATAAGCAAGTGATACATCCAGCCAACTGTCCTGGACTTACCTGTTCATTCCTGCCAAGACATGGGACGAAACGGGCTCAACCTGGAGATTGTAGAACCTCGCAGGTGTTGGGTGTGATATGCCATCACTATGGCATCAATGACCCAGTGGGCAATTATCTGCTTGGAGACAGCACTTCCTTTCCGTTGTCCACCAAAGCAGACAAAGAGCTGCTCAGAGACCCTAAAGCTCTGCGTGTGATCCAAATAGATGCGTAAAGCGTGCACCGGACATAGCAATGTCAAGGCTGGGTCTGCCTCCTCCTGGGGCAGCACTTGCAGGTTCACCACCTGATCCCTAAATGGGGTCGTGGGAACCTTGTGCACATAGCCCGTATGGGTTATCAAGATCACTTGAAAGTAGCCCAGACCACACTCCAGGCACGTTTCGCTGAGGTCCAAGTGAGGTCCAAGATCAACGGCAGGCCCATCCTAGATCAACGTCCGGAACCTCCGCAGGGTGAGCAGTATTGCCAACACCTCAAGGCAGTTGATGTGCTAACGTAGCCGCAGGTCCGTGCATACAGTGCCCCAGCCCATCTTGTAGTCATCCGTCATAACCACGATATGACTGGAGACCTGCTCTAGGGGGAACAACTGCCCGTCAAAATGTAATATCGGTCCAAGGTCTGAAGAGGCGGCGACAGACCGGCGTGATGGCCACGCGATGTGTCCCGTGGCACCATGCCCATCTCAGGACTCGAGTCTGGAGCCAGTGTTGAAGCGGTCTCATATGCATCAACCCGAGAGGCATGGCAACCACTGAGGGCAATATATGACCCAGGAGCCTCTGAAAGAGTTTCAGTGGAACCGCTGTTTTCTGTCTGAACGCCTTCAAACAGGTCAGCACCGACTGTGCGTGCTCATTCGTGAAGCATGCCATCATCGAGAATGAGTCCAACTCCAAGCTGAGAAAAGAGATCCTCTGAACTGGGAGGAGCTTGCTCTTTTCCCCGTTGACCCGAAGCCCTAGCCGGCTGAGGTGCATGAGCACCAGGTCCCTGTGTGCACACAACACATCCCGAGAGTGAGATAGGATTAGCCAGTCAATGAGGTAGTTGAGAATGCGAATGCCCACTTCCCTTAATGGGGAAAGGGCTGCCTCTGCGACTTTTGTGAAGACACGAGGGAACAGGGACAGGCCGAAAGCAATGTGGAATTGAGACGTAGAAGTATGCGTCCTTCAGGTCTTCCGCCGCAAACCAATCTTGATTTCGGCACTCGCTTGAATGCGTTTTTCCATCAGCATCTTGAACGGAAGTCTGTGTAAGTACTCGCAGGTTCAAGATTGGCCGCAACTCATCGCCTTCCTTCGGTACAATGAAATAGGGGATGTAAAACACTTTCTTCATCTTGGTCGGATGGGCAGGCTCTATCGCACCCTTCCATAGGAGGGTAGTAATTTCAGCATGCAAGTTAGCATCATTCCCGCTGGAGCGCCAGACCTGCCAAAATGGAATGGTGGACAGTGGTTGTAATGACGGCCGTGCACACCGAATAGGTGACCCAGGGTATAAGGAAACCGCTATTTTGTTGAACTTTTGGGTACCGCAGCTACTTGAGCGTGTGGCGAAATAAAATGAAAAGGGAAAAAAAGATTCTCCTCCCGTCCCTCCACCCATTGTCTGTTCACCAGCTACAGAACAGCGGGTCTCCTCGTCTCTGGCTCGCCAGGTGGCGGTGCTCTGCAGGCATAGTTTTACCAGGGTCGCCTGGGGGAAGCCCAGCTGAGGCCTCTGCGTCCGACTGGACGAGCCCGCTCTCCGATGCTGCGCTCAAGAGCTCATCACCTTTGCAGGCCCCGAACAAGAGGTCAAACTGGCCCCGAGACGAGCCGGCAGACTCATCCGGAAGCCCGATCGGGTCAAATGAGCATGCTGGGGAATGGGAGGTCCATGGGGAAATACCTGACGAGGTGGTCACATTGAGGTCCCAAATCGGCCCCAGTGCTAGCCACGCTGGCTTGCTTTCTTACGAAGGCAAGCCGTGACCACAATGTTGCCATGGTCATGTTCTTGCAGTGAGAACATGACCCATCCATGAACGATGTCTCCGTGTGGGCAGCGCCTAGACACGAAAGATAGCGATCATGGCCTTCAGAAGGTGAGAGATAACGACCTCAACCAGGAATAACACACAAACGGAAAGGCATCTTTAAAAATACGCATCTTTAAAAAGACATTTCCATGTGTGCCGCTATTTTAGGATTTATAAACCTTTAGAATATACTCTTTTTAGGGTTTTGCCGAAGCGTCCAGGGGCGATCTCTTCAGTGCACCAGTGCAGAGAGGGGGAAGCCACTGAAATGCGTTGTCAGATCCAGCAGAGGTGAATGGGAAGCCGTGGGAATTCAGCTCTGTGAACTTTGACGCTCGGCTCTGAAGAGAAAATCTGACTGAGCAGTACTCACACCAGCTCCTTTATACCCTTATGTTCGGGTAGTAGCATGAAAATACCACTGGCCAATTCCCATTGGCCTTTTATCAAAGATCAGAGGTGTCTCAGGCTCCCAAAAGTTATCCCTAATGTAACTACATTGACACAACGTCAGGTTGTGACTACCGCTCTAGGTGAATGTTCTATCATTCACCTAGAGCTTTGATCCTCTGAATAAATGTTTCCCCGTAAGCAATTTTTTTAAATACTGCAAAAAGAAAAGTCTAATTCACACAATCAAATTCCTTTTCTGAAAATATAAATTTTTTTGTAAAAGAATTTGCTATATGCATTAAATTAAAAAGACGACATGTATTAGTTGAAGAGTTTCTATTTTTAACAAATCCGGTTTGATCTAAATGGACAAGATCTGAGATGACTAATTCAAATCTTGCTGTTAGTACTTTGCTGACAATTTTGATGTCTATATTGATTAGTGATATAGGGTGATAACTTGCACACGATGTTGGGTCTTTGTTTGGTTTTAGGAGTACAGAGATTATGGCGGTATTCCTATGTGGTGGCACTGAAGTGTTTAAGATTTCACTGGCCATACTTAGAAAAAGTGGTGATATCGTGTCCCAGAAGTGTTTATAGAACTCTGCAGGGAATCCGTCCATGCTTTGTGCTTAGTTATTTGAGAGTTGTTTCATAGCTTGTTGAAATTCATTGACTCTTAATGGGGCATCTAGTGTTTCTACCTGTTTATTGTTTAGTTTTGGAAGTGGAATTGAATCTAGAAACCTATTGATATCTGATAAATTGAGATTGTGGTCAGGGGTATAAAGTTTATTGTAGTATGTGCTGAATATATTATTTATAGTCAATGGATCATGATTTGTATTTCCCTTTATGTCTATATTGTTGCTATGGTTGAGAGCTTTACTCTCTTTAACATGAGCGATCTCTGTGTCAATCAAACATGCAAGCTCTCCAGGTGCTCTCAATATCTCATCATCAGTCACTCATCTCAGCACTATTCTGTGAGGATCCCAATTTAAATCAGATTAATGTTGGTCACGATACCACTAATAACAGATGTAACTGTTTATCCTTCAATAACGGCACAGCGCCGTTTTGCTTAATAATTAGTGATGTGTTACAACAAGACAGTATAGACAGTAAACAAATAACAGATATTAATGATTTCCACTGGAGCCGTTTTAGAGCTTGTAATGGATATATTTTTCTTATTTTTGAAAGTATTTCTGCTGTGTGTGATGCTCACATGGTTTTTGATTGCCACTATGTCAAGATGACATTTTGATATTAACAACAGAACTATTCATAACTGTTTTCAATACAAATAAATGTAAGCAATTCACAATTAATATAATTTTAATGTACTTTTGGTAACACTTAATAAAATGATTTAATTTCTTTAACGTTAGTTAATGTATTAGGCATAACGCACAAACAATGAACAAGGAATATTTTTACAGCATTTATTAATCATAATGTAAAAATAAAAATCCAATTGTTCATTGTTAGTTCATGTTAGTTCAAAGTGCATTAATTAGTACAACTTTTTATTTAAAAAACGTATTAGTATATGTTGTAACTAACATTAAGTTCATTAGTTCATGTTAACTACAGTAATGTTGTTAAATAATGTTAACAAAAGAAATGCTTTTGTAAACTGTTACCATAATTTTAGTCTGTGGGGCATAAGCATATACCTGCAGCATATAATTAGCAAAAGTGTGGCAAAGGGCACTTTAAGAAAAAATCGTATAGGCCGATCTTAGTGTTAAAAAATTGGTATCAGCCTCAAATTTACTGATCGGTGCACCACTAGACATCATGCTAACACCATTCTCAGTCCACAATACATTAACACTTTCAGAAGTGCAACATGTCTATAAAAAAGACATTATTCTTAAAGGGGTCATGAAATGGAGAATCAAATTTCCTTGTTATTTAGACATATAAGAGGTACCTGTACTATAAAAAACATTCTATACATTTCAGAACTCAAAACTTCCTCCCAAGTTTAAAAAGTGCATTTATAGTTGCCACCATGCTGAAATGTCTCGTTTTGAAATCTGTCTGTTCGTGACATCACGAGACATTGCTCATTTGTATTTAAACATTCCACAACATGTGTCATCGAACCCTTGGCCCTGCCCACTGGCGTGCAATTCAAGTCAAAAGAGTAGGCCTTGTGTGACTAATTATTCCTTACATAACACCTAAGGGGACCCATCTAGACTTTTTTGGATTATATTTATGCATTAGACAAACATCTTTGACAGCTTGAAACATATCTTGTGCTGCTTTTAAAAGACGTGGTGTCAAGTTACAACTCTAAAAGGTAGAAGCAATTCTCTTATTCAGCTGCTGCCTGAGAAATGGATACATTCTTTCACCTATCTGCGCTATTTTATTTAATTGTTAGTGTATTCAAATATAGGACGTCTTTGACCGTTTCGGTGAGTTTCCGGCGATGTGCACCTCAATGCACCTTCAGTATGTATGTGTGTAATTTCACCATTTTTTAGACTATGTATGTGCACTTTTTTGGCTCATGTCAGCATGGACTGCATGTGAACAGACAAAATATGATTGCAAGCTTGGCAAAGGAACTGTTATTGAAGGATGGGGCCATTAAAAACCCTTCATTCATGAATATTTCAAATTTCATGACTGATAGTTTATGATGCTGAGTGATAACAGTTGTGCTTGAGATGACCAGTTTAATATATTCAGATGCAATGTGTTGGATGTGCGTTATGTGTAAACCCTACAATTTTTATTTTAGAATGTTCTTCTGATTGAGTTTGCTGTATTTGAAGGGCTGCATGATGTTAGCCAATCATAACACTGGGCGTTTACATTGAAGTTTTAAGGAGGCGCTTAGGCCAAAACAGACTGGGTGGAAAATTATCATATATATAGAAAATGGCTTGTTACTGACAGAGGTCAGAGAAGAATGGCCAAACTGGTCCAAGCTGACAGGAAGGTGACAGTAACCCAAATAAACACACTTTACAACAGTGCTATTCAGAAAAGTATTTCGTAATGTACAACATGTTGAACATTGAGGCTGATGGGCTACAGCAGCAGAAGACCTCTCAGGGTACCACTACTGACAGCTTAGAACAGGAAATTGAGGCTGCAGTGGGCAAAGGCTCACCAAAACTGGAGAGTAGACAAGTGGAAAAATATCGCCTGTTCTGACAAATCTGGATTTTTGCTGAGGTACACAAATGGTAGGCCCACTGCAGTCTCAGTTTTCTGTTCTTGGCTGACAGAAGTGGAACAGAAGTGGTCTTCTGCTGTTGTTGCACATCCACCTCAAGATTTGACATGTTGTGCATTCTGAGATGCTATTCTGCTCACTATAATTGTACAGAGGGATTATCTGAGTTACCGTAGCATTTCTGTCAGCTCAAAACAGTATGGCCTTTCTCTGTTGACCTCTCTCATCAACAAGGCATTTTCACCCAGAGATCTGCTGCTCGCCGGATGTTTTTTGTTTTTCACAAAATTCTCTTTACACTCTAGAGAATGTTGTGTGTGAAAATCCCAGGATATCAGCAGTTACAGAAACAATCAAACCAGCCCATCTATCCAACAATCATGTCACGGTCGAAGTCACTCGGATTACATTTTTTCTCCATTCTGAGTACTCCTGACCCATATCTGCATGAATTTATAAAATCGCATGAATAAGTAGATGTTCAGGTGTACCTAATAAAGTGGCCAGTGAGTGTATAATAAACTTTATATTACATTTAGCTATAATAAAACACCATTTTGGGATCCCCCACATCACTTGTCTGGCACATAATTTTTACCTCTGACCATTAGGCCACTCACACCCACTAGAGATTATGTTATTTAAAGATGTCTCTCTTCCTCCATCTTTTTCACACACAAGCTTGAATACATTTCCTTGTGGGGACTTCCCGTTAATATACATTTCTATTTAAACAGCTATTTGGCATGTTTAGATTTGAATAAAAAATTACTCCCTTTATCTTCATTTTTGAGAACATTCCTACAGTCTGGTTTTGTCTGGTTTTGCTACTTTTCCAGTGACAGTTTTGGACATTCCATCCCCCACAGACATACAGACACGTTTTTAAAATCTTACCTTTCCGGGGGTGCTCTTTCCTGCGAACTTTGTGGCTGTTGTAGGTGAATCTGCGGTCAGGCTCGTAGTCAGTGCGAGTAGCCTCTCTGTAGTGTTTGTGATGAAGGTTAGTACCCTCCTCTTCCTCAGACGAGCTGGAATAACTGAGCTCCAGGCCAGGGTGGGGTTGAGCAAGAGACTGATATAGCTTCTCGTCCATCTCTGCTATTATTCACCTTATCACTCACACACACTCAGTAATCTGAAATACTCACTCAAAACACACTACACACAAACAAACACACACACACAGAACAAAGAACAAAACAGAATTGATAAAACAGAAAACAAACAACAGCAGTTCAAATGTATGCCAAACTTTCAAATTATTGGTGCAATATTTTGTAACCTAAAACATTAAATGGCTTGAGGACAAATGGCTATTCTATAGCAATACTTTTAAAGGGAGGCATAAAGGACAAAACAAAACAGAAACACTTTCCAAAACCACCCCTTTGTTTTAGTTAAACATTAATCGACCACAGAGAAAAGAAAGAAGGTCTTGGAGGACGAATGAAAGAGAAGAGGGAGAGATAGAGAGATTGATAGATGAAGGGTGAGATGAAGAGATAAAGAGATGCTTAGATAGAGGAAAAGAGAGGACATAAAAAGGTGAAAGATCGGTGGAAACAAACTCAAAACAAAAGTTAATCAACCATCCAGTAATGGCAAGTAATTTAAATAATGGCATTAAAGGAATAATTTAGGTTCAATACAAGTTAAGCTCAATCAACAGCATTTGTGGTATTATGTTGATTACCACAAAAAAAAGTAATAAAATAAATTGGACTCTTCCCTCCTTTTCTTTATAAAAAGCAAAAATCAAGGTCAGAGTGATGGCACTTACAATTGAAGTACACTTTTGGATGGTTTAAAGGCAGAAATGTGAAGGTTATACTTTCATAAAAGCACTTACATTAGTTCTTCTGTTAAAACTCATGTATTATTTGAACTGAAGATTTGTTTGAACCAAAGAAGTCATTTAGGGTTTCGTCAAGGCAACGAAGTTGTAAAATTGTAAAATAACTTTACACAGAAATGCTTAGTAAGCAATTTTATCACACTAAAATCATGCAAACGTCTCAGGTTACGTATGTAACCCTTGTTCCCTGAAAAAAGCGGAACGAGATGCTGCACTTTTGGGAACAATCCTAGCTGTGACCAAGCTGTGAATATGTGTGTAACACGTCAATGAACATTGACCGGAATTTATAGCCTCGGCTGATGTAATCATTAGATGCACCTGTGGCTAGGCTATAAATCGATGTGTCACCAGGTGTCATCAGATACTTCTTTTTGAAGAGCAGTCCTGGGGCAAAACAGCGCAGCATCTCGTTCCGCTTTTTTCAGGGAACAAGGGTTACATACGTAGCCCGAGACGTTCCCTTTACAAAAAGCTTCACTATGATGCTGCACTTTTGAGAAGCGCTCTTGGGAACGCAATACCCACACCGCCGCACTGGGGCTGTCCGGACCCCTACAGTTGTGAAGTGTGCTCACAAGAACACGAGAGGTCTCAGACATGAGCTTGAGATGTCGACTCAAGGGCGTAAGAGCCCAGAGAAGCATAAACATCTAAACCATAAAATTTGATGAATGTGTGCGGAGAGGACCAGCCTGCCACCTCACAAACTTGTTCAGACATGAGCTTGAGATGTCGACTCAAGGACATAAGAGCCCGGAGTGGCAAGAACATCCAAACTATAAAAGTCTAATGAATGTGTGCGGAGAGGACCAACCTGCTGCACCACAAACTTGCTGCAGAGGGAGACTTCTAGCCAAGGCATTAGAGGAGGAGAGCCCTCTGGAAGAGTGCGCCCTAAAACCTACTGGATAAGCTTGATCGAGCCCCTCATAGGCCCGGGAAGTAATGTCCCTCACCCAAAGTGAAATAGTCTGCCAGGACGTGACCGCCACCCGGTCACTGCTTCCAAGTGAAGAATTGCTGCCCTGAATTTACGCCACTAGCAAATGCGGTGGACATAAGTCTGAAGGGTACAGACTGGACAAAGTCTGAGAAGTCTTAGCTGCTCCAGCGTTACAAACGGCAGGGAGCAGAAAGCTTAGAGAATAACCGGCCAAGGGTCGCGAAAGGCACCTTGGGCATGTAGTCAGGGTGAGAGTGCAAAGAATGCTTTTGGTCCTACCTGGGACAACTCAAACCAGATCAGTTCCAAGTGGAGAGAGCCCTAGCACTTGAAATGGTCTCGATTACCTCAGGAGAAAGCCCTGTGAACCTCAGTTGGTACCCTACAGGGGCCAAGCATGAAAGGTTTCACAATTCGGGCTGGGGATGAATATGTCCCCTGAGCCAGAGAAAGAAGGTCCTCCCTGTTCGGAATCGCCCGAGGCGAGCCGTCGAGGAGAGATATTAACTCCAAGAACCATATCCTGTTTGGCCAGCGCAGCACCATTAGTAGGAGGCAAGACCCTTGCTGGTGAACATTAGCCAAGACTCCCGGGAGCAGAGAAACCAGGGTAAGAACCACATACAGATGCATTCTGGGTCATGTATATGTCTTAACGTCCAGACCCAAGGGGGCTGGGTGACTCAGGGAGATATTGCGCTGTTCATAGAGGTGAAGAGGTCCTCTTCTGCCCTATACGATCTCACCCAAACTTGTTCCAAGTGGAAGAAGCCTGCATTTAAAATGGTCTCGATAAACTCAGGAGAAAGCCCTGTGTCCCTCAGTTGGTACCCTTACGGACCAAGCATGAAAGATTCCACAATTCGGGGCAGGGATGAAATACTGTCCCCTGTGCCTGAGATAAAAGATCCTTCCTGTTCTGAATCGCCCAAGGCGAGCCGTCGAGGAAACAAATTAGCTACGAGAACCAAACCCTGTTCGGACAGCACAGTGCTATCATTAAGAAGCAAGACCCTTGCTAGCGAACTCTGGCCAACTACTACCTTAGGGTGGAGTTTTCACTCCCCCGTTGGTATTTTCTGTCTGGACAGTAAATCTGCCCCCACATACGGGCATCCAGGTATATAACTGCCCTGAGTGACAGGAGCTTACCCAGGGCCCTAAGGAGAATCCGACACATCAGAAATACAACTGACAAGAACGTGGATCTCCCTGATGATTTATGTGAGAGGCTACCGCTGTATTGCCCACCCGCACCAAGACATTGCAGCCTCAGGAGGAAGTATTTCAGGGCCAGAAATACAGCCATCAACTCGTGACAGTGACTGTGACAACCAAGCTGACGATCCTTCTATCCCCTTAAGCTGGACGACCACTTAAGGCCACTACCCAGCCCGTCAGGGAGACGTCTGTCGTTAGTAGCCTGTGACAACAAGACGCACTTAGAGTGGGACCCAAGGCAAAAAAACTGGGGTCTGAACCACATAGAAAGGGAATGAAGCCTGAGGCGCGTAACCCTTATTAGCCTAGGGGTTTTGGCCCTTGGAAGAAATCCCCTGGCTTTGAGCCTCAACAAAAACAGTCTCATGAGCAGAAGGTCCAGAGGGATCACCGAGGACACGGTCGCCCTGAGACCAGGAAATCATTGATACTGATAACAGTGCAACCTTGACCTAGCCTGACTTTGCTCAGGGTGATCTGAATGGACTCAATTCTAGCGGGAGACAGTTGTGCCCGCATTGTGACTGAACTCCATACGATGCCCCGAAAGACAGTGTTCTGAGTGGGAGAGAGGCTTTTCTTGGCGTTGAGCCTCAACCCCAGAGAAACCAGATGAACTAAGACGATATCTCTGTGCTGAACTGCCAGTTCCTGAAACTGCGCTAGGATCAGCCAGTCGTCCATATAATTAAGAATGCAGATGCCCCAGAGTCGCAAAGGAGCCAGCGCTACATCATGCATTTGTGAATGTGCGGGTAAAAAGGGCTAGGCCGAATGGAAGAACCTGACACTGGAAGACTTTGCCCCCCGAAAGTGAACCTCAGGAACTTCCTGTGTTGTGGCAGAACTTCTAAATGAAGTAAAGAAGTGCGTCATAAGATCGATGGTGACCAGCCAAACGAGACGTAGGGCTTGAGACACGATCGTCTTGATAGGCAGCATCTAGGACTTGAACACCCAGACTGGGCAGTTCAAGCTTTAAGATTTAAGCCAGACGCCACCCCTCACCCTCCATGGTAACCAGGAAGTACTTAGTGTAATAACCTAACTCTCTCTCTGGAAGAGGAACACATTCCATGGCCCCTTTAACCAGGAGATTTGCTTGGAATGGAGGGGGGTACGAGGGGGTACTGGGAGGGGTTAAGTGAAGCACGCACCCCGTCCTGAGGGGAGCTACCCCCTAAATCTAGGCACAAGACCATCAGGGTTTTCTCTTTTTAGAAATTACGGTCCTGAGGTCATGCTTCGGGGGCTGCCGAGGGCGACGAGATTGTCCCCAATCCCTGGGAGGAGGAGCACGACTCGCCACGCTTTGCTTTTGACCCTCCCTTCTAACAGGACCGAGGCGGGTCTGGGGGGCCGAAGGGCCCATCCCCTGAGTGCGGCGAGGGAGGAACTGCCCGAAGGCTTCCTCATGGCTTTTTGCCTCCTGGAACCTGGAGATAACCGTGGTCATGGCGTCACCGAATAGGCCAGTGGGCGAAACTGGGGCATCAAGGAGGAAAACTTTGTCCTTGTCCTTGATGCCTGAAAGGTTGAGCCAAAGGTGCCTCTCTGCGGTGACCAAGGCAGACATAGACCGGCCAATAGCACAGGCTGCTTGCTTGGTCGTGCGGAGAGAAAGATCTGTGGCTCTTCTGCGAAGCTCAGAGAAGGATTGTTCGTCGAGCGCAGCACCCACACTCAGGTCGTCCAGCAGGTCAGCCTGGTACGCCTATAATACAGCCATAGTGTGCAGAGCAGCACCAGCCTGACCTTGATGCTTGATAAGCCCTTCCCACTAAATTGGAGGTTGTCCTACAAGGCTTTGAGGGGAGAGAGGGCTTTTTGAGTGACGATGCCGAGCCTGGCTCTTCAACCTGCAGCATCACTGAATATCCCCGTGCCTCAGCACCCACGATAGTCGAATATAATGACGTCGAGGGTACATGAACACGGGAAGAATAGGGGTTCCTCCATGAGCGAGAAAGCTCTTCATGGAGGTTATCAAAGAAGCAAAGGGACTGATGAGGCGTTCCCTTCCCCAGATTGCTAGATAAATATCTATCCCATAATTTGGAGGGTTTGGGAGTCTCTTTTTGGCGTGGCCAGTCCAACTGGAGTCTGGCGACCGCACGAGTAACCACATCGAGCAATTCCTCCGCTGATTTTTTATCGCGGACGGAAAGCTCGGAGGCGGGAAGAGAATCGCGGTCCCCCTCATGAACCGAAGAGGCGTCGGAACGCGCTTCATGATCATGTGAAGGACCAGCTGGGTTTGGGGAGAGAGTGAGAGAAAGGGACAAACCCGTCTCTTGTTCCTCAGCCAAATCCATGGCGAGAACCCCACAAACTAAGCGTGGATGCTGACTCCTGGAAGATAGCGAGGCGAGCGCGAAGCACTTTGCCAGAAAGCAAATCGCAGTGCTCGCACCCGCCCTGCTGCAACGCGAGAGCAGCGTGCTCTTCCCCCAAACAAACAGAGCAAAACTGATGCATGTCCTCTTCGGCTATAGAGCTAGAACAGGGGAACACGCATCGTTTGCCCTGGCTTTCAGTCATTCTCTCTTTTAAATATATATATTATTTTCTTAGAAAGAAGAGAAAAGGAGAAAAGGTTCACTGCACACTGCCTAACAAATTCTAACTCCTAGCAGAGGAAAGAAAGTTTTTACAGGGTTGTAAAACACACACACACACAGAATCGCTCTGAAAAAAGAGGATCTGACGACACCTGGTGACGCATTTATTTATAGCCTGGCCACAGGTGCATCTAATGATTACATCAGCCGAGGCTATAAATTCCGGACAATGTTCACTGATGTTTTACACACATATTCACAGCTCGGTCACAGACTGATTTTTAATGACATCATTGAGCTCATGTTTTGTGTGACGTCAGTCCTTTATACATACTTTTGATGATGTTGACATTTACACAGAAAATATGATGTAAAAACGCACATCTTAGCGGCTCTTTAGCATGAAATCGTTCATACGGTGCACTTTCCGTGGTGTGTCGTGCGGTGTCAAGGTTCAACACATACAAAATATATAGGATATTAAAATGAATAAATGTCAATTTTTCCAGCCTGTTGTAATATTATTTCTCCTTAAGGACCCCTAGTGTCACTACATCGACACAACATTGAGTGATTGACAGAAGGGGAACGTCTAGGTTACTGTTGTAACCCCCATTCCCTGATGGATGGAACGAGACGTTGTGTCCCTCTTGCTACAACACTGTATCAACCGATGTAACGGCCGAACCTTATTCTCGGCTTCTCAGTGCAAAACCTGAATGAACAGCTGTATTGCGCCCTCCTTTATACCGTAGGTCCGGGGGAGGGACGTACAAATTCTGTTAGATAATTTTTCATTGGACTTTTCTCAAGTTCAGAGGCAAACGAGGCTCTCAAGAGAGACCCCTAGTGTCACTATATCGACACAAAGTCTCGTTCCCTCCATCAGTGGTTACAACAGTAACCTAGATTTTATTTATTGCCTGTTATTAATTTGAGATACAGTTACTGAATAATTTTGTTTACATTGGCTGAATATACTATTTATTAAATCTATCATTTATAACGGATCATATTTAAATGGGAATATAATGTATAACAGCTGATAGTTATGTGAGAAAACAAGATTAGAACATTAACCGTAACAAGATAAAACTGAAATGCACAGCTTTTTAACACTTTGGCTGCTCATTGGAACAATTCAGGTAAACATCATAATATGTGACTATGCATTAATTTATGGAGAGCTTACGACCTACTAACTAAGTCTTGCCTTAAGAACAGGTGGTGCAACCAAATTAAGATATGACTTAGTTACAAGCTAACTAGTAGTTACTAATCCCTTAGTGTGAACTTTACATTCCAACTTAAGTAAGACCTTACACGCAGCTGGTTCATCCCTAACATAGGTACAATTAACTACTTGTTGAGCTATGATAATTAAATTCCACCCTACGAAAAGATTTTACTTTTGTTATTCAGAAGTCTCATCTGGATTTGATTTGTTAGCTTTTAAGAAGTTCTTTCTCAATCATTTTCTGAAATAATTGAAAGTCAAGCTATAGCTTAACTTATATTGCTAACACATATTGAACACAGATACCCGTGGTTACGTTCTTACTTGGACCAGTCTTTAGAAATCAAACAAAACATAAGGTCTGATTGCATACACAAGTAATAGCACACGTTTCCCCAATAAGTTAAAAAATGTTTGTAATCGTTCTTGTTCGTATGCAACGTAGTAACTCTACATATGAGCAATAACAGAAATGAAGCTTGCTTTACAGCACCACTAATTAGCCGTTAATTGTGGTAAATAAATGCAACACATTAAGCACAATTTTTATTCAGAACTTTAATTCAGCATCCCTGCTGAAAGCATCCTCCATAAAAACCTATTGACTGCACCCAGCTCTAGGATCTACATGAGCAGTGATTAATGGGTAAAAAATACTGGACTCAGATATGATTGTGCTAGATTGCCTTGCATACAGTGAATCTAACACAGTGCTCCAGCAATGGAACAACCCCGCTCTATATCTCACTACCTCTTTCTCTCCAGAGAGCTCGGCTCCCTTTCAGCGTTTACTTCCCAGAATCTAAACGCTGCTGACCATGACCTTTGGGCCTGAAAACAACCTTCGCATTCAACAAAGGAGCGCACAGGTAGGGGAGGGCCACCGGAAAACAATATGAGGCTAGACAGAGAGAAAGAGAAAGGAGAGACACAGTTCAAATGAGAAAGATGTGAAAAATTGAGTGGTGGAATGGATAAGCATTGGGTAGAAAACAGAGCTGGGAGATACTGCAAAAAAATTATGTTACAATATTTTTCAGCTTTTTGACAATATTCAATATTTATCACAATATTTACGTATTTTCTTTGAAATGCTGTTTTGTTTTTATGAAAGGAACCATCATTTCCACCAAAGATTCAGTAGATTAAGTAAATTCAGTAACAATTTTAAACACAACCAAGGTGTGAGAAAAGCATGCCTTGTTGTTTTTCAATAAATGAACACAAGTAGGCCTGTTATTAAATAATCATCTGATCGTGGTTATGTGATCTAACCGCGGTTATATAAAATAACAGATCAAATTATTGTGCACTTCAAATTCCAATCACCTTTTAATGCCCAAGTAAGGACATTTTAAGCAGATATAAAAATGCCATCGATGGAACGTTTGTGCGTCATTCAGTTGAACTCTGAGCATCACTGAGCCGTACAAGGCGGATATAGATGCAGGAAGAGCTCCAAAAGAGGGCGGGAGCTCCAAAACGCCAGCAAAAATGTAGAGAGTCCATAAAGATTGTGTGGAAGTAACGCACCTTTTAGAGATTGCGCACCCTTTTGGAGATCTCTGGCCTGCGGCTATACCTACTTGGGCAGCACCGGGGCTGCACCAGATATATCAACCAGACATCCAGACAGCTCCTGTCCGGAAGAGTGCATTAAGTGCTTTAATATGTGTGCCAAACTCCTGTGAAAATATAAACTAACAAATATAATCTTACTTTGATAGTGAAACCAAAGTGCTCAGACTCCGAAGGTTTAATGGCAAATGTTCCTGGTCATATCGGTTTCATATAGCGGTTTAACATGCCGTGTTAATGGCACGCAATGACACAGAGGAGATGCATACTTATCTCTTTTTCTATGGATTGATAAAATTATGAAACAAAATCTCAAAGGTTTTGCTTCATGAGAATAAGGGCTTGTGGGTTAAATTAAAGAGCATTCAAATAATTTGTGAAAGTGGAGTATTGGTGGCGTAGTGGTGCTAAAGCATATAACTGTTAATCAGAAGGTCACTGGTTCTATCCCAACAGCCACCACCATTGTGTCCTTGAGCAAGGCACTCAACTCCAGGTTGTTCCGGGGGGATTGTCCCTGTAATAAGTGCACTGTAAGTCACTTTGGATAAAAGCATCTGCCAAATGCATAAATGTAACTGTAGGTAAAGAAATTTGGACAGAAATATTTTACTATTGCTTAATAGAATATAATAGAATATATATACAAATTATTTTTTTATGAAACTAATTGAGTTCCAAAAACAACAGTGTAAATGTAAAATTGACCAAAACTAAAGCTAACCAAAAAGAGACATATTTTAAGTATTTAGACATATTTTGCTATTTAAAAAAGTTTTAAAGCCTTAAAAGGAAAATATTTATCCCTATATTATTATTTGATATATATTTTTAGTTAAATATATATGTAAAAATGACTTCTTAATGTGTATGAAGCCCATATGCACAAATTAATCGTGAAAGCCCTAAGAGGCAACTAATTGGCATAGCCCTAAAAAAGACAATTAATTGTCATAATTGCAATTAGGCCTATTTTTTTGACAATTAATCATCAGCCCAATTTCATTATCATGACAGCCTTAAACACAAGTAAGAATATTATTTCATAATTTTCATTTATCTGTGCAATTATAACAATGCATGGGAAAAAACTGCAATATTTACCTACATATATTTTTGCAAAGACATTATACAAAATACTACATATAGACTTCTATAAACATTTCGGAATGATGACGGAAACACATTTTGGATTAGGAATAAATTAATTTAAATGGAAAGTTTGAAGTGATTCACTGAAATGAATCAAACATATAAAAGTTTAAATCAGAGTCGTTAATAACCCATCTCAGATAATCACAAGACAGGAAGGGACCACAAAACTAGTCCAATGACAAGGAAACTTTAACTAAGGAAACTGACTAAATTCATGCGTTCATGACCTCAAGACAATACTATTATAATGAATTACTGGGAGGATGTCCAGCAAGTTAAATAAATAAACTTAAATTGGTTAAAAATGCAGCTGCCAGAGTTCTGACAAGAACCAAGAAATATGATCATATTAGCCCAATATTATCATTGTTATATTGATATTATTATATATATCATATTCATTTTAAAATTCTGTTAACTGCATACAAAGCTTTGAATGGTCTAGCTCCGCAGTACTTAAGTGGCCTCCTGATATGCTATATTTTGTCATGTTCTTTACAATCACAAAATTCTGGCTTGTTATTAATTCCACAAAAGGAGGTAGATACTTTTCATATTTGGCTCCTAAACTATGGAATAATCTCCCTAACAGTGTTCGGGATGCAGACGCAATCACTCAGTCTAGACTAAACACTCATCTATTTAACTAGGCATACATCTAATTTATCCATCAACTCATAAGCTGCATTAATTAGGTCTGACTGACCCAGAAACATCCATCATGATCTATAACTGCATAAAATTGATTGGCAGCTACACTAGTATTATTCTATTCTCGAGACTCATATCCCGAGGTTACCAGAGCCTACCAGATCCAGCTCCATTCCTGCTTGGTGTCAGACGCCACTGATACGTGTCACTGGGAGATGACGACAAACTACAGCCGGAGCTAGCCAGACATCACTTGACTTCAGAGGATGAACTAAAGCCAACTCTAACTGTAAGACATGGGATACTTCATATGCCACTGCCTGAACCTTGGATTTAGGATGGACCACACCGAAATACCCTGCAGGTTGAACTGTGATGCACCTCATCATTTAACTCTGCCTGCATCACCTATGTCTATTGATGGAATACACTCTATTGAAATGGAATACATACTGTAGACAATCATTTAACTGCCAACAAAAGTCTTCATCATTCAACTAACAAAGGACAATGCATCTATGTGAACTTCTGCACTTAATCCAGGTTGGATTTAAAATACATTAGACATTCATCTTAAAGTTCATAAAAAAACATTTTATATTTATTTTTAAAACACTGGACCATAACTCTTACATAATTTGCTGCCATGACTTGCACTGCACACAAATAACTAATATTGGCATTATAAACTGGCCCCCACAGTGAGTCTGGTTTCGCCCAAGGTCATTTTTCTCCATTAACCAACATGTTATGGAGCTTAGTGTTCCTTGCCACAGTCGCCTTTAGCTGGCTCACAGGGGTTCTAAATACAATTATTGAATTTTTTGATTTCTATACACATTCTACAAACATTTTTAATCAAACTACACAATGATCACTGTAAGACATTATAGATATTACGGTTTAATTAAAAACATAAAAAATTCCAATGCATGATTTCCTGTAAAGAAAAGTGTCTTGTGAAAAGTTTCTTTTGAAAAGTCGCTCCTGCGGAGCCCAGACATCTCTGATCTTGAGAAAAGGCCAATGGAAATTGGCGTGTGGAGTTTGCATGCCACTCCCCTAGAAATACGGGTATAAAGGAGTGACGCTGCAAACACACATATCAGATATCTTCTTCGGAGCCGAGCAAGCAAGTTCACAGAGCTAAATTCCTCTGCCGCCTTCATTCATCTCTCTACGCTGTTGGATCTACGGTGCATTCCAGTGGTAAACCCCCTCGCACACCACGGTTGTGCTGAGCAAATACCCCTGGGCGCTTCAGCAGCAGAAAACTATGGAGTGAACAACTTAATATATATACACTCACCTAAAGGATTATTAGGAACACCATACTAATACTGTGTTTGACCCCCTTTTGCCTTCAGAACTGCCTTAATTCTACGTGGCATTGATTCAACAAGGTGCTGAAAGCATTCTTTAGAAATGTTGACCCATATTGATAGGATAGCATCTTGCAGTTGATGGAGATTTGTGAGATGCACATCCAGGGCACGAAGCTCCCGTTCCACCACATCCCAAAGATGCTCTATTGGGTTGAGATCTGGTGACTGTGGGGGCCATTTTAGTACAGTGAACTCATTGTCATGTTCAAGAAACCAATTTGAAATGATTCGAGCTTTGTGTCATGGTGCATTATCCTGCTGGAATTAGCCATCAGAGGATGGGTACATGGTGGCCATAAAGGGATGGACATGGTCAGAAACAATGCTCAGGTAGGCCGTGGCATTTAAACGATGCCCAATTGGCACTAAGGGGCCTAAAGTGTGCCAAGAAAACATCCCCCACACCATTACACCACCACCACCAGCCTGCACAGTGGTAACAAGGCATGATGGATCCATGTTCTCATTCTGTTTACGCCAAATTCTGACTCTACCATCTGAATGTCTCAACAGAAATCGAGGCTCATCAGACCAGGCAACATTTTTCCAGTCTTCAACTGTCCAATTTTGGTGAGCTCTTGCAAATTGTAGCCTCTTTTTCCTATTTGTAGTGGAGATGAGTGGTACCCGGTGGGGTCTTCTGCTGTTGTAGCCCATCTGCCTCAAGGTTGTGCGTGTTGTGGCTTCACAAATGCTTTGCTGCATACCTCGGTTGTAACGAGTGGTTATTTCAGGCAAAGTTGCTCTTCTATCAGCTTGAATCAGTCGGCCCATTCTCCTCTGACCTCTAGCATCAACAAGGCATTTTCGCCCACAGGACTGCTGCATACTGGATGTGTTTCCCTTTTCACACCATTCTTTGTAAACCCTAGAAATGGTTGTGCGTGAAAATCCCAGTAACTGAGCAGATTGTGAAATACTCAGACTGGCCCGTCTGGCACCAACAACCATGCCACTCTCAAAATTGCTTAAATCACCTTTCTTTCCCATTCTGACATTCAGTTTGGAGTTCAGGAGATTGTCTTGACCAGGACCACACCCCTAAATGCATTGAAGCAACTGCCATGTGATTGGTTGATTAGATAATTGCATCAATGAGAAATTGAACAGGTATTCCTAATAATCCTTTAGGTGAGTATATATATATATATATATATATATATATATATATATATATATATATATATTTATACCTATTTATACATACAGTATCTCACAAAAGTGAGTACACCACTCACATTTTTGTAAATATGTGATTATACCTTTTCATGTGACAACACTGAAGAAATGACACTTTGCTACAATGTAAAGCAGTGAGTGTACAAAATTACTCAACACACAGCCATTAATGTCTAAACCTCTGGCAATAAAAGTGAATACACCCCTAAGTGAAAATGTCCAATTTGGGCCCAAAGTGTCAATCATTTTCCAGCACTGCTTTAACCCTCTTGGGCATGGAGTTCACCAGAGCTTCACAGGTTTCCACTGGAGTCCTCTTTCACTCCTCCATGATGACATCACGGAGCAGGTGGATGTTAGAGAACTTGTGCTCCTCCACCTTCCGTTTGAGGATGTCCCACAGATGCTCAATAGGGTTTAGGTCTGGAGACATGCTTGGCCAGTCCATCACCTTCACTCTCAGCTTCTTTAGCAAGGCAGTGGTCGTTATCATGCTGGAATACTGCCCTGTGGCCCAGTCTCCGAAGGGAGGTGATCATGCTCTGCTTCAGTATGTCATAGTACATGTTGGCATTCATGGTTCCCAAAATGAACTGTAGTTCCCCAGTGCCGGCAGCACCCATGCAGCCCCAGACCATGACACTCCCACCACTATGCTTGACTGTAGGCAAGACAAACTTGTCTTTGTACTCCTCACCTGGTGTCCGCCACACATGCTTGACACCATCTGAACCAAATAAGTTTATCTTGGTCTCATCAGACCACAGGACATGGTTCCAGTAATCCATGTCCTTAGTCTGCTTGTCTTCAGCAATCTGTTTGCGGGCTTTCTTGTGCATCATCTTTAAAAGAGGCTTCCTTCTGGGACGACAGTCATGCAGACCAATTTGATGCAGTGTGCAGCGTATGGTCTGAGCACTGACAGGCTGACCCCCCACCCCTTCAACCTCTGCAGCAATGCTGGCAGCACTCATATGTCTATTTCCCAAAGACAACCTCTGGATATGACACTGAGCACGTGCACTCAACTTCTTTGGTCGACCATGGCGAGGCCTGTTCTGAGTGGAACCTGTCCTGTTAAATCGCTGTACCTTGGCTTGATGCGCT
This sequence comes from Xyrauchen texanus, assembly GCF_025860055.1. Taxonomy (NCBI): domain Eukaryota; kingdom Metazoa; phylum Chordata; class Actinopteri; order Cypriniformes; family Catostomidae; genus Xyrauchen; species Xyrauchen texanus. The sequence goes on along the minus strand of NC_068278.1, from coordinate 46,487,890 downwards.
GGCTACAAGGCACACAGAGGTCTGCCCATCTCGCACCGCCAGTCAGCGTAACTCGGTTCAGCTCTTGTGGCATTTTCCATTGGGACACCTACTGTCAACTCATCGACACAACGTCGAGTGAGTGACAGATAGGGAACGTCTCAGTTACTGATGTAACCTCCATTCCCTGATGGAGGGAACGAGACGTTGTGTTCTTCCTGCCACAACACTCAACCAACCGCTTAAATGGCCGGGTCTTTGACTCGGGTCCTCACTGCGATATCTGATGTGTGTTTGCAGTCACTCCTTTTATACCCGTATGTCCGGGGGAGTGGCATGCAAATTCCACATGCCAATTTCCATTGGCCTTTTCTCAAGATCAGAGATGTCTGGGCTCCGCAGGAGCGACACCCAGCGTCAACTCATCGACACAACATCTCATTCCCTCCATCAGGGAATGGAGGTTACGTCAGTAACCGAGACGATAACCAGCAAAATTATTGTTTGAAAAAAAAAAAAGATTATTAAATGCATCGCCCAGCTCTAGTAGAAAAGCCGTCCAATGAAGATGAAGTTGGGGAGAGATAGGAAAAGAGGAATGGCTAAAAAAATGAAAGAGTGAAGGATAGGAGTGCCAAGATGAAGAAATAAAAAAGATAGAATGGGTTGAGAAGTGACCAGACAGGTTAAAGACTTTCTGGGAAGCAGACAGGACAAAGAGAGAGAGAGAGAAAGTGAGAAGGCACTCATCCTGACGTTGATTAAATAGACGTTAAATATTACCATCAAATGCTCGTTAGCGTGTATACTCTGTATTGCTTTAGTAATGGGTTACTAATTGGCTGATGCGGAAATGCATGGCATGACTAAGTGATGTGGGTGGAGAATGCGAGTTAAAACCCTGTCAGTCTCTGGCAGGCTGCCCACTGATTGGATGTTGTGCCAGAGCATGTGCCAATTGGAGGTGGCAAAGACTTTGCAGACTGAAGGCAGATTCTTCGCACACAAACACAATTAATAGTTTGTTAGTTAATAGTGGCAGTGATAAAACCTCCATTTATCTGTCTCTCTCTTTTTGTTTAGTTTCCTCTCTTACCCTCATGGGACTGAAGCCTTGTGGAGTCTAGCAGAGAAAGGAGATCTGATGCTTTTACCACCATTTTTGATCAAAACTGAACTTATTTAACATTTAAAGAGGGTTTAAGGCCACTTACAATGTAGAAACACACACACTTGAGCCAGACAGATGGGGTGGGTTCTTATGGGAGTGCTGAGTAAGTCTTTGTAATCAGACGATTATGATGATTACAGTGTAGGAGAGCAAACTGCCAAGAGGGGACACAAACATGGCGCGAGCCCAAGCACGTATGCACAATTGTGCTCTTAATTAGGTTTGTTCTCCCGACTACACAATTTATTTTCTGTTACGCTCCTCCCTTATCATTGAGCAACAAGCACCTGCAAAATCAAGGTCCTTTAAAGGTTCCTAGAAGCTTCTTTATTTTAAACAAAGAACCCTTTATATAAAGAAGCAGTTTTTGCTGTAAATGATTTCTGAGTGAGCCATATTATATGGTTCTTTTGGAGATTAAAAAATAAAGTTCTTGATTGTAACATTTCTAGATTAACAGGTAACATGAAGGGTTCTTTCAAAAGTCAGCACATTGATGGTTTTCTAAAGAAGAAAGAAATTTAAAGCAAACATTTGCTTTCGCAAACCATTTTACTTCCGTGATAAGATGTTTATCCATGTACAAATGTATAGTGGAAAAAGATTTTTCCAGTGGGAATTGACTGGATCCGGAGTGCTCGTTCCATACCAGAATTGAGCCAGATCTGAATAGAGCTCCAATGCAAATATACATCAGGCTGTAAAACACTCTTTGGATTGAATTGGAAAGCTTATTTTAAGAGTGGAAACTGACAGCATTTCTGCCTATATGGTTCAAATTAGAATGGAACAAAGAGGAGGATGAGGAATAGGAGAGGGAGGAGGAAGGTCAGTGACCTGCTGCAAGCATAAAATATCAGGGTTGTGCTTGTAGCTTGTGAGGGAATCAGATTTAACAGCAGAAAAAAAAGAAAAAAAGATTATCCAGTGGTATGAATGCTTATATTTGACTCTGACACTCAGGGTGGCAAAACTAACTTGGTCATGATTGATTTTCATACTTATGCGGCTAACACACTGCTGTGCACCTCTGTATCACCCTGTCATTTCAGCCATGTAGCCAGATTGGTTTATGTGTTGATGTTTCGACAGCTCAATGTACGGACAGATCAATGCATGGACAATATTAACTTGGTGTCACTAAACTTTCCCTAACTAAACAAAGAAAAAAATCGAAAGGTTCTTAGTCAGAGATAAAGGGTGGAGAGTGAAACTCTCTACAATGTGAAGATCCTCTCCTGAATACTAAGTCCCACATTAAAACCCTCTACATGTATGTATCGTTGGATAAGGATTTAAAGTTTGAGGTCCACATCAGGCAAGCCACTTAAACTGCTTTTTATCAGCTAAGAAGCACAATGAAAGCTCTTCTCTCACGAGCAGATGCTGAGAGATTGATGCATGTCTGGACTGCTGTAATACTCTCCTGTCTGCTCTTGCCGAGAACGCCCCAGCTAGACTACAAATTAATGCTGCAGCACGAACGCTGACAGAGAGCAGAATGAAAGTACACATTACGCACGTCTTAAAGTCCCTTTATTGGCCTCTCGTAAATTTTAAAATTGATTTGAAATTTCTGTTACTGGTGCTCAGATCCCTTAAAGGGATAGTTCACCCAAAAATGAAAATTCATTCATTATTTACTCACCCTTGGGTTGTTCTAAACCAATAGGACTTTGTTTCTTTTACTGTACACAAAGGGAGAATGTTTGAAAAAAAAAATCAGCTAAGTGATTTCATACAATGGCAGTGAATGATTACCACAACTTCAAGTTTCAAAAGGATGCAAAAGTATAATTCAGAAGTCTAATAAATTATTCGGTGTGACTTATGCCTTGTTCTGAAGGCATACAATAAGGTTTGGTGAGAAACAAACCAAAATCTAACATATTATTTCAAGAAAATCTTGATCGACCGTTGCTCTCCTGTGCACAACGAGAGTGCAGGAGGGCAGTAGTTATGTAGCCCCCGGTTGCGAGATGGGGCTTTCAAGTGAGAAACCACTTTGTTTTGCTTCAACTGGACCACCAGTTTTAAGAACAGAAAACAAAACACAGCTGCACACAAACCAGAGAACCAAACTTTCAAAACATGTCTGAAGAGTTTGAAGTCGAAGAGGAGATGCATTTCTATGACCAGTCTTTTGGTAAGTGAAACATCTAAAACCTCTAAACACTAAGGACACCGGTACTCTCTGTCTGACTGTGGCTTCATTGTGTATTTATGTCTCTTCAAACTCTCTCATTTCGATTTCCGAGTACTCCGGTTCAAAAATAAGGTTGGTCATAGACATACATCTCCTTTTCGAGTACAAAAAAATATGAAAAATCCTATTGGTTTAGAACAACACAAGGGTGAGTAAATAATTAATTAATTTTCATTTTTGGGTGAACTATCCCTTTAAGGGATCTGAACACCAGTAACAGAAATTTCAAATAAATTCAAAAATTTACGAGAGGCCATTAAAGGGACTTTAAGACGTGCATAATATGTACTTTCCTTCTGCTTTCTGTCAGAGCTCGTGCTGCAGCATTAATTTGTTTTATAAGTTTGGTTCTCTGGTTTGTATGCAGCTGTGTTGTGTTCTCTGTTGTTAATATCACTAATGGTCGGATTTAGATAAACAAAGTGGTTTCTCGCCCCATCTTTGCGAGCAGGAGAAGCGTACGTAACTGCTGCTCCCGTACACTGTCATGGTTTTCAATAAACAATAAGTTCGATTTCGATTTAACCAAACCTTATTTTATGTCTTCAGAACAAGGCATGAGTCACACTGAATAATTTATTAGACTCCTGAATTATACTTTAGCATCCTTGAAGAGGTGGTCACCATTCACTATCATTATATAACATCACTGAGCAGAAATTGTTTTCAAAATGTCTTCCTTTGTGTACCGAAAAAGAAAGTCATACTGGTTTAGAACAACACGAGGGTGAGTAAATTATGAGTGAACTTACATTTTTGGGTGAACTATCTCTTTAATAGGTTTGCACCTACATCGATATCAAATAAGCTTGTGCGGTTTCAAACAGGTCTCTGAGGTCCAGTCTTAACCAATGCCTGTAAGAAGACATCACACAAGACATCACAGTCCTTTAAATTAAATCTAAAACACAATTGAAGCACAGCATTTGAACCATTTTCTTCATTCATATGGTAATCCTTATTTACTATATGCATTTTTACAAACCTTGTTTAACTTAAATTTTTACTTGTATACTTATTTAGCATGTTTTTATTAAATACCATATTTGCTTTACATGTTTTATTTATTTTTCAATTTTATTTTTCAGTTATATTACTTGTTACCTTATGATGCATATCATTTTTATTATTACATTTAAAAAGCATAAAAACTATTATTATTATATTTTTATTTTATTTCTATGACTTAAAAGAGAGTGAAAATGTATAGTGTGTGTGTTGGGGTTATGGGCTGATCAGCTGGTAAGTCTGCGCTGTGTGTGCGTGTGTGTTTGTGTGTGTCGGTGGGTTTGTGTGGTTTATAAGGATATATGTTTAGGTTACAAACTGGTAATTACAAGGGAATTATGACATAAATGTGGTTTATGAGGACATTTCTAGTGTCCAGATAATTCAAATCACTTAAAAAACATACTAAGCAAAGTTTTTTTGAAATGTAAAAACGCAGAAAGTTTGTTGTGAGGTTTAGGTTTAGGGGTAGGGTTAGGGGATAGAATCTATAGTTCGTATAGTATAAAAACAATTATGTCTGGAGAGTCCTCATAATGATAGCTGCAGCAATGGATGTGCATGTGTGTATGTGTGTCATGCTTCCCTCTCCCTCATGTGTCTGCCATTGTGTTAATTACCTGCCTCAGCTCGTGGCACTCGTTATCAGTGATCTACTGCAGTTTTCCATTCTGTTTATCACCTCTCTCCCTCTACTTAAACTCCCCATGTTTGCTGTCTTGTGCCAGTTCATTTTGGTTCTCTGAGCCAGTAACTTGGTCTCTGTTGGTTAAGTCTCCAAACACATGTGCTCTGCTCATGTTTGTTCAGAGTTTTGTTCACCAATCCCTGACAATTTCTCCTCAGTGTTTCTCAGACAGACTCCAGATTAGCACTCATTCCTCACCCTGGTTCTCTGGTCCTGGTTTGTCAGCTGCAAGCCCTCCTGTTCTCCCTGGGCTTCCTTGTGGCTCTCTCTTGTCTGTTGGTTCTCCAGTGGTGAGTCACTGGTTTGGCTTTCTGTCTAGTTCCTCCCAAGTCTGGTCCATCCATCATCCGGGTCTGGTCTATTCGCCAGGCTCCGTCCACTAATCAGGTCTGAGTCGAGACCCCTCTGGGCTCGGTCCTTCTGCTTCCAGTCCCTGGCTCGGTCCCTCGAGGTTGCCTACCCCAGGCCTAAGCCAGCCATTGCTCCAGTTCAGCCCCTTACCCTCCTCCCCAACTAAATAAAACTCTTTGTCATATTTCAGCTCTGCTCTTGGGTCCTCCGTCCAGATACCCTAACAGTGTGTATGTGTGTGTGTGTGTGTGTGTGTGTGTGTGTGTGTGTGTGTGTGTGTGTGTGTGTGTGTGTGCAGCAACATAGAGTCCAAGACAAATTTCCCTTTGGGAAAGTATTTAAATTCATTTCAATTTCAGCTCATTTCCAATTTTTTTTTTTATCACACTTTAGGTCTTTCATATTTGCATAATAGCTTTTGCAAGAACAATGGTCAATAAAGTATAAAGCATATAAATTCTGAAATTAACTTGATTGAAGGCAAAAAGGCAAGGTGGGGCTTTACCGTTCAGGTGTCATATGAATGTCTGGCAATTTTTAAATGTTTGCTTTTAAATATTGTCACCCGTAACATTAACATGATTTGACTACTGGGAATGGTACATTGATACAGTCAGCCCGAAGAGACATTCTCTCAAAGAAACACACACACACACACACACACACACACACACACACACACTGTATCTACACAATATATAATTGTCATTCATACTTCTTCAGATTATCAATGCAAACTTCCTGCGTTGATTCTCTCTAAGTCACACACACACACACACAAAGAGCAAGAGAAGTTCACATTCCCTCATCCATCTCACTCTACTGCCAGAGCCACTTCCTGCACTGAACGATTCTCTCACTCACACACAAACACACACACACTGACAAACACGCAAATACGTTTGAGGAGAATCAGATATGCTGCAAGAGAAGGCTCTTGCCCTGAGCAACTGCACAAATGTGTCAAAGCCCTGATACTGCCTAAAATAAAAGCTGACAGCTCACACACACACACACGTACACCGTCCGAAAAAATGAAAGTCAAGCGCAGGTCAGCTAAGAATATTTCTTGCTGGTGGCATTTCTCTGTGTTCCCTAAAAGACAAACACACACAAACACACACACACATGCTCGGTTCTTGTTTTCTACATAAAAGCTGAAGCTAGTCAGACATCTCTGGGGGTCATATCTTATAAAGATCATCGCCATGGAGACTCAGTCTGGAGAAGGGGTTAGGAAATGAATGGAGATGCTGTCCCCTGGCAGAACATCAAAACTCTTTACTTTTTCTTTCAAATATATCTCTCCCCAATCCTATACAGACACGTCGGAGAAAGAATCACCATTGGCTAGTTAATTAAAATTTTTACTTGCCAGACTTTTGATGACATTTAAGCATAATGCAAATGATATTTAGTAAATCGGGAAGCTGGCATCTTTATATATATAAAGTATTAATATCTGACTTCGGGCACTATAGTATGTCAAAGTGTATATTTTAATATTAGATAATATAATTTTTTTTGATTTTCATTATTTTAATAATATTCAAAAATGTCACATTCTATAAACTTATATGATGTAATGAAATTGCATTTATAATAATGATACTGTGAAGCTGTTGTCACTGTTCATACAGATTTTTAACAAAATATGTATCATGTTGGACCCTACTAATGAAAATAGAATTTCAAATATAACATTTAAGTGCCACTATACTGTATATCAAAAATAATATGTAATATGGCAGGGTTTTTACCAAATCCCTGCATATACGCTAAGAGCCTATTTGTTAAATTCTTCAATATTTACAGCGCAAGTTAAAATATTTCATAATGTATGACTGTGTTATGTGTATTTTGTTGATTCATGCTTTTCATAACTTTCCCTCCATGTTCATGTGTCTTGTTTTCATTGGGATATTGTCTTATCTTGCTATCAGTTCTGTCTGTTCATTGGTTCCCTCGTCATTGTTTTACCCCTTGTCTGTGTATTTAAGGCCTCATGATTACCATTGTCCTTTGTCAGGTATTGTTGAATATACTTTGGTTGTGTTTATGTAATGTTGTAGGATGGTTAATGTCAAGTCAAGTTTATATCAAGTCAAGTTTAATTCATTAAGTTCATGTTTATATTTTATTAATGTTTGTAGTTAGTGTTTAATGGATCTCACGTTTTTAAATAAAATTGCACTTGGGTTATTCGCTCCATCGTCTTCGTCATTGCCAGTGCCAGCAACATCATTACAGAATACCTGACCGACAAAAATGAACCAACATTCCAGCTTCCCCTGAGGATTTTTGTGATCTGGCCTACCAGGTGGACTTTAATGAGGTGGCCCTCAAGGACTGTTTCCGAGATGGACTGAATAATCTCTTCACTGATGCCAGGTGGTCAGAGTACCCACAGCCTGGCTCAATATATCGACCTCGCCATGGAGATTATTGATTCCACGTTCATGGGGGAGGCGGATGCCGAGCCAGAGTTCCACGACATGGCTGCTGAGCAAGAGTTTCTCATTATGGTCGCTGAGCTAGTGCCATCTTTTGCCCTGGATCCACAGCCTGCTCCATGCCATGTCACAGCAACGCCTCAGCCTGCTCCAAGCCATGTCACACCCACGCCTCTGCCTGCTCCATGTCACATCACATCACAGCCACGCCTCAGCCTGCTCTATGTCACGTCACAGCCACGCCTAAGTCTGCTTCATGCCTTGTAATAGCCACATCTGAGCTATTAGACCTGGAGATGGTTCCTGCCGTTGTACTCACCCTTAGTTCTCTTGAGCAGGCAAGGGGATCTTTCAACCCTCCGACCCCGCCTGGACCCTCCGAGCCTTGGACTCTGCCTTGGCCTGTCAGTCCCTCGACATCGCCTCGGCTCTGCGCTCCCTCAGCTCCACTGTGGTACTTCAGCCGGTTGGCTTTGCCGGGGTCACTCGTCTCTCCGGCTTCTCCTTGGTCTGTCGGTAACCTGGCTCCGCCTTGGCTCTCCGTTCCTCTGGCTGAGTCTCATCCCTCTGATCCATCAGCTCCACTGGGGACCTCCTTCCCTATGGCTCCACCTTGGTCCTCAGTCCCATCGGCCTCAGTCTTCCAATCCCCCAGCTCCGCCTTACTCCTACGAGCCTCCGGCGCTGCCTTGGTCCTCCCTGCCTCCGGCTACACCCTGGCCCTTCGAGTCTTTGGCTACTCTCTGGGTATCCAGTTCTCCATGGCTCCACCCCTCGAGTCTTTCATGACTCCTCCTTTCATGGCTCCAACCCCCCATGGGCTCTGCTCTGATCCCATGCTCCACACCCTGCCAAGCCTCAGGAACCCCCAGCTCCCTGTGTTTTGTTCATGTGTTGGGGCATCTGGAGCTGCCACTTAGTGGGGGGATATGTCTTGTGTATTATGTTGATTCATGTTTTTCATGTCTTGTATTTTGAAAAGTTTATTCTTGTTTCCCGCCATGTTCATGTGTCTTGTTTTCATTGGGCTATTGTCTTGTTATCTTGTTATCAGTTCTGTCAGTTCATTGGTTCCCTCGTCATTGTTTTACCCCTTGTCCGTGTATTTAAGTCCTCATGTTTACCATTATCCATTGTCAGGTATTGTTGAATGTACTTTGGCTGTGTTTATGTAACGTTGTAGGATGGGTCATGTCAAGTTCATGTCAAGTTTATGTTTAATTCATGTTTGTAGTTAGGGTTTATTTGATCTCACATTTGTTAATAAAACTGCACTTGGGTTCTTCACTCCATCATCATCGCCAGTGCCAGCAACATCATTACAGACTGCCCCTATAAATATTTATATATTTAAACAATTATTACACTAACTACATTAATACATTTTGTTACATGTTTGTTTATATGCATAATGATTTACAAGTATTTACATTGAGTTTGCATTGATATGTATAACAAGCGTTAAAATGGTACTGTCTCTTTTAAAACGTCAGCAGTTCCAAAAGCAAGTGTTTACGGCTGGGCAAAAATTAACACGAGAGAAGTTGCATGGTTGTTTTTACATCATTAGTGCAATGTGTGATTAGAATTAGAGGTCGACTGATATGTCGGTTTTACAGATAATTACTTCATGTTCCTCTGTGGTAAAAACTCTTCATCTGGTGAGGGCCCAAAAAAAAAAAGGACCACTAAGTTTGATTGCTTATGTCTTAAAATGCCTAAAGGCGTACTTCTACAACTTTGTGAATTGAAATGTATTTAAATAACCTTTATTTATTGTTGAGTTCATGTTGATTTTGACTGACAGTGTTGCTAGAGAAAAGGAAAAAAGTATTTTATAAAACTGGAATGAAACTGTTGATCTTCTATTGATGAATGATGATCTACTGTTAATGAATTACTGATCATAGAGTATTTATTAGCCCACATGACAATGTTTACTTTATATCATTTTTGTTGTAATACATTGTAGATGATTGCAAGAGTGTATGTTTTGTTTGGAAGCACAGACCACCATTGTATTTTAGGCTTGTTTATAGCTACAATTCCCACGTTATGCACCAAATATTTAATTAACTTCTTCATGAAAGAGTTGTAAGCCATGAACCAAACCAACCAGCTCCAATGTGAATCAAAACATTACAAACTTTAATTTGAAGTATAAAAGTATATGAAAATCGGACAAAAAGAAGAAGGTATTTGAAGGTAATTGAATCAATGACGATGGAAAAATATAATACTATTGATTTTAAGTTGTTGATAAGTATAGAAACCATATATTTTAACCTTACTGCTAAATATTTAGATATATAAAAATATATAATTAGTTGGAGAGTGTAGGGAGACCAACTTGACTGAGGGCGTTATGGGGTTGGGCGGTCACTGAAGAGATTGTTTGTTGTGGTTCCTTTGCTGTGATTCTCTGATTGGTGGAATCTTGAGGATTCACAGGTAGCATAGTTCCCCTTCTGTCACTCTCTCCACGTTGTGTCGGAGAAGCGACACTAGGGGTCTCTCTTGAGCACCGAATATACCTCTGATCTATGAAAAAAGGCCAATGAGAAGTTGGCAGTCAGTATTTCCATACTCCGCCCCCGGACATACAGGTATAAAGGCGAGGCAAATACTAGAGTTCATTCAGAAATTTTCTTCGGAGCCGATGGTTGTGCATGCTGTTCGCATGAAAACACACCCATTACTGTATTCATCTGACGCTACTGCATGCTGATGGATTGAGGCCGCATTACAGCGGCGATTTTCTTCTTGCACGCCAGTGCATATTGCCCCTGGGCGCTTCGACAGCGCAGTATAAAACTCAAACGAGTAATTAAAAGAGGGATTTCCTCTAAAAAAGTGATTTTCTCCTTTACAGGACGCGTCTTTATAAAGATGCCTTTCCGCCCCTGTGTAGTTCCTGGATGCGGTAGAGTGCTCTCCGCTTCAGACGGCCACAGGCGTTGCCTCGTGTGTCTGGGCAGCGAACACACCGAGGCTGCGTTTGTGGATGGTTCATGTTCTCCCTGCGAATACATGACCATGACAACGTTGCGATCACGGCGCAGTCACTCGGGCAGGCGATGGCCACCCTCGTGGTCCAGGAACGACACCTATGGCTGAACCTGGTCGAGATGCGTGAGACCGACAAGCTTCGCTTTCTCGACTGTGATCTCTCCGGAGATGATAAGACCACTCCGTCCCCCGGTGGAGGGCCGGGAGGAGAATTTGTCTTTAAAAACTTTTCATTTGCCGCTCCCCTTAACCGGGGCAGCAGTATCCAAATTTTCAATAAAACAGATATTTCCTTTGTTTCTGGGTCATCTGGCCCGCAAATGCCATTCTCACGGCACTCTGCCCCCAGATCTCAACAGTCCCGGCCCGCTGGACGCGGCCCCAGGTCCGCCTTCAGCCCCACGACTGTTCCCCAGCCGGCTGGTTCTGACGAGTCCAGAGGACGCCATTACAGGACCTCTTCCTCAGTCACTAACCCACCCCCTGCCGGATGTGCGGAGCAAGGCAAGTGCTTCAAGTCTTTTCTCAGCACCAGAGCCTCGGGACGCGTCCGCGCCTCCCGACGGCATACTACCTGCTCCACCTCGCTGCGAAGCCCCGCTGGGTACGTAAAAAATAACCGTCCCTTTGGTGCCCCTAGCACGAAATGAAGAAGGGTTTCTACAGCCCTTACAGCATTGTACCCAAGAAAGGCGGCGGCTTACGACCAATCTTGGACCTGCGAGTTTTCAACCGAGCGCTGCTCAAACTCCTGTTCAAAATGCTCATGCACAAGTGTATCTTGACATGCGTCCAGCACCTAGATTGGTTTGCAGCGGTAGACCTGAAGGACGCGTACTTCCACGTCTCAATTTTGCCGCGACACCAACCTTTTCTACGGTTCACGTTCGACGGCCAGGCGTTCCAGTACAAAGTCCTCCCCTTCAGCATGTCTCTGTCCCCTCGCGTCTTCACGAAAGTCGCAGAGGCAGCTCTTGCCCCGCTCCGAGAAGCCAGCATCCGCATACTCAATTACCTCGACGACTGGCTCATACTGGCCCACTCCCGAGAGTAACTATGCGCTCACAGAGACCAGGTGCTCAGGCACCTCAGCCGCTTGGGGCTTCAGGTCAACCGAGAAAAGAGCAAGTTCACCCCGGTTCAGAGCATCTCCTTTCTCGGCATGGAGTTAGACTCAGTCTCAATGTCCGCACGTCTCACCAACGAGCGTTCGCAGTCGGTGCTGAGATGCCTCGCCAAATTCAGGCCAGGCACAACGGTCCCTCTAAAACTCTTCCAGAGTGTCGTGGGGCATATAGCATCCTCCGCCGCAATCACGCCACTGTGATTGATGCATATAAGACCGCTTCAGCACTGGCTTCAGACTCGAGTCCCGAGACGAGCATGGCGCCATGGCACGCACTGTGTGACCCCCGCCTGCCAAAAAGCACTAAAACACTGGACAGACCTCTGCTTTCTGCGGGCAGGAGTGCCCCTGCAGCAGGTGTCCCGACGCGTCCTGGTCACTACCGACGCCTCCAGATTGGGTAGGGGCACCGTGTGCAAAGGGCACGCAGCCGCAGGCCTTTGGAGAGGGGCCCCGCTGCGCTGGCATATCAATTGCCTAGAGTTGTTGACTGTTTTCTTTGCCCTGCGGAGGTTTCTCCTGTTAATTAGAGACAAACACGTCCTAATCAGGTCGGACAGCACCACTGCGGTAGCGTACATAAATAGCCAAGGCGGCGTACGCTCCCGCCACATGTCACGACTCGCCCGTCAACTCAGGTCGCTGCGTGCCACTCACATTCCCAGCAAGCTCAATGTGATAGCGGACGCACTGTCACAACAAAGCTTACCCAGCGGAGAGTGGAGGCTCCACCCCCAGTCGGTCCAGCTGATTTGGGAGCGGTTCGGCAGAGCCCAGGTAGACCTTCTTGCCTCCCGAGAGACCTCCCACTTCCCGCTCTGGTACGGCCGAACAGAGGCTCCCCTTGGGGCAGACACGCTGGCACACAGCTGGCCCGCGGGGCTACGCAAGTATGCATTTCCCCCAGAGAGCCTTCTTGCACAGGTGCTGTGCAAGGTCAGGGAGGACGAGGAACAAGTCACACTAGTGGCTCCCTATTGGCCCAACCGGGCCTGGTTCTCGGACCTCGTGCTCCTCGTGACAGCCCCTCCCTGACAAATTCCCCTGAGGAAGGACCTTCTTTCTTAGGGGCAGGGCACGGTCTGGCATCCGCATCCAGACCTCTGGAAACTTCACGTCTGGTCCCTGGACGGGACGCGGAAGATCTAGCTGGTCTACCACCTACCGTCGTAGACACGATCAACCAAGCCAGAGCCCCTTCTACCAGACAGCTTTACGCCCAGAAGTGGCGCTTGTTCGCAGATTGGTGTTCTTCCAGGGCTGAAGACCCACAGAGGTGCGCAGTTAGGTCAGTGCTCTTATTCCTGCAAGAGAGGCTGGAGGGGAGGCTGTCCCCTTCCACCCTAAAGGTGTATGTCGCTGCTATGCAGTAGATGGCAAGTCCCTTGGTAAGCACGACTTAATCATCAGGTTCCCAAGAGGCGCCCAGGGGCTAAATGCCTCCCGGCCAAGCCTGTTCCCCTCCTGGGTCCTCTCGGTAGTCCTCGCTGGCCTCCAGAGACCTCCCTTCGAGCCGCTAGAATCAGTTGGACTCAGGGCCCTCTCTCTTAAGACTGACCTGCTGATCGCGCTGGCTTCCATCAAGAGGGTCGGGACCTGCAAGCGTTCTCTGTTAGCGACACTTGCCTGGAGTTCGGTCCGGCAGACACTCATGTGATCCTAAGACCGCGACCGGGCTACGTGCCCAAGGTTCCTACCACGCCATTCAGACACCAGGTAGTGAACCTGCAAGCGCTGCCCCGGGAGGAGGCAGACCCAGCCCCTTCGTTGCTGTGTCCGGTACGTGCTTTGCGTACCTACCTGGACCGCATGCAGAGCTTTAGACGCTCTGAGCAGCTCTTTGTATGCTTTGGGGGACAGCGGAAAGAAAACGCTGTCTCCAAACAGAGGCTTTCCCACTGGGTAGTAGATGCCATTTCATTGGCTTATCACACTCAGGCCGTGTCCCCCCCCCTTGCGGGTCCGAGCTCACCCGACAAGGAGCGTTGTGTCCTCATGGGCACTGGCCAAGGGTACCTCCCTGGCAGACATTTGTAGAGCAGCGGGTTGGGCGACACTCAACACCTTTACGAGATACTACAATCTCAGGGTTGAGACAGTTTCAACCCGTGTTTTCTCAGGTCCGAGCCAGTAGAACTTGGTAACACGCTGATGGGCTGGCCGGGTGAATCGCTTGCATATACGCCCTTTCCCTCGCTTGAGGTAAAACTGTGCTTTTTTTTCCCAGGAGATTTCACTCAACTCGAATCCCTGGTCGATTCCTCCCTAGCCCTCATGGGTCCGCAGTTTGGCGGAGGAACTTCCCGACCCAATCCACTGCAGGTACTCAGATCTACCCTGTACTGAAATAGGTGCTCCACAGAGTGAGGACTCCTACGCGGACTCCCCCTGTGTGTATTTTCCGCGATACAGTCCCCTTACGAGCAGGAGTTCATCCATCAAGCTCCCTTGAGGAAGCGGATGACTAGCTCGTTTTTTCCCAGTGACTGGCCGTGCAGGGGTTCAGCGAATGCCGCGACGGCCGCCACATACACTTTGAGCGTGGATGGGGATCTGCCCTTATCCAGCAGCTCTTGTAAAAACACGAGCAGCGACGACACCCCACATGTCTGTGGGTCCAGGTCTCTGTCGGTGCACCATTTTGAAAACACAGACCATTTTGACACATAGAGTCTTCTCGTGGAAGGGGCTCTAGCGTGTATGATGGTGTTTATTACCCCTTCTGGCAGAGCGACGGGTAGTCGTTGATCACCCACGCGTGCAGCCCAGCTCTGGGTGGGGATGCCAGATCGTGCCGCGAGCTTGAGAGAGGAGATCTGCTCTCACTGGGATGGGCCACGGCGCTGTCAGTGACAGCTGCGTAAGCTCCGGGAACCATGTCTGATTCTCCCAATGCGGGCTATGAGGAGCACCGAGTGACGCGTTTCCTGATCCTCTGCATTACCTGTGGCAATAGCGAGACGGGAGGGAAGGCGTAAAGCGGGCGGTTGGGCCAGTCCTGGGCCAGCTGCGTCCTCGCTTCGAGAAAAATATTGGGCAGTGAGAGTTCTCTTCTGACGCAAAGAGGTCTATCTCTGCTCTGCCGAATATGCGCCATAACTTCTGGACTGTTTGAGCGTGCAGGGACCATTCCCCTGGAGGAATATTGTCTCTGGACAGTCTGTCTGGGCCGTCGTTCAGGTGGCCTGGCACGTGCGTCGCCCTCAGCGAGCGCAGGTGGCACTGGAACCAACTCAGTATGCGTTTCGTCAGATGGAAGAGGTTCCTGGATCTGACACCGCCCTGAACTGCCTGAACTGACCATAGGCCAAAAACCGGAGAGCCCTCGCAGTCTGAGTCACCTTGATTGGCTGGCGGCCTGTGGCCCAAGCCCGGTGAGACGCGCGGGTGTTTAGCCAATGCTGAAGCGGGCGCATGCGCAGTAAACCCAGCTGAAGTACTGCTGCGGCTGAGGCCATGTAACCTAGCACTCTCTGAAATTTTTTCAGAGGCATGAGGCTGTTCATCTCAAAGGACGCGGCTAGTCGCTGAACACGGCGTGCGCGCTGTGTAGATAAGCGAGCCGTCATTGCCACGGAGCCTAGTTCTATTCCAAGGAAGGAAATTGCCTGACTGGGCTGTAGTGAGCTCTTGGTCCAATTGACTGCAAGACCCAAACTGTTCAGATGGCTGAGGAGAACTGTTCTGTGAGACAGAAGCTCCGTATGTGACTGTGCCATAATCAGCCAGTCGTCCAAATAGTTCAGAATTCGCAAGCCCTGACTCCGCAGGGGTGCGAGCGCCGCATCCATGCACTTCGTGAAAGTACGGGTGCTAAAGACAGGCCGAACGGAAGGACGGTGTATTGATAAACCTGGCCGTTGAAGGCGAATCTCAAGAATGGCCTGTGACGGGGATTTATCTGAATCTGAAAGTAGGCATCTTTCAGATCGAGAGAGATAAACCAGTCCCCTGGCGCGTATGCGAGAGGAGTTTCCTGATTGTAAGCATTTTGAACGGTCTTTTTGCAAGCACCTTGTTCAAACCCTTGAGATCTAATATTGGTCTGAGGCCGCCGTCTTTCTTGGGAACAAGAAAATAACGGCTGTAAAACCCCGACTCGCTCAGCTAAGGCGGCACTTTCTCTATGGCCCTTTTGCACAGAAGGTTTGCTATTTCTGAACGAAGCATGCAGGCTGCTTCCGTGTTCACAATAGTTTCGAGCCAGCTCTGAAGCGGGGAGGGCGGCGATCGAACTGTAGCAAATAGCCCTGTTTTATTGTGCTTAACACCCATTTGGATATCCCTGGGATAGCTTCCCACGCTTTGAAGCGTAACGCTAGAGGGTGAATGGCCAAATCGCCCTGATTGCTGCACACAGCCGCTGAACAGAATGTGTGAGCCGCTTACTGTGCTTATGCATGACTGCTCGCAGACAGCAGGGACAGGCCGTTCTGTGAGTGACTTCCGATTGAGGTGAATGGGGAAAGAGTCACATCTGTTAAGTGATGCGCGAGCATAGTCACGGGCACGGGACTTACATACAGAGAAGTGTTTGCTGGCCGTGTGACAGAGCGGGCAGAGAATGGGCGCCACGACGTATTCATGAGCGCGTTTATTGACTCTAACACTTGAGCGGGCTGTGTCCGCTTTATGTGAGTGGGCTCTGATCGGGACACAGGAAGTGTAATGCTTGTGTGTAGAGGTGAACACTGGATTGTGGGCACATTTTCTACACATAAGGCTGGTCGTGTGACAGAGCGGCCAGAGAAGGGGCGCGCGCACGGATTCGTGGGCGCGTTTATTGACTCTAACACTCGAGCGGGCTGTGTCCGCTTTATGTGAGTGGGCTCTGATAGGAACACGGGAAGTGTAATGCTTGTGTGTAGGGGTGAACACTGGATTGTGGGCACATTTTCTATACATAAGGCAAGTTTGCTCTTTACAAGATTTCTTTGGGTCGCTGTGAAAACGGCGTTTGAGTGCAGGCAAGCGGGCAGTATCACCGGCTTGTTGGCTGCTGAATCCACCACTGTAGTAGCCTGAGAGAGGGGAACTGACAGGGGGCGAAGCTTTGACGGTGGTCCGGCCGCGGCGGGACTGAGCCGTCATTTTTTCAACAAGGCTAGGAGGACTTCGGTTGCTCAGGTTTCAGCACAACCTTAGACCGAGGCCCGCGGGGGGGCGGCGGTCTGCGGCGGCTGTCTGAATGCGATCGAGGGCGGCCGCCCTGTCGACGCTGAGAAGTCTGACTTTGTTGAGCTGGGCACTGTGAAGAGGCTCGTGCAGGAGGCTGGTCACGTGGGCGGCCTGCAGAGGAGCTAGCACGACGAGGCAGGAAGAGGTTCATGGCTTGGGTGGCTTTCTGGACTTCTGAAAAGCGGTCAACAATGCCACTCACCGCGGAGCCGAAGAGGCCGATCGGAGAGAGCGGTGCGTTGAGGAACGTGGAGAGCTCTGCTTCTCCCATGTCGGCTAGCGTTAGCCACAGGTGTCTCTCGGTCACAGTCAGCGAGGCCATGCACTTCCCTAGAGCTTGGGCTGCAGCTTTGGTGGCACGAAGGGCGAGGTTCGTCGCGCTTCTTAGATCTGTAGCCTCTGGGTGCCTGCCTTTCTCATCCCACTCCCGAAGAAGGTCCGCTTGGAGGATCTGTAAGACGGCCATGGAGTGCAGAGCAGATGCGGCTTGGCCAGCGGCGGAATAGGCGCGGCCAACATAGGCGGAAGTTGCTCTGCAGGCCTTAGACGGGAGCACTGGCTTAGACCGCCATCTCGCGGAGGGTGGGCAAAGGTGTGCTGCTACCAAATCCTCGACCGGGGGGATGGAGGAGTAGCCCTTCTCGGTGGCGCCGTCCACCGGAGCGAGAGGGGTGGAGACGTGGGAACGGATCCTGGCCGAGAAAGGCGCTTCCACGACTTTGCAAGCTCAGTGTGGAGTTCCGGCAGGAAGGGAGCGGCCCGGCCGCGGGTGTTGCGCGGCGACGGCTCTGAAGAAAGCAGCCGTCGAGTCTGTTGGGAGCCTGCTCAGGGGCGGTGACCACTCGAGCCCGAGGCGGTCAACGGCCTGTGTGAGGAGGCGTGTTAGTTCCCCTTCGACTCCGGCGCGGGTCCTGCTGGATTCCTGGGCCGAGGAGGAGGCATGGGAGCCTGACCACTCCTCGCTGTCCGAAGCCATGATGGAACAGCCCTTATCCTCCGCCTCGTCCTCCGAGATGGCCGCAGTGCGGCCGCTGGGCGGCAACTGCGCGTCCCAGGGGGGCGGGGAGGGTGAGAGCGATGCTCGAGGGAGAGGCTCCGTCGAGGCAGTCGCTTCTATCACCGGTTCTGGCAGCCTTTGGGAGCGGCGCTTTTTCCTGCACGGCGGAATGGAAGGCGGCGTGGCGGCTTTGGTTCTGAGCGCTTCGAGTCGAGCCCGCAGGGTCGACATCGGAAGCTCCTCGCAGAGGTCGCATCCGCCTTCAGCGAGGGCGAGCTCTACATGCCCCAGTCCCAGGCAGAGAGCGCAGATGATGTGGCGGTCTCCGGCACTGAGAGGGGCGCGGCATGAAGCGCAAGTGGTGCGAGGCATCTTAATAAAGACGCTCGTTACTCTTTTGTGAAGTTCGTTAAGAACTAGCTTGCTCTAAAAAAGGATACGTCGCCGGATGGCGTAGCTCGCAGGATGGCTGAAGGTGGTGGAGACGGCCGGCTTCTTCGAGCGCTGTCCAAGCTTGCTAGATACCCCTCGAACGGCGACGTTCCAGCCTACGAACTACGCTTATATGCACTCTAGCCACGCCCATTTTGGCGGCTTTGATGCAGTAAGCGCGCGGACGCCTCTCATTGGACGCGAGTTTGCCCAAGTTCGTCTATAGGCTGCAGCAGTTGCCGCAGAGCAACCAATGAGCTCGCTAGCTAGCCCGCTCAAGGTCTGCACTGCGTTGACAAATGATACAAAATTAAGGATAATTTTTTGGCTTCAATATCTCAGAAAAGATGAATCTTTCCCGTAGCGTAAGCTAGCTTATGCAATACGAGAGAACCTCTCGTAAGAGAACGGTTTGTTCTGCTTCATCTCTACGGCGCGGCATGTGTTTGCTGCTACTTCCGGGAACTATTGAGAGGCTCCACGAGCCGCCATTGCTGTAAAAAAAACGTTCCATTGGAGTCAATGGAGTTGTCGCAACTCTCTCTCTCTATGGCTCTGCATTATACCAGTCTCCTGTCCACCTTAAAGCTGTCAATACTAGAGATCAATATTCTGAATGCTGATAAAGGTTTTATTTACCTAGTTTGGCATAATTTTTTCACTATTTCATGTAGAAAATATTGCACGTAAAGAGCTTAGTGCAAACGAGTTGCCGAATCCGCTGTTATTTTTTATGCCATGAGAATATCACAAGCACAGTGATATACATATTAAATTATGTACTTTAAAACAAAACACAATAAGCAGACTTTCAAAAACAGACCTTTGCAGTACAAAGGATTAATGAACTGCAACTATTTATTTTTAAATATAGAATTTTGGGGGAGGGGTATCAGCTGCACATCCAGTGCTGGCGTTTGCCAGTTGATTAGCGTCACCCACACCCTGGATTGAGCAGCTGCGATAACTCTGAAAATAAATTACAAAAAGCTCCATTTTCATTGGTCAGTCAGTTTTCATCGCAGTTTGTGACAAAGGCATGTTTGTCACAGTTCGGAAAAACAGGATAGGATGGCTCAATCACAAAGTAACATGTATGTGTAAGGGTGTTTATTTACAAGTTCCCAGGAAAGTAAAAATATATGTACAGGTGCCAAATATACTATCAAACTGACAACAATAAACAACATAAACAAGCAAAACAAATCTTCAAAAGTGTCCAAATTCTTTCTATATACTCATATATACAAATTAAACATTCAGTTTCTCAAAGTACAGAGTTCCTTCCACAACTAGGTTCTGAGTCTCATAAATCAACACACTCTACTCCAACATCACAATGCATCCACAAGCTGCTTTTATAACATAATTTCAAACATAAATTCAAAGATCATCCTTCTATGATGATAGTTCAAACCTTTAACAAAATATATACATAAACTTTGGAAATGCTTGCATAACAATGGTCAATTCCAATCAGTGGGTGACCTGGAAATGGAATCTGCAACAAAACGTAATAAAAGTACCCAAAATGGAGGATCATGGAAGAAAACAGAAAGATGACAGATAATACGGCCACATGAAACACAACAATAAACTGTGACAGATAAGTACAATAAAAAATACTAAACAAACAATGGTGTCAGTGTAAATATGTCATATGAACTTTGTGTATTTAGTGGACTGAAATGGAATGATTCCATGTTTATGTGGGAAGTGCTAACTGTCATTGCAAACTCATAGCATAAACCAGTAGACCGTAAGTAGCATGGAAGAAAGTGTAACTATGAAATGTTAATGTTAGTAAGAGTACTGTCACAGCCAGTGACAGAGCCCTCTGCGACACAGTTAGAAGAAGAAAAAAAGGTCCGCTCTCCATAAAATACACCTTCAGATTGCCGTCGGACGATTTGTCGGACCCGGTGTGAATAGCGCCATGGGAATCCATACAAACTTGTTTGGAACGAACAATCGCAACAAAAATATTTTGTTTTTATTTTTCCCTTAATTTTCCATTGCTGAGTTTCTCATTGTACACAGCCATTCCACAAATGTACAGTTGATGTCAAGCCAATAAAGTACACTAAAATGTAAAACTGCAAATTGAATATATTGTGGTATTTTTTGTAGTATGCAGAATTGTTCATAATAGGAAAATGTGCTACTCTATCATAAAAACCAGGTGAGAAGGGCCAAAGGTGGCATAAAATGATCCTAATGTCACTAAAGGTATACTGGATTCATACTGTGTACAGTACACATTCATTACCTCTCTGACCATCTACTATCCTGTCACCAACCCCCCTTCTCCTCTCCTCTCCTCTCCCCTCTCTCTCTCTCTGTAATGTATTCTATACTCTTGTGTATCTAAATGCTTTTTGTCACCTCACAACCCTATCACTCTCTCTTTCTATCCTGTTAGGCTAAAGTATCTATCTGGGTGTGCTCATTCTGGAGGGCTTTTCAGAAGTGTTGCTAATTCTGGCCTGCGACTCAATTGAAAACACTGAGACACACACACACACACACACACTCTGCAGTAGCACACAGCCCCATTTAGCTGATGTGCGTGTGTGTGAGTGAGTGATATGGGAGATAAAAGCTTGTCCTTCAAAAACTGTCAGTCCTGCTCAAGCTCAAAACAAATGTTTGTGTGTGTGTGTGTGTGTGTATAAGAAATATAGAGCTTATCATGCAATCAAAACTCTTTTCATTAGTGCCTATTTATACACAATAAAACATTATTGCTACATTGTTATTTTGGCAGAAATATCACTCCAATGTTCAAATAACATTACTTTGGTGTTCAATAAAGGCTGATCTAAAAGAAATTGATATCCAGTAGAGAGAGCTGAACACATATGGAGAGTGTTGATGTTTGAGTTTACTGAGCATGAGGGTTAATCAGGAACCTAAGGAGAGAAATAGAGAGAGCGAGGGAGAGAGAAAGAGAAAGAAGAGGAAAGCAGTGGAAGAAAGCAAGAGCTTTAAATACAAAGGAAAAGTTCCCTTCACAGTGAGTGATACAGCTAACTGAGATAATGAATAATGAAACCTGACAAAAGCATCAAACAAAAGCAAACCTCTAACTTTGGGTTGATGGAAAAAGACAGATAACCAGGGGTGTCACTAGACCGGGGCTGCAGCCCCATATATATAATTTTATTTTTATTTTATTTTTTTCCCAGATGATTTAGAGGCAAAATTAGGGTTGGGTGATTTATTGAATATCCACAATAAATTCACAATTATTTAGCTGATGAAATAAAATCAAGCAGCATTGTGAATACCATGATTATTTCAATGCACTTTTTTTTTTACCATTAAGTTTCTTAAAAATTGTGTCATTAGACAGGTTTTGCTATCCTTCACGACTTACAGTATGAGAACACAAGGACAGATGTTTTAAAACAATTTAACATTTAGTTTGCCTTTTTCATATATTAAAGTGTTTTAGTAACAATATATATATATATGTAAATATGTCTGTTTGTTACAATGTACTGTTATATTTGTGCATATACTATAAATTATATCGATTAAATATAATTCGTCTGAAAAACAAATATTGATAATGTGTAACTACATTTTTACTTCTTTTTTTTTTACTTCGTAAGCTAACAATATTTATAATTTTGAATATAATTTCACCATTTGATTGAAAAATGTCACCTCATTAAACGTTTCAGAGCAAATACTTAAATATGTATATATACAGTATAATGAATACTGTCAAAATCCTGAAAAATACCAAGATATAATTTTTGTAACTATATCACCCAGTGCTAGGCACAGTCCTCTTGTTAAGACTTAAATTATTTATGGCTCATAAATAGACCAACTACAACAACAAAAATTATTTAATTTGTTGTAACTGTCTACTTCGAGGAAATTGCTACTTTGCCCTAGTCAATAAAATGTGACAGATTAGGAAAGTAAACGTTATATTTTACAAGAGCTGAGGCAAAGTGAGCACAGTAAGTTGCCTAAACATCCTCCTCAAAACTCATATTTAAATCTTATTGCCCACAGTTGTTTAGAATATACTATTTAATACTTTGATACATAATATGAATAATATTAGTAATAATATCTAGGGTTTTAGGCATATTTATATAATCAAAACTCAAGTAACCCTTCTCTTGCTTTTAAAAAATTTTAAAATTAAAAAACTGTAAACAGTTCATGTAAATGCTTTGTTCCGCTGTTCTCTAGTACTTTGTAATTTTAGGATTTCTTGGCAACGGTGATTGATCAGTTAACTTACCGTAGCCTTCCCATCTGCAGCTGCTGCTTAAAGTCCCTTTTGGCAAGGACGGCAAAGCTCCCTGGGGTTGCGTCCCTGAACATAGCCATGCACCTGACTTCTTGATTGCAGCATTAATATTTTCAAATTACTTTTAAACAACATTTAACTTTGATATGACATTTTTACATTTGTACTTGTACTTACGCTTTGCATTTTGATATGCCACTAATGGGAAAAGCCATTTTTGTCTAGTGACAGCCCTGCAGATAGCCCAATATCATATACACCGAAGAAAGAAAATTCTCCTATTTTCTATTTCTTTTTTCTTTATCTTTTTTTGTCTTATAAGGGATGTCTGGGCATTTCAATCTCACAATGAAACACAATGTTTTGGGTAGTAAGATATGTTATTGGTTCTGCCCGAATCAAGTTGACAAACCAACTTTTGAGTGACAGAGTATAAACCCACATTATACTAAGACCTACCCACTAGGATCAATTTCCTCTTATTAACAGATTTAAAACCGCAACATTTAAGGGTTTTGACGTGACAGACTTCATCTTTCATAATATGAACGAGAGAGATACCTGTCCTTTACTCTCTCTGTCTTTGAGAAAAGGTTCGCTAAAACCTTCATTTGAACTATTTCTGCAATAACATTATCTTTTCGAGTGGCATCCCCTTCACTCAGTGCTCTTTAAGAGCACAAAATACTGTTTAGAATTTGCCCCTTATATGGTATTGTTTATTTTTCAATGAGTGGTTTTCCCATGCTTCAAACAAATACGTCTGAATCCCAGCATGTTAATTTGGCAGTCATGTCTGCTAATGTATAATATGGATTTACAGTAAGTAAAACTTTTGAGAGTAAGATGCTTTTTACACAACACAAGTCACATTGTGTGATTTACAATTATTTTGGGTTTTGCCTGATGAGACCAGAAAAACCCATCTGCTGTGAATGTCGACAGAGATTTCAAGCCAAAGGAGGAAACACCAGCAACCTTATTAAACACCTTCGGACACATCCCACTGCCTCTGCAGAATAAACACAGGTTAGTGCCACTTAATTTAACCTAAATACTTTATCATAACATTTATAGATTGACCGTTTCTCTGAAAAATCGAACATTGCACTCATTTAATTTTGTTTCCAAGAACATATGCATAGTGGCGCCGGTAACTTTGCAAAGTTCGCACTTATGATTAGTTCAAGTCCCTGAGCCGTGCGATCAAACTGGTGTGTGTGTGTAATCTGCACTCGTGCTGCTGTTTACCAGGAGAGAGTGGCTGAAGCAGTTGTAATAGGCCTTTTTCACACTCCGGGTTTTAGAATGCAGAAGTAAACGATTGCAGGGTAAACTTTGACAGCAGTGAATGGGAGTGAATGGGAGAACACAGCCAATATTATTTTCAATTACCCATTTGCTCCAAAATAAAAAAGTCCACTATAACATTTGAATGACTTTCCAGAAAAAAAATAGAGAGCGGCGGATTAAGACAGACAGATGGGAGAAGATGCCAAATTTACTGTCACTCTCTCAGCAGCTGTGGTAATTAATTTTTTTTAACTAATTCCAGGGTAATATAACACAAAGAATAATGTTATAAACTTACACTCAATATTTAAAAAAAAAATAATAATGTAAAATATTTGTGTTTGTGTGTGATTCAACAACAGAGTGGCGTTCATTCTCTGAAGCAAGCTGTGTATGCAGTATGGCTGAATGATTTGGACAAAAAATCTAATTAAGATTATTTTGAACTGCAATATGATAAATATTTTAAAAAAAATTGTAAATGATTCCTTTCAACCTAAATTAAACCATGTCTAGCCCCTGCTCTTCTGCAGACAAGAAATACTTTTCTCAAAAGGGTATTCACACTTGAGTCCAAACAAAACAAATTCTTTCATCCGCTCACTTTCATCATTTGTGCTCATTCAAGTCTGGGCTGAGGAGCCGAGACATTAGAGCGGGTAGTTCAGTGTTGTGGCAGGAGGAACACAATGTCTCGTTCCCTCCATCAGGGAATGGGGGTTACAACATTAACCTAGACATTCCCTATCTGTCACTCACTCGACGTTGTGTCGATGTAGTGACACTAGGGGTCCCTATATGAACCCGTTGGTTCTGCCTTTTCTTCTCTTTCTTCTCCCGGAGAAAGAACTCGCTTTATTCCAGCTGGAGTCAAATGTATTCACTTCGGGGTAGGTGTCCTTGGAAAAATAAACAGTGGAGACCACTCCCTACCCGAAAGGGAGGCAATTTGTGGAATTACATCACATGGTCTTACCGAGTCTTGTCGGCAGTGTCGCATGTGGAGAATTCCCCATGGTAGGTCCTACCCTGAGGGACGGAGCTCTACAAACACTCTGCCCAAGGGGAGACACGGGTCTACCGTTAGGGAAGAATACATCATATGGGGTTACCGACAGGGAACCAATGCATATGGAGCACCTATCCCAGTACAGGGGCTAACCTGAACAGGGCATACTGACACAAGCGCAGGGCAGAGCTTTAGGTTCACCACCTGATCTTTAAAGGGGGTAGTGGGAACCTTGGGCACATAGCATAGCCAGGGTCTCAGGATCACTTGAGCGTACGCAGGACTAGCAGGACATGAACTGAAGCGTGAAGTGGTCTCATATGCATCAACCCGAGGGGCGTGACCGCCATGAGGATGCCATATGCTCCAGGAGCCTCTGAAATTATTTCAGTGGGACCACTGTTCTCACCCTGAATACCTTCAGGCAATTCAGCACCGACTGAGAGCACTTGTTCGTGGGACAAATGGTCATAGTGACCGAGAAAAGAGATGCTCTGCAACAGGGAGAACTTGCTCTTTTCCCAGTTGACCTGAAGCACCAATCGTCTGATGCGGCTGAGCACCAGGTCCCTGTGTGCACAAAACAGATCTCGAGAGTGATCTAGGATCAGCCACTCATAGAGATAGTTGAGGATGTGGATAAACACTTCCCATAGTGGGGCAAGGGTTGCCTCTGCGACCTTCGTTAAGATGCAAGGGGACAGGGACAGATCGAAGGGGAGGACCTTGTACTGGTATGCCCGACCCTCGAAGGCAAACGGTCTGTGACGAGGCAGTATTGAGACATGAAAGAACTGAAGACTGAAGAAGACTGAAGAAGCCTGCTCTTCTCTTCATTGAGGCGGGCCGCCTGGCTCATCCCGGAACTCAACCAGGGCACACAGGCGTGCTGGGGAGTGGGAGGTCCGTGGGGATTCACCGACTGAGGAAGGAAACCCATGATCGCAACATGGCCATAGTCTTGTTCTCGCAGTGCGGACATGAACCATCCACGAACGCTGTCTCAACGTGTCTGGAGCCCAGACACATAAGGCAGCGATTGTGACCATCAGAGGCGGAGAGATAATGACCTCTACCAAGAACTGCACATAACTGGAAAGGCATCTTTAAAAGACACTTTCTGTCAGTGCACACTCTTTTAGGGAATATACACTCTTTTTTAAGGAGAAATATAACCTTTTAGCGCTCAACATATGCTGCCAAAGTGCCCAGGGGGCGCTCTCCGCACTTATCTGTGTGAGAGGGAAGAAACCGCTGTTATGGACCATAAAATCCAGCAGCCGTGGAGATCGCTCTTTGCTTTTTTGTAGAGGTGAGTGGACTGGCAGTGGAATGCATCAACACCGCTCGGCTTCGGAAAAAAAAAATCTGAATGAGTGGTTGCACACCAGCTCCTTTTATACAAATTCCATGCAAATTCCACTCACCAATTTTCATTGGCCTTTTCTTAAAACATCAGAGGGGTTTGGGGCTCCCAAGAGTGGGACTCAACACTACGTCAAGTGAGTGACAGATAGGAAACTGAACGAATTGACGTTTCTGTCATTTGTACATGAGTTGTCAACAAATGTAAATACAAATTAAAATAGTCAATTGTAGCAGCCAAACTTATGTGAAATTATGCAGTTGTGCAATTTAAGAGAATCTGGAGCGCTTTAAATATAATGTGCTCAGCACATGTTAGCACGCCAAACCGAACTCAGAGCACATCTGTCACTCAGGAGAACAGAGAGATTTGTATGTGTTGTGCACACAGCCACTCTGAAACCACCAAAAACACATTTAAGAAAGCATTACACACTACAGACAAAAGAGACTTTTCACTAAATTCAAATGCAGTTCTAACTATACACAAACATGTCAAAGAGTGTCCTTATTTTACATTTTGAGATAGATTGTCATGATTTTCAGCAGTACCTTGCGGTCTGAATCATCACAGCAACAAGCTCCAACACACTGCACCATGACTTTCTGTCTGGGGCAGACACAGTGCTCAAAACTCTGGAGAAGCACACACACACACCAGGCAAGTTCTTCCTTTCAAACACCTAGATGGAGTGCAGTTGAATGGAACAGAACTCAGGTCTTCAAAATGATTTTAAACTTAACAAAGAATATTAAAAACGCAATGGTTATGGCATCTTTGGTTTAGCCAACACTGCGTTTTGTTTTGAAATTATATTGTTCAGCCAGTAACAATGAAAACAGTGGTACGTTCTTATTAAGATGACTATGATAGTCTGAAGGTAGAGCAGAGAGACTCAACTTCTGAGCATTATTTCATTGAGTTGGCCAGCGAGTCATCACATAATAACAAAATTATGCCGTGTTTTGTATTTTTTTAACAGTGTATAATGATGAATATGCAACACTGAATATACACTGGGTCAACAATGAGATGCAACGCAGCAGTTAAAGATATTTGTCTGACATAAACTAACTAAGCACTTTTTTAGGAACACCTGTACAATTACTTATTTATGCAATTATCTAATCAGCCTATTGTGTGGCAGCAGTGTAATGCATAAAGTCATGCAGATACAGGTCAGGAGCATCACTTAATATTGACATCAACCATCAGAATGGGGAAAAAAGTGATCTCAGGGATTTCGACCAGTTGGTGCCAGACAAGCTGGTTTGAGTAATTATGTAAGTGTGGATCTCCTGGAATTTTTATGCACAACAGATTCTAGAGTTTACGCAGAATGGTGACAAAAATAAAAATCATCCAGTGAGCGGCAGATCTGTGGATGGAAATCCGAAAATAACCTTTTATGGCATTTTCAGCTAAAACATATTGGTGGCCGAAATTTTAATGCATTCTTATATTTAGCCCAAAATACTCCTTTACAAGCAAGATCCTATTCTCTCTTTTTTCCTGATTTACCTGATGCCCAATTCCCAATGCTTTATAAGACGTCATGGTGGCATAGTGACTCACCTTAATCAAGGTGGCGGAGGACGGATCTCAGTTGCCTCCGCGTCTGAGACAGTCAACCCGCGCATCTTATAATGTGGGTTGTTGAGTGTGTTACTGCTGAGACATAGCATGTGTAGAGGCTTCACAGCATCTAATGCGGCACCCACGCACATCCACATGCCCCACCGAGAGCGAGCCACATTATAGTGACCATGAGGAGGTTACCCCATGTGACTCTACCCTCCCTAGCAACAGGGACAATTTGGTTGCTTAGGAGACCTGGGTGGAGTCACGCCCTGGTATTCGAATTTGTGAACTCCAGAACCCCCCCCCCCACCACCACCACCTCCCCCCCAGATCCTATTCTCTATTATACAAGAGCTATGGATTCAAGGACTACATTTGATAAGAAATTTAATTCACACAACTTTTACAGGAATTATGCATTGTGTAAACACACACTCAATCTGCATGGTGAGGCCAGAGGAGGTAGCACATCTGTTTGCTTGGCTACTGGTGGATGCTGCACACTGGTGGCGGTTGAGGAGATTCCCCATATACTATGTAAAGCGCTTTGAGTGCCTAGAAAATGCTATATAAATGCAAGGAATTATTACTGTTAGGTTAAATCACAGAGTGATCTAACGCTGAACCAAAACCTGAACAAACACACACATGGATGGACACAATCATACAAACTAAATCACACATGCATGCACCCACCTACAGGATTAATCACACACAGAATTCTGAATTCATAACCAGCAAACTATCTATGATCAGAACTAGGCCAAGATTTGTGTGTGTATTCAGTATAATATATGCTGGCATCATTATTTTTGAATTTGAATAAATAATAAGTGTGAGATGCATTTTCTACTGTCTTTGAGTATGCTTTTGTTTGTTACAGTGGGACAGAGCAGAGAAAAAGAAAAATGTGTCTGAAAGGTATGTAAATGTGTGTGTGTGTGTGTGTGTGTGTGTGTGTGTGTGTGTGTGTGTGTGTGTGTGTGTGTGTGTGTGTGTGTGTGTGTGTGTGTGTGTGTGTGTGAGTTTGGGGCAGAGGCCTTCATGGATGTTGCAACTCTTTTATTTCTGGTCAGAGGGAATACACAATTGCGTTTGTGCCACATTTCCCTTCAATCACTGGACGTTTGCCTCTGATCATTTGGTCTGCTGTCACGCAGATTCACACATGAAAGCAAGAAAGTAATGTCTGCCACACACACGCACAGTTCCCTGATGAGCAACAGACAAATAGGATTTCTTTTCAATTGTGAAATTGCTGACAAGGTAAAAACGTAGGAGCGTATACTCGCACACTCCAAGCACTTCGGTTCAGGTAGCTGTATAGGAAACATCTAAAGAATGCAAATTTGTTAGGGCTAACAAAGAAAGCAGGGAAAGTGACAGAGTGTGTGTCCGTTTTGTTTATGTGTGTGTGTGTGTGTGTGTGTGTGTGTGTGTGTGTGTGTGTGTGTGTGTGTGTGTGTGTGTGTGTGTGTGTGTGTGTGTGTGTGTGTGTGTGTGTGAATGGTTGTTTGTGTGTGTCATTCACTCTGGAGACAGTCAAACAGTTTATGATCACTGAGAGACTTAATTAGACTCTATTCTCGCTGTCTGTCTCTCTGTGGGTAGAACGTAACACTTCACTGCTGATAAGGAGCACAAGGTGAAAATCATTCTTTCTCTCTCTCATTTTCTTAGTCTCTTTCTCTCTCTTCCACTTCAGTACTAGTATGTATTGAGAGTATGTTTGCCAGTGTAGAGACTAATGACATATACATAGATAAGCTGCTATAATAACGCCAATTTCCTTTTTTTGTCCATTGATAATGCTCCAGAGTAAATAACCACCAAATCTCAGTTTCACCAGAGAACCAATTGCGTTGCTTGTGCCAATCTAATACCACGCAAGAGCCAATATGCAAATCACATTCACACCCCAAACCTAGAATTATTGGAGCACTCAAGAATAATGAGGTAACGATGCTTTATTCTGCCCTGTTTTCACTCCAGTGGACTCTTATTTTAAAACACAGGTGGGGGAATACACCTGTGTTCAGAGAGTGCTAAAAGGAAACTCTCCTGCCCCCTGAGGTTTGATTTTGCACATTATTATGGGATGTCGCTGGGATGTGATCTTCATCTTTGCACGCTTCTTTCATCCATCAGCTTTTTTACGTCAACAGAGTGATTTACAAAACAACAAAGCTGACAGGAAACAGAACCTGCTGTTTGTTGATTGGCTAGAGAAGCAATCAGCCACACAAACCTCGGGGGGGGGGGGGGGAACTCCGCCTAACTTCTGGTTGCTCTCCTATGTACGTCCATGAGGGGACACAGTTCATGCCACCTCCTGCGTGACGGAAGCACACTGGCACGTTCATGCGAGAACTGATGCAATAGAACCTGAAGTGCAGCTTGATTTGTTAGTAAGAGCCTTGCCAGTCGGCGGGTCATCTCCTTCTTCTTCGATCTGAGAGGAGACAGGAGGGGAAAAACAACAACTACAACTACATAAATTGAGTGACAGTGAGAGACAAAGAGGAGAGTGAGAAAAAGAAACTCATTCACCGGTTCTCTGATGCACTGTCATGTGGTCCTCACACAGAAATCTCCAACCCCAAGCGGACAGTACACCCTTGCGCGTTTCTGCCGAATCGCGGGGACACACCTCCACCCCTGGCAGCGGCCCTACTGATCCAGGCAGTCGGGGAGTCAATTCCCGCCTCCCCTCACAGATGCCGGTCTTCCCTCGACTCAATCAGAGTTTTGGCTTTTCAGCTTCACCATCAGAGTTTTAGCTTTTCAGCTTCACCATCAGAGTTTTGGCTTTTCAGCTTCACCATCAGAGTTTTGGCTTTTTAGCTTCACCATCAGAATTTTGGCTTTTCAGCTTCACAATCGACGTATACACTTTAGCTTCACAACAAACAAACAAGAAGGACAGCTGCTCTCTCTCTCTCTCGAACTGCCATCTTTGGTTGACTTTATCCCTCGCTCGCCTCATCAGGCTGATTAGGCATGCGTCATTCCGCCCCGGCCTGGCCCGGCCCTGCCCTCATCTGCACTACAGACCAAATTAAAGAAAAGATTTGGAGTAGGACCTCATAAATAACCTGCGCAGAGGCGCTGCTGTTTCTCGCGGAAGAGACGTGGCCAATGTGAATGTCCAACGTGACCCCTCTGCTCATGCGCTGCTCGTGCCTCACTCACGGAGAATGTGTGAACCCGGTGTGAAAGTCACAAATATGTCCACTGCAAGAAAAAAGTGGCAGCACTGAAACAGGTCAATACACAGCCTGAATTTGATTACAGCTTTAATAACACATGATAAGAAGAAGCCTTTTGATCATGTTTTACTGTATTTATTCTATTTATGATCATAACGTATTATATATGCATATTATAATGTATTATTACTTTCGTCACAATTATTGGGTTTGTTTCACTGGGTTTTATACAGACAAGCTTGTCTGGGTGAGTTTAAAACTGTTTGATCCTAGGCACTACCTACCTCTTCTACTTTATTCAGTGCCCCTCTGCACTAAGATCCTCTCCCTCGCTTGAGTGAGCACAAAACACCACCATAATCGACAACCATAACAATCCACAAACATTAGAAAACGGTATGAATCTGTGTGTGTTGAGATTGACCTGCAGCCCATGTGCTTTGCCCTTAAACTCAATGTCTGTTTCAGTGGAAGCCTTCAAGACAATAGAGCGACTAAAGTCATACACACTTGACCCATGATGATTAATATCAACCCCAATGCCACACACACACACACACACACATAAACACACTTCTCTCTAGGGTTTAGATTCTATCATTATCTCTCACCTTGTCACGGTCAACCTCAAAAGCTTTCTCTCTCCCTCTCTTTCTTTCTCTCTATTTCTCTCTGATAGTCTGCCCCTGTCATTTCTGTCCCAATGTCTTTTCATTTCATTCTCAATTGTTCCTTCATTACTTGTTTTGAATTGACTCTCACAAGACAGAGAATGGAGTGCAGTGATAATGTCTTTGTCTTTGCTGACTAATTAAATAACGAAGTGACACACACACACACACACTCTTGCCATCCCTCCTTCTGTCTTCTTCCATCCTCTCTGCTTCAGATATTTGTCTGGAAATCCATCCTTCAAAATCCAGTCTCCTTCATGAGATGAGGAATCTGAGGTGACCGTTATGCTTAGGAACAGAGATGGAGAGAGGGAAAGAAAATGAAAGAGAGAGAGAAGGGGACAGTCTGTTTTGGCATGACATTTATTCGGCTATGAACTTGGAGACTGAAATTCTGCTCTGCACTCCGAAATACTCCATCAAACGCCCTAATGAAACTCTACTCCAAAACTTTTCCAAAACCCCAATCAAACCAATGCACCTCTGAAACACTCTGGCATAGTCGCAATTTTTTAAACTAGGGTAAACAAAGCTACCTACTTTGGAGTGATTTTCCTTGCTGAAAAAAGGCTCCTTTGCTCAAGGGATGCCTGCTTTTGTAAAACTTTCAATGCATCAATAAAAAGAACGGGACTGAGATCTCTGTGGCATATGAAAGTCACTCTCATTACCAGACATCTCCATTTTACTGATCTCAGACCAGCGTTTATCCCCTCTCCCTGAGAAGCCATTTCTTCCTCCTACGCACTCAATCTGACAGAACAAACCAACGAGTGAGAGAATAAATTAGCATTTCAGAGAGAGAGAGAGAGATAGAGAGAGGAAAGAGAAACAATCAAGTTATTCTCAGGAGATTGGTTAAGATGAGCAAAAACAGTAGGAGGGTTATGAATACCTACACAAACAAACAATTCCAACCACCAAATGTACAAACAGTATTGATACAAGAATACATACGTGTAAAATTATGAGTCTTTAGTGGAGAACACAGAACACAGAAAGTGCATAATGCCTACAGGTCCACAGATGGAAAAAAAATTCAATGCAGCATCACCCCTACACACCTCACTCACTTTCAACCGAGAAAAGAACAAACTTACACCTTTGTTTTCTTCAAATTTGAATGCAAGATATAGCTGTACTCAGTTACAAGGTAGAAGAAGAGGCTTATGTTCATTGTGTCGGACCATCTATCTTGGAATGTGTTACTTACTGGCCATTAAGTAGAGGCTTTTTATACAAAGTGACAGTACACTAATTGCAGGGACAATACCTTTGGAGTATCCTGGAGTTCAGTGTCTTGCTCAAGGGCTCAATGGTAATAGAGTAGCACTGTCATCTTAGTAACACTCCAGTTCATGGATCACACTCACCTGGGACCGAACATCCATTCGCTGCATTACAGATGCAAATCGGCAACAACTGATTGTGCTGAACCGGCATACTAATGTCGCAACCAGTGCGCCTCCTCTGACCTCAGTATCTCTACGAGCTGGTGGACAGGAATAAATAAACTCAGCTGCAGCTGAGTCCATTTATCTGAGTGCAACAGCACTCCGGTGCTCTAATGGAATGTTTAGAATCCTGAGCCCGTGGGGACGTTCCAATTCAAATTCCGAATGCGTTTATTAATTCCGCTCATAAATGAAGTTCCCCTCCTTGCGGCATATCGCAAATGAGATCCCTTTCCATAATTTGTCTTTGTTGAGTTTCACAGTTCTACATTGATCTAAAAGACCCTGCGACAAAAAGTCAGTGACAGAGGCAAGAAGATGAGACACCCAATATTTCTGATTCATAAATCACCATTGGAACAGCTCCTGTTTGATACCTTGGACATGCATTTACCATCACCTTAAGCAAATGGCTATTTTTTTTACACATGTACTTATACTCCTATCATGGACTGGAAACCATCTACAACCGCCACAAATCAAGGGCTTAGAAATTTTGCTCTATAAGTCTGTCAGTAAATGCTTTCAGAAATTCAGCTGTTCATGTGTTATAGAGAAGCCAGTGGCATATGAATTAGGACAGTTCATGTTTAAGAGTCTTTAACTCCCTAAGCATGTATAAGGTGTGGACACCAACCCACAAGTTGTGTGTAACTCCTTTGTGTAAATATTGTTGGGGTGAAACAAACCAAAAGTGCCGTTGCAGAAAACTTTGTATAAGTGGTGTGGAAGCTCAGCTGAAATACTGATCAAAAATTTAGAGATAAGCACAACTAGAAAAATATATGTTCACAATTAAAAATAATTTTTAAGATTATATTAATTTAAGACTTTTTTCTGACCTAGAAATAATTAAATAAAAAAAGTATTCCCTGACATTTCCAAGTTTCTCATGGCCATGAGATGTAAACAAGCTACTTTTTTCCAACGTGTAGCGTGACCGAAGACTACATATAAGTAGCTTTACAGTTGAGCACAATGTAATTCTGAGGCAATATCCTCGCTCTCAGACATCTGTAACCAATTTGATTTATTTTATTGGTTAATTTGAATGGTTTATCTAAATTAACTGGTTCTACAACAACAAAATTCACTGCACTGGAAAACAAAAATCTGTTGGTTTAAATTATTTCAATTGTGGACATTGGTTCCACTCAATGAAAATGAGTGTATAAAATGAAAACACAAATACATTGTATAGTGAAAACCTAAATTAATTGTGTAGCAAAAACCTATGAATTGAGTTAACCTAACTTTAACTTGATCTTTTCTAATAACTCTATTGAACCTTGCAGTTTGTTACTAGCTAGCAACAAACACAGTAGCATTATATATATATATATATATATATATATATATATATATATATATATATATATGTACTT
The DNA here is from genome assembly GCF_025860055.1 of Xyrauchen texanus. Classification (NCBI taxonomy): domain Eukaryota; kingdom Metazoa; phylum Chordata; class Actinopteri; order Cypriniformes; family Catostomidae; genus Xyrauchen; species Xyrauchen texanus. The sequence continues at coordinate 46,453,045 of NC_068278.1, read as the reverse complement.
TATAACAAATATAGTGCTGCTGAGAGTTTACAGATCCCCAATCAGTTATTATACTGATGACCCTTCAATATTTTCTAGTGATCAACTGATATGGGTTTTTTTAAAGCAGGTTGGCCAATAGGCCGATACAATGCCGAGATATCAAACAACTGAATATAGTAAATAACAAAAAATAAAATTGCTCAAATAAATACATTCTTATTTAGCACTATATTTACTAAATTTTACACAAAACTTTAACTTTGAAAAAAAAAATTATCGAAAAAAATAATATTGTATTTTAATAGTAGACAGCAGTTTCTTTTGATTTCTATTTAGTCATAAACTTTTAATCATTAATTTTCCCATGAAGAAACTGTTAATATATTAGTAAGAAGGAAATAACAGTACACACAGCAACCATGGATGGCATGTGTGCATTAACAATCACATTTTCTCACAAAAGACCAAATTAAACCCATTGTACATACAGTGAATCAGACATCTATTTATAGCACACGTGAAGCGCTTTTACTTTGAAGTTGCACTCAAGCGGACGTGCGGATACAGCGACCAGCAGTCTCCTGACAATTTAAACGGCCTGGATCGCCTGCTTGGATAGTCATGGACTGACCGTCAGAGAAACTTTTGATCCTGATCCTGAAGTTTTGATTCTGGCTGATCGAATACATGCTTCAGAGGAAGATATTAGATGATTATTGATATTTGCCTTTTATCATTAGGAAAGAAAGTTAAAAGTGACAGGTAATTACTGATGAGAGGCTGATAGAATACGTGCTTTAGAGGTAAATTAATGATGGATGCTGGATCTGCTCAAGTTGAGTGAGGTTGGTTTGTTACATCTGTTTAAACGAGATATGAGCATATTTGCAAATGGTATATGATATTAGTTTTATTTATAATTGCCTTTTTATCATTAAACAAGACAGTTAAAAGTTACAAGTTCAACTGTTGAGGAGAGAGAGGGAGATTGGCGAGCAGCGCTTTAACATTATGAGCTCAAATGCATCTGCCGTGGCTCTGATAAGCAGAACGTTTAAATGACACTGTGTTGCACAACAAAACGAACAGTGACTGTTCATATACATGTTGCTTCACATGCAAGCAGGCAATTCTCAGCGCCCACAAGAAACAAATCGGCCAAACAGGGAAATTTATCGTCCGATGCTGATAATTAAAATAAATTCGAAAAGCAACACACACTGATTTTCAATAGTAACTTACCCAACCTCGACCTAACATTAGCTCCTCTCTTCTCCACAATGGTATCCTCCAAAAAAAATTAAACGTGACAAACTCCCAACATAACCGAACATTAAACACTAACAAGTATGCTGCCTGTTTTAATTTGGCATAGAAATACATTAAAATAACACTTTAACATTTACTCTCCCAATCCATATAGTCTCAACACAACTGAATAAAAGAACATACATGGATTGTATGAAATTAAGTTGAGACCAAATGCTAAAAGGATTGTGTTGCATTAACTCATTTTAAATAAGTGAATTGAGCATGCAGTAAAAATCACGTTGAGTGAACATCATCCATTAGAAGTCTGAATCAATTTTAACATTTCACAGCAATGTGATCATATCCATTATTGTTGACTGTATTGAATATCACTTGGACTTTAAACAATGCTATTATGTTTTCATGTCAAACATAAATGTATTAAGTTGATTGCAAGTGTTCTGGTTTAGTATTTTGCTTTTTTCAGTGTGGGAGCTTAATTTCTTCTTTTTGACTATTTTCAACTGTTTTCAGCTCAGCTATATAAATGTGTTTTCGAGTTCTGTAGGTTAAAAAAAAAATGAAAATACAACTTGGCTAATAATGGGTATGCTTTGTAAATAATGTGTAAATGTATCTATTCAAGCAGGGCTGGACTGGGAAGAGAAATTTTACATAGCGACTGGCCCAAAAGTTGTTGAGCGGTCCTTTTCTGCATATCGCAGCACCGATTTGTGGTGCAATCTGCATAAGGCGACAGCTCATTTTAGCTTATCGTGGCTCGCTCAGTTCTCCCCATGGCCAGTCCACCCCTGATCGGCCCCAAAGTGCAATGGCACACAGGGAAAATACTTGGTATATAATCTGATGGTTGTATATTCTAAAAGATATTGCTCCTTAAATTACCTTTTACTTTACTTAAATTACTAATTTACTAAAGCTACTTTTGTTAGTAGATTGTAGTGTAACTACTTTTTAAAAGGGATATTTTTAAAAAGGATAACTTGACTGTAGTTGAAATACTTAAAAAATTATAAGTAGTTTGTAGCTTTAGAAGCTATAAAGTTTCAAAGTACCTTTAACAACACTGGCACAGTGAAATTCATTTCAACTCTTCAGAACATGGAATGTAATGAAGCTGCATTTCCCTATAAGCCAGTTCAATTAAGATTACATTTCAGATCAAGCTAATTGTTCTCTCTGCCTTGATCTCACAATGTTCAAAATAAATGCATCACTAATGAAAGCTAGAGTTAGTATATGACGAAATCTGGTAATGTATGAAAATCAAATTGTGCTTTTGTGTAATTTTTGAGAAATATGGTTTACCTAATTTCCCTGCTTTTATCCCAGGGGACACTTTGGGAAAAAATTATCAATGTAGAGTAATATATGGAAATACATTTACTAAACACTGCAGACAGTTCCATTTAGGCTAAATAGAAAATTCTATGAGCCTAAAAATACTAGCTCTACCATTGTTAGAGAGACATTACTCTTTCTCTCACTCATTTTGAAGAAGGTGAATGTTATAATTTATAAACTCATTATTTCATCAATTACGCACAGCTGAAAGGCACACACACACACACACACACACACAGTTCAGAGGGCAGTTCTGTGAAGCCAGGGTCCTGTGCACCAATCCACCATCTCCACCAGCACACACAGACAGAAACACACACACACACACACACACAGAACTTGTACAGCACCAAAACACATGGCCTGTGATGAAGACCAAAGATATGGCACAGCTGGAGTCAATTCAAGCTCGACAAGCCACTGATACACAAGTGTGGTGGTGGGGGCATGGTTGAGCGCCAGCTTGTGAATTGAGAGCGAGGTCAGGAGATGAGAATGGTAAGGATCATCACCTGACAATGATTGTCTTTAACAGCTGTTTGGAGACGGATTTAACAGCAAGCCAGACACCAGTGAGGGAGAGAGAGCTACCACATGCACCCAGAGACTGTGTTGAGCTGTGTACACTGAAATTATTCTTTATTATTTTGTGCTTTATATAGATTATTGAGTGAAGTGCTGAAAAGAAAATGTTGTGTTATAAAATAAATACAGTTTGAGTTGAATTTGCCATCTCCTGCTTCCTCCTTGCACCCCATTACAAATTTTGTTACACTGGTGCTGAAACCCAGTATATAAGGGAGAAAGAACTCCACAGTGGATGCTTCACCTCTGGAGGAGGTTTTCAAGAACCTCTTCAGCATCCAGCAGACACAATATCAGGCCGTCCTCGAGCTGTGCACCGAACAGGAGAAGTTTATTGCGCTCCTTCAGGTCCAAGCGGAGGACCAGCAGGTGCTCCAGAGCTTGCTGTACCAGGAGGGTTCTGCCACTATGACAAAGGACCACGCGACCGCCCTCTACATGTTAAGCCGGTCAAGATGGGCCCCCAAGATGAAACAGAAGCCTTCCTGGAGCTCTTTGAGAGGACGGAGTGGGCCTGCGGATGGCAACCATCAGGCGAGAGCTGGTGAGCCCTGAGATCCTTCTCGCTCTCGCTCTCGCTCTCTCTCTCTCTTCTCCCCTCCTTCTCTGTTGGAGCTGTGAGGTCCCTGGGCATTTCCGGGACCAAAGCCCGAGATGGAGGTGGGGACATTGGTTCGGGACCCCGATGCGCCACAGACCACCCCCGATCAAGCTGGGACGTATTTCATAACCTTAAGGGGTACATAACAGGCCTTGGTGGACCAAATCCATCAATGCCTAGTTCAAGATGAGGCTTTGGGTGCTTGTCACAAGGTTAAGGTACGGTGTGTGCATAGAGATATCCACGATCCGCTAATAATCCACTTTATTAAGGGAAATTTGTGTGTATGTGTCCAGTACCAGAACATCTCGGTGTGGGTTTTGTGATGCGATGGTTGGGGATGCGGAGCCAGGACTGTCTACGTCCACTCCGCAACATGATGAGGTGGGGGGGTTATAGATGATTCCCTGCTGGGATTTCCCTCTGGAGCAGACACAAGATGAGACTCTTAGGCATGTCTTCGACCAAGTGAGAGTGACTGATGGTCAACAACTTCAGCCAGACATTGCACTCGCATATCCGTACTTTTCTATTATAAATGACTGGTTGTATCGAGTGACGCAGGAAGCTCAGATCATTTGATCAAGGTCCCCTCCAAAAGAATTGCTATGGAACTTGTTGGGCCATTAAGAGTGGACGTCACAAGTCAATTGCAGAGACCACCTCTCACTGTCGCAAATCACGGACGTGGCCTGGTTGTAAAGAGAATTCTCAGATATGTTCTCACACCTTCACGGTCGTACGAACCTCATAAAACACCATATCGAAACAACACCAGGGGTAGTGGTATGCATTCATCCCTACCGATTACCCGAGGACAAAAAAAAGTGGTTCAAGAAGTATTAGAGGCCATGCTAGATATGGGGGTAATAGAACAATCCAACAGTGACTGGGCCAGCCCGGTGGTGCTGATTCTAAAGAGTGACGGCTCAGTGCGGTTCTGTGTGGATTATTGAAAGGTCAATGTGGTATCTAATTTGACGCATACCCAATGCCTCGTATTAATGAACTGCTCCATCAGTTGGGCACGGCTCACTTTTATTTGACACTGGATTTAATGAAGGGTTAATGGCAGATCCCCTTAACACTAATGTTCTGTGAGAAAATGGACTTCTCCACACCGTTTGGCTTACACCAATTTGTGACACTTCCGTTCGGTCTGTTTGGGGCCCCAGCTACATTTTAGCAACTTATGGACCGAGTACTCAGACCACACTCTGCGTACGCCGCTGCCTATCTGGATTATATCATTATTTACCAGTGGCGAGCTGTGTATTTTTAGTCTAGGCCTTCAGTGTGATTCATGCCATTAAGAAAACAGCATCACAATGAATAAGACACCATATGCCTTTGGGCATCATACATTATGTCTCAGCTGACTAGTAAAACCAATTGTCATTTTAAAACATTTACGCATTTGGCAGACGCTTTTATCCAAAGCGACTTACAGTGCAATTATTACAGAGGTACAGCACCTTTGAAGAGGTGTGTCTGGCCATCAAGTGGGTGGTCCTCACCTTTCATTACTACCTCCTGGGATGGACTTTCACCCTCTGTTTGGGCCACACCCCGCTCTAGTGGCTCCATCGCATGAAGGATACCAACGCGGTAGATGGCTCTTCAGCCTTTTAAGTTCAGGGTGGTCCACTGGTCAGGGATGCAGATGGCTGTTGCAGACTTCCTCTCTAGAAGGGGGGTGTACTGGGCAGGTACTGAGTCATGTAGTGGGGGTATGTGGTGGTAGGGGCGTGGTTAAGCGCTGGCTTGTAAATGAAGCGTGAGATCAGGAGATGAGAACAGTAAGGATCATCACCTGCCAATGATTGTCTGTAACTGCTGTTTGTCATTGCAGTTAGAGTTGGAGATGGATTTAAGAGCGAGCCACATGGCAGTCAGGGAGAGAGAGCTACCACACGCATCCAGAGACTGTGTTGAAAAGCGTGATTATTGAGCGAAGTGCTGAAGAGTTGAATTTGCCATCACTCGCTTCCTCCTGGCACCCCATCACAAACTTTGTTACAACAAGACACCACAACTGCGCTTTCCTCTCTCAACCTATCAGAAATGAATGATGTTAAAGCCAAAGCATCCAAACAGACACTCTCTGAAACACTCCAAATGCATGTGCTTGCCTCCTCAACCCCCATCTCCTGGAGAACTTCAGATGAGTGCACAGACACACAAGGAGCTACTGTAGAGCACTATCAGTGCATTCTAGCACGAGAGAGACTGACCCACTGGCTACTCCAAAACCTCTTCAGTCTGATAGGCCTCTCAATCCTAAATAAACACCTCACTGCAGCATTTCACTATGGCCTCAATGTGCTTTTCTTAATTCCTGGCACACATCAGTAATAATCTCTACAACAACAAACACACTTAATGTCAGGCATGCAAACAGCTCCGACTAAAATTCATTGGCTAATAGAAATTCAACACTGTGTCATTCCTCCAAAATAATCATGCTAGATGATGACAAAAAGAGCGCTGCTTCATTAATTATGCAACAGAATGTGAAAATATATATCTAATAAATAATATAAAATATTAGATTTAAATGAGCAGTTTTATGAGGCCACTGACAATATCAAGTGAATAATGTTTCAGCAGGATGATTTTACATTTTCTCTTTCCACATTCCACATTGTTTCCCATAGCTTTCAAAAACACTTTTCACTGGTGACCCCTCTCATCCAGTGTGGGGAGATGACTGGTTGAATTATTCATTCGCTTGCATTTTCTCAGCTTGATCGTTGTGACTCAGACATTGTTTTTGATGTCTTTGTCATAGAGACTGAGTGTGTCATTTCATGATGTCACATAAACTCAAACTGACCCAGTACAGACATGTTTCTTTAAAAAAAGCTTTTGTATTAAACATACATTAGTAATGACCCTTAAATTCTTACGGTCCAGAAGGCTTTATTTCTCATGTAGGGCAATGCTTTCTTAAGAGAGTCCGGTTCTGAAGCTAGAAGAAATAACAGCACTGGAATCAGATCAGCTCTACAGGCTTTCGATCTCACACACAAATCAGTCATAGATAACTGGCTTGAAGAGTTTGGCTAAGCAGTTACAGGTGATTAGGTGAGGGCTTTACAGGCTTAAGGCTTCTTTATACACACACACACACACACATCAGTGCACAATTACTCCTAATCATTCCACAACAGGTGGCCGACTGGAGTCCAGCCTTGAGGTGAGCTGTTCAAGTGCCCTTATTACAGGTTAACAATGCACCTGCAGTGTCACAGATGAGAGGCTGACAGGGCCTGTTTTAAGGCTGTGGCACTGATAGCAAACTCTTACCCAAATGCCCAATCATCTCAATGCACTAAAACCCAATCATACTTAAATTACAGCTTGGCTCAAGAACCTCAGATTGGAGGACTGTACTGTGACAAAAATCTGTCCATGTGCTTGATTAATCACTTGATGGGCTTCATCAATGTAGCCAGAGAGCTGCAGGTTTTCTGGGCTGCTTCCACATTCTTTCCTTTTTTTTCTCTTTAAAGAAATGGTTGTTAAACAATCTAGACATAGAGAGCTACAAGTGAGAGCATTATCAAAGATTTCCAGATTTATAATCACAGTGTGATTAATTATTACCCTATCACTTTACATACACACACACTAAACCAGATTCAAAATTTCAAAAGCGCTGACTGAGTGTGCTACTCAGTGGTTGGGGTGGTAGTGGTTAAAAATCTAGATTGGTTGTTGGAGACATGACCTGATGTGTACATGCTCAATCATGTTGCAATGAGGCACTTACACACTTATTTTGAATCTGCTTGCTTCCTATCATGTTTACCTTCCTGTCAATAAAAGTAGCTAAAAAAGCCCAAAACAATCAGGGCTGGCGACCTAAAGATTATATCGGCCAGGACAAATAATCATCTGATTGTAAGATTATAAGCATTGGTTGACAATTGTGTCTGATTGGCCGAAGTGAGTTCCAAGTCTTGATCGTTGGGTCAATGAAAGATGCATTATTTTTTATTCCATATTTTTTTTTATAAGTACTGTGCAAAATAAATGTACACAATTAATGATCACTTTATTAGTTACACTCTGGTCCAAAAAAAATGCCAGAGGTGGTCTTCTGCTGTTGTATTCCATCAGCCTCAAGGTTTGATGTCAGTTCGAAGCAGTCTGGCTATTCTCCGTTGACCTCTCACATCAACAAAGCTTTTCCATCCGCAGAACTGCCGCTCACTGGATGTTTTTTGTTTTTGACACCAACTCTTGAGACTGTTGTGCATGAAAATCCCAGGAGATCAGCAGTTACAGAAATCCTCAAACCAGCCCATCTGGCACCAACAATCATGCCATTGTCGAAATCACTGAGATCACCTATTTTTCCCCATACTGATGGTTGATTTTAACATTAACTGAAGCTCCTGACCCGTATCTGTATGATTCCATGCACTGCACTGCTGCCACACGATTGGCTGATTACATAATCGCATGAATAAGAAGGCGTATAGGTGTTGCTAATAAAGTGCTCAGTGACTGTAATAAGACGTACACATATATTGTTCATCAGCCACCCTAGATATGCCATATTGATACCCATATCAGCCCACCACTAATAAATATTAATCTCTCAACCAGATGGGAAGTTTTACACTCTGGAAACTTACTGTCACCTTTTGTCACTTTTGTGCCCTTGAATAAGACACCCAACCCCAGGTTGCGCACTGAACGTTTCTTTGGATAAAAGCTTATGCTAAATGACAAGTAACCAACCCTGGCACCCTGCTGTATGATGTTTCTTACCTCACAAATGAGCCTGCTGATTAGAATAAGAATATATTCCAAAAAGTCTCATTAGTATGTTAATTACCCCAAACCTGCAATGTAAGATGTGTCATTAAATCAAGTTGTATGGCCATATCTGCTGGGTGCTGTTACGGGTGCTCAAACTGGACAATGCATATTTTTCCCCCATTGTGTTGAAAGGCAGCATAACCTTTTTAAAATGGATGGAAATGTGTGGCCTGACCTACAGAGGGAGTGAACTTATTATGAATTTTCAATTATTTTTAAATGTATAATTTAACAGCAATAGAGAGATACTTTGCTGAGCTCAAAGGGGAAATTTTGTGCCAATTATCTAAAACAGAGTGCACAAAAATGCTATACATACATTTACAAGGTTAAAGCATATCAAGGGTTAAATCAATACAAAAATATTTTACAGTCTGCTTTGACATATGCTAAATATCATTCACACTTAAAATGTTTGTGCTGGAGGATAGCCCTGCAAAGACAGAGAATATCTGCTTTCCATCACATTTAATAAAATGTGCTGTGTTTTTTCATGCATATCAAATGTCTAGGAGCGAAAATCTTAAAACACGAATACAATCATTCAACTGACTGCAGCTGCTCGGTCAATCTGGTCATTGCCGAAACATGTTTTACATGCTCAATCTTATTCACATACAGTATTCACATATTGGAGGAAGACAATAAGAGTGATGAATGTCTGGAATTCTCAAATACACATATCTGAGACTTAATGAGTGTGTCTTCGAAACCCAATTTATCACACCTTTCTAGAGCTTATTTTTAGAGTAAGACATAAAATAGAGTTCAAATAATGGTTTATTTCTTTGGACAAGAAAAGTATTGCAACAGATGTTCTTAGACTTATATGGAAGAAATCAGACATGTTTGGAATGAGTTACATAGACGTGTTGTTTTTTTGTATTAGTGGGTCTTCAGATTTGTAGAACTCAAAGCTGCAGATAAGTTTGTGTTGTGGGGTTCTATATTTTCTACATTGATTATGACTTTGCAGTCTTCTTTAGAATATCAGGCACCACCTAAGCAAGCTACAAATCTGAGAACAAGATATAACTAAGATAAAGACAGAGAGATGTTGGAGGGACAAGAAGAAATTGAAAGGGTATGTTTAAGAATGAAAGATGCAGTGGGGCCTTGGTAGCTCAGCGAGTATTGACGAGTCACGCGTTCGAATCCAGGGTGTGCTGAGTGACTCCAGTTAGGTCTCATAAGCAATCAAATTGGTCCAGTTGCTAGGGAGGGTAGAGTCACAAAGGGTAACCTTCTCATGGCCGTGATTAGTGGTTCTCGCTCTCAATGGGGCATGTGGTAAGTTGTGCTTGTATCGCGGTTAGTAGCATTAGCTTCCATGTCGAGTCTCCGCAGTGTCATGCACAATGAGCCACGTGATAAGATGAGCGGATTGACGTCTCAGAAGCAGAGGCAACTGAGACCAAGTGTAACCGCACCATCACTAGTACCTATTAAGTAGTGGGAATTGGGCATTCCAAATTGAGAGAAAAAACAAATGTAAATAAAAAAGACTGACATTTTTCATTGGTTTTAAATAATTCAATTGTGGACATCGGTTTTATACAATGAAAATTAACTTCCTTAATATAAATTGTAAATGTAAGCTTTACTCAAATATATTGTGTTGAATAAACTCTTAAATTTGATTTGTTCAAATAATTCCAATGAACATTGCAGCATGCTACGAGCTTACAACAATACATATTAGCATATTATACATATCTTTTTGTTAATTTTAACAAACATGGTGCTGCTGTGTGTTTACACTGATCCTCAATCAGCCTTTATGCTGATGATCCCTCAGCCTTTGCTTCATGACAAAAGCAAAACAAATAATTATTTTTAGCTTGATAAATCACCCACCCTCAATCTAACCATTAGCTCCACTCTTCTCCACAATTGAAACCTCCAAAAAAAACTCCACCAACACAGAAACTTCTCTACATACCAACATAACAGTACTTTAAACACTAACAAGTCTCCTACTTGTTTCATTATGTGTAGAAATACATTCAAATAACACTTAATTTCAAACTATACTCTCCCAATCCAGTCCTGTGCAAAGCATGATGGGTAATGCAAATTCAATGAAATTCAATGCAATTCCTTGCTTCAGATATACTTTTTGATTTTCTCCTTTTTTTCTTCCCAGTTTGGAATGCCCAATTCCCAATGCGCTCTGAGTCCTCATAGTGACTCACCTCAATCTGGGTGGCAGAGGACAAATCTCAGTTGCCTCTATGTCTGAGACCGTCAATCCTCACATCTTATCACGTGGCTTGTTGAGCAGGCATCCATGAACAACTCACCACAAGCAGTAAGAACCACATTATAGCAACGACGAGGAGGTTAACCCAATGTGACTCTATCCAACCTAGTAACCAGCCAATTGGTTGCTTAAGAAGCCTGACTGGATCACTCAGCACACCCTGGATTCAAACTTGTGACTCCATGTGTGGTAGTCAGCGTCTTTACTTACTGAGCTACCCAGGCCCTGTTTCAGCAAACACAACTGGATCAAGTACACATGGATTGAACATGGATGGATTGTACACAATGAAATTTAGTTAAGAACAAATGCTAAAGAAATGTGTTGGATTAATTAATTTTAATTAAGTAAATTGAGCATTCAGTAACAATTATGTTGAATGAAAACTATCTGAATCCATTTAATAATTTCATACCAATGTAATCATATCACATTTTAATGACTGTGTTGAAATTTACTTTGACTTTACGTAATATGATTATGTTCTCATCTCAAACATAAATGAATTAAGTTGATTTTTAAGTGTACTGGTTTAGTATTTTCAGTAAAGCTGCTCTCCTTCTGATTAAGTTAAGACATTATAGATATTACAGTTTTATATTCTGTTAATGTCTGATCTTCTGTAAATCTGCTTTGAAACTATGTGTGTTGTGAAAGGCGCTATACAAATAAGAATGACTTCACTTGACTTGATTACTCAGGATATATTATGACATCACAATCTAGAATGTGAGTATCAGTCAATAAACAAGACAAGCTACAATACTGAGAACTAATGTAAACATTTTGAAAATAGAGGAAGAAAACCGATAGAAAGAGGAGGGAAAATGGAAAGAATACAGTTGAGACCAAGATGTGTATATGACTTTTAGCTTACTGTTACTGAAAAGGAGTGCTGTAGTGTGGGGGTCAAGACTGTGAAAATTACCACCTTTCGTAGAAAGACTACAATCTATCCAAATGGCATAAAAGCTGGGAGGCTTACAGTGCAAAGGCTGTAAGAGAGATGAAGAAAGCGGGAGTGAGAGTGAAACAGAAAAACTCTGGGGGGTGCTCTGTGTCCCAGTATGCATCTATATTAAAGGAGAGTGCTACTGTATGCTACTGTATGGTGCTGCATTTCCTCAACTATTATGCCCTGTAAATACAGTTTATCTGAATACAACTTTCAACTACTTTTAAGATTCAACATTAAATTATGACATGTAAAATACAAATGTAGAAATAAACTTTTAGTTATTTTATGTTAGCTATCAGTGCAATAATAGGCTTCAAACTGTTCTTATAACCAGAAGCTCTGCACGACTGTTCGTAAAACATTACATTCTAACCTTAATAAAGCCTGTGTAGCCATGATGTATTTAGATATATAAACACAAACAGCACTGTGTAATAATAAAGCAATTGGTCTTGTGGTTGTTGCTCATCAGTGCTTTAAACCACACTAAAGTATTAGCAAAAGACACTGGTTGAATAATTACGGCTGTGTGACTGGCAGATCCGGGTTGGGCAAGTGCTGCTTAATCCCATTTCTCCCATTGAGGTAGTAGCATCAACATCCTAAAGTCAAAGATGAGGCCAGTTAACTGTGGTGGCTAATCTGTAATCAGGTCCAATGTAGTCACCCACCATCACGACCTTTGATAAATCCTTATTTTGGATTATGTCAGTCAAAGGGCAGGATTATGGCATTATTTGAATTAATTATATAGTTGCAGCTCTGTAAACAATCTAATAGCTACACTCACTAAGCACTTTATTAAGAACACCTTTATTGAAGTGATTATCTAATCAGCCAATTGTGTGGCAGCAGTGCAATGCATAAAATCACGCAGATACGGGTCAGGAGCTTCAGTTAATGTTCACATTAGCCATTAGAATGAAGATAAAATGTGATCTCAATGATTTCGACCGTTGCATGATTGTTTGTGCTAGATGGGCTGGTTTAAGTATTTCTATAACTGCGGATCTCCTGGGATTTCCACGCTCAACAGTTTCGAGTTTACTCAGAATGATGACAAAAAAAAAAAAACATCCAGTGAGCGGCAGTTCCGCAGACGGAAACACTTTGTTGATGAGAGAAGTCAATGGCGAATGGCCAGACTGGTTCGAGCTGACAGAAAGGCTAAGTTAACTCGGACAACCACTCTGTACAATTGTAGTGAGCAGAATAGCATCTCAGAATGCACAAATCGTCGAATTTTGAGGTGGATGGGCTACAATAGCAGAAGACCATGTCGGGCACTTTACTAGGACCATATGTTCCTAATAAAGTGCTCAGTAAGAATAAATGTTGAACTAACATTACCTGCTGTAACCTATCCACACCGTACTAACTAATTGTGAGCATTTGTTGTAAAACATATATTTTACATTTGTTTATATATTGATTATTCTCAACAAAAATCTATTAATTACTTGAAAAAATGGCTGTTAATAAATGTTAAATGTCGAACAATAGTACCCTTGGGCTGCTCTAGTTGCAAGCTTTTGATGTATTAGCCTCCAAAGCTGGTGGAGCCTGTCAAAAAGCTAAGAACTCTCCCTATTCGCGCTCTCTCTCAGCGAGTGTGGTGTTAATGAAAGCTGAATGCTGTACTGTAGAATTTGCTGAGAGTAGGAGAGCAGGTAGGAGCCCCTCCAGGTCTTAACATCCATTATTACAAGAGGGTGAGGCATAGCAGGGGGTTAATGCCAACGTGGGCAGCTATCTCGACATTGTAAAGAGAGAGAAAATTATTGTGATTGAGAATAGGAGAAAGAAAGGTTCTTTTAGTTATACCTTATTAGGACAGAATTGAGAAGCATAAACAGATGTGTTGATTGTCTAATGTTCTGTACTGATGTTCCCAACTGTCCACACAAAATGAAGAAATTAGCACCTAGTACAGAATGCAAGGTTGTCGAGCTAGAGAAGTACACGCAGACCCAAAACGTTTCATATCTGTTTGCGATCCACGGTAATGGAAATTCTTAACATTTTGACAGACATACCAATTAATTAAAAGGTCAGGGCTGAAAACCGCAAAACTAATAAGGATTCAATTCAGTGTTATTTTGCTAATAAATTAGGCGATGTCAGCATACCTAATTATTTCAGAAATATTTCAGCGTAATAAGGAGGCATTAGAAGAAATCTCAACAACTTCAGGCTGATTCAGCTATGGCACGCCAAAATATCCAAATACACACCCACACAATTTTCTTGCTCATAAATACCGCATGTTAACAGTTGCCATTTAGCACATGATTTTTACAACTTACCACCTGCAGAGATAATGCCCCTGGAGTAACCTGGGGTCCAGTGTCTTGCTCAAGGGCAAATTAGTGATTGACTGTGATTTCAGTATTCCTCACTTGTGATAGAACCTGTAGGCTAACCTTTGTGTTGGAGGAAACTATTCTTAACCATTAAAGGTACCACCACCTTAAATATAAATGACACATAGTACCATTACACAAAGAGCATTTTACAAAATATAAAAAATATATTTTATATTGGTGCTTAATCTTTTATTTAGTATTCTATAAGCACTACAGTAACACACACACACGACCTCTCCCACTTTTCCGAAAGTATATTTAATCATAAAAAATAGATAAAATACAACGATGCTTATACCAATGAAGCATGGCCACTTAAACTTACTCAGCCAACTCTGCTCATGTTTTCCTGCGATTTCTCTCTTAGAGAAAATTAGTGAATGCTGCACAGATGCGTCGCAGACCGCTCACACACACACACTGACGGAGAAGTGGAGAACACACGGCGACACACTCACACTGGATTCGGTACACCATGCCAGCAGCTGGTGGGGTGGTCTGTCCTCCTTGACGGTAAAACTGCGGACATCCCGTGAAATTTAACTATTTAACAGTACAGTTGCTGAGACATGCAGGTGACCCGGTCGTGTGCGCGCGAGACCGTGGTCATATTATCTGTTCAAATGTTTCTCCATAAAATATACGCACGTAAAGCTCTATGATATATTTCCCACCGTAACACAAGAAAGTATATAACACAAGAAAGAGTAAAAGAGCGTAAAGGTCGCGTTCAGTCAGTCAAGTTCACAAGCAGCGGTTAATGTGTCTCGAGTCCAGTCGATTCTGTCAAGAATTATCTGCGCGCGAGTGGAACGCGATAACAGAGGGAAAGCTCGCCTGTAAACGGCAAAGTCTCGCAGAGGATGTGAACCGAAGCCTGCTGTCTACGTCTGCCTGTGTTTGGGGATGTCTGGGCCGGGAGTGCTCCGGATCAGTTTCACAGATGTGCTGCGCAGGAAAAATTACCGAGCTTTTTTAACGTATAAAAACAGTTTCTCTATTTCTCACAGAAAGAGAAACGGACAACGATGCCGTACCCGCAGTCATTCGTTTAAGAAAAGGAATAACGTCTGTATTCAGTGTATACGAGCAAACACTCACAAACACGCAGTAATAGAGATGTTTACCGGGCTTTGTCGCTTACCTTCTTCAAAGCTGACCATGATTCAGTGGAAAATCCCGGGATAGATAATTTAATCACTGATAGGTAGCCTATACGGATAAAGAGTCTTTCTTGAATCCCAGCACTGAATCCTGGCGTTTATCCTTCAGAAAACAGAGCGGCTCGGCCGTAGACTCGCTGGCTCCGGTAAGGCGGCGGGATCACGGTGCTCGGTAACCGGGAAACGCACGAGAGCGGATGCTGAGTGACACGGAATGCGGCAGCTCATATACTCAAGCTCACTCCCACGCGATGAGAGCGTCGTATTCTAAACCGTTAGGATTCAAATTCAGTCCTCACGGATTTTTCACTGTCTGACACATTCAGCATCACCGGGACGTACCATTCAGCGCTCGTGAGAAAGGGGGTGTGGCAGCAGAAGCGGGGAGCGGGTGGCTCGTGTCTATCGGCGCAGAGAGCAGAATCTCAGTCCGACTAGAGCGCGCGCCGAACAAACATTCAGAGTGACTGATTTCCTAATTACACCGCTGCAGTCCTGGTTAAACATGGCTAATAATAATCGTTTGGGAATGTTTTGCGGCCTAGTTAGATAAACATCTACAATAATATACGTGTTATTGAAAATAACCTCATATATAGATTTTAGAAACAGTAGATGTTGAGAGAGGGAGATATGTTCTACATATGTTATGCTGCTGGCTGATGCAAAAGGGCCTATGCATTTCTCATAATGTGCATACTGCATACACAATTTTATACAGTGTCTTGTGAAGTTTTATTTATTTTTGTATATAAGAAATAACGTGATTTAATGGCGCGCGCGTGTGTGTGTGTGTGTGTGTGTGTGTGTGTGTGTGTGTGTGTGTGTGTGTGTGTTAAATTGTGTTTGCGATGGAGCATCAATATGCCCTAAGACTAAATGGAAACAAATCTGTTTTGTTTGTGCATCAATACATAATACTATCAATGACTCAATGAGAGCATAGCTGTGATCAGTCAAGGTCAGAGAACCATACAAGCAAGGTTTCCAAACTGTTGCATCTTCTCAAGGTTTTAAGTGCATCTGTACACAAACACTTTGAAGTTAACAGTAACAGCATACTATACATCACATTGTTATGACACATCCATACATGCATACACAATCCAAAAAATCGCATCCTTCAGTTTCATAAGGATGCATGATATGGAAAGTGGGTGCGTTTTGAACACTAGAAGAATCTATGCATCTATTTTTGTGTGTGTGGATGAGAGTAACTGAGGCAAGGTAGTCAGCATATTTTAGTTTCTATTTTGTTGTTGATGTTGTTTTTAAAGAGCACTTTCAGAAGCTCTCAGAGCATTTCATTTCGATTTTCAGGTTGTTAGCAGCGTGTGATGCCTTTTGCTTGCCTCTTATTTTTGACTGGATGCATTTGACCACGTTTGAAGAATCTGGAAGGTAATTTTATGCAGAGGACATTTTGTGGTCAGGGTGGAATAGTGCATGGTTTTTATCATGGTTCAAGATTGGCTAAATGGTCCTGTGGGAATAAGTTAACATTAGCATTGAAAAAAGTGAATCTGCGGCACTCTGAACACTTAGATCCATTATTTATGACAGGAAAATAACAGATGATTAGACTTCAGTCTGAAGATTAGAAGGGTCTGTGTATGTGTGTTTGCTCATGCTCTGACAACATGTAGTTGGTCTCTTAACTGATCATACTATAGATCTCCCTGCATGCACCTGTTCCTCTCTGATCTGTCAATCGGTTTCTAGGGAGTCTTTATCTGTGTGTGGTTTTACAGAGTGTGTGTGTGTGTGTGTGTGTGTGTGTGTGGGTGGGTTATTTTGGTTGCAAACTGGTAATAACAAGGGTATTGTGCTATAAATGTGGTTTATGAGGACATTTCTAGTGTCCGCATTCAAAACACTTAAAAAAACATACTGAACTATGTTTTTTTGAAAATGTAAATGTTTTTTGTGAATGTTAGGGTTAGGGGATAGAATCTACAGTTCGTACAGTATAAAAATCATTATGTCAATGGAGAGTCCTAATAAGGATAGTCACATCAATGCACACGTGTGTGTGTGTGTGTGTGTGTGTGTGTGTGTGTGTGATAATGCTTTCACGGCTTTCCCAGCATGCAACTGTGCTCTGTTGTTTTTCTTTACTTGTCTGTCTCTCTCTATCCTTCATTAGTTATTAGTCTCATTCTTTTCTCTGCTCATCCTCGCACTCTGGTTAACATGACATCAGATCTTTTGTAGAATATTTAGCAGGATGAGTGGCAGAGCAGTGCAGTTCTGCTGGTTTATTTAAATTATGTGCTCGGTATGTAATGAGAAAGTCATTAATTGTTGGTTAGTTCATGGGTCTCATCTGGGATCTGCGTTAGTATCTCTACAGCAGTAAACAGCTGGAATGCTCCAAAGAATTCCTAAAAATGCAGTGACTATAGATATGTTCAGACTGGCATAGTCCCACTAATTGTACTATTTTTGCAGAACTGTACATATACAGCACTATGCACATTATACACATTTTCTGTATGCATAGAATACGTGGATAACCAACTACCAGTGAATCACAGACATCCCTTTTATGCCTTTAAGGGCAGTGCAGAAAGGGAATGCAATCTCATGAAAATTGCATGACGGTAGCAAAATGATATTACGTGGTTAATTACATGTATTACTGTAGTTGAAATTTCCACTGTGTGGCACTAGTAGAGAAACAAATGTTCTCACAAACAGATTAGTTTTAACAGTTTAAATTAAAAAATCCTCCCAACCCAAAACATCAAAACTAAACCTAACCAATAATGTCATAAAAGTAAATGTGAGAGGAAAAAAACAATTGCAAATGAAGGCCAGACTGATCTCACAGTGAAATCGGAAACAGTGGGCAAATTCCGATCAAAAGTGATCATCCTTATACACTTCTCACTCCTAAGGACAGTGCTCTTAATGTGGACACTCTGAAGGGAGCATGGCTTTACTGTATTTCAGTCAGGACCACTTCCATCAAATGAATGCTTGACTCGTATACTTGAATAAATACTTTATTCACTTATAGACAATTAAAGTAATCTGGTGTTAGCTGTATAGATCTGTTCTGGGCAAACACTCCGCCCATCCATGCAGCCATGCATGGACAGAGCAGGGAGTGCAACAAATAGCCTTAGAGTGCAGAACACTAGACTGATTTAGAGAAAACTAAAAGCAAAGCTGTCATTCAAAAAGTGGAGCTGGGGATGGAGGATGGTATTAAATGCAGCTTGCATCAATGCAATGGAAAGGCAGCTAAGGCAATGAACTGTGCCCCCCAACCCTAACCATCAGTGGAGTTAAAACTTAAAGTTAGAGGGGAAAAGGCAACCTCCGAATGGTGCTCGTCACTGATTATACAAATGTGATTACTTCCTGGTTTCAACACAGGATACAAACCAGGGTTTTCCACACTCCTGACAAAATGCACTTCCAGTCGCACCACAGGGGAAAGTAAATACTCTGGAGCCAATGCAAACTGAAATAGATAACAGAATTGTAGTTGGTCATGTAATGCAAACATTAAAATGTATATCACCTTGTGTGTGTTGTAACTTGCTACATTGTTAAATTAGGATGAGAAAATGCGGGCGATAAATAGGGTGAAAACGGAGCGGAGCCACAATGATCTGAATGATGTCAGAGGCAGAACGGAAAGTTTTGTTTTCACAACTTGTAAAATAACTTGTTAATAGCAATCAGCTATGACATCGGTGTCGGTCGGGTCTGTGTCTCCCAGCCAGGTCTGGGTCCCAGCTTTCAAATAATAGATGGGTCCGGTTCGATCTGGCATTTCTTGGTTCTGCATGGGTATGGTCCAAGCTTTCAAATAATAGGCTGGCCCAGTTCGGGTCTGGGTAGTACATTTCCGGGTCATTTTGGGTTTCAGCACAAATTTTTGGACCTGTGAAGACCTCTATGTTACCTTACAAGTTATGTAATATAGTAAAAGTATTTTCATGTCATAATATGTCAGGACTAGGGCAAAAAGTGTTAATGAACTGATAATATTCAGTTTTTCTCGTGATTTGTTTAAAGTGAATAAATGGCATTTATGTTGTAGCACCTTGTTTATTTAATCAGGAAACTGCTGCAATACATACAACGAGCCATGTAAAAATCATTTTGAAAAAGGTAGATAGTGACATGATTCTACAAGACCAGATTGCATTTGGGCCATTTCAAACGAACGTGAGCAATGGAATCCCTTCACAAAAGTCCATTCCTGGAAACCATTAGCAAAAGACGATTTTCACTTTCAAGAAGCAATTTTGCCATTTGTGCTCCCGTGACCCTGGGTGGTGTTTTTGTTCCTAACCTGAGGTATAGTAACCTAAGCTAATGACCTTTCTAGGGCTTTCAAACTCTAGCTGTTAGTGCACATGATTCAGACACTTACAGCAAAGATGCTGGCATGGGAGACATGTGTGCTGTGTACTCATCCCACTCTTTTCTGTCACTCAAAAAGTGGCATGAAATAACATTCACCTTATGTACCAAGGACTATCAGCAGCAAGCTTGTCGTGATTATTAAATAACTTTCTAATCGTGGTTATTTGATCTAACTATGGTTATCTGAGATAACTGCGATTATTTGGCATTCTTATTCCAATCACATTTTAATGCCCAAAAATGGGAAATTTAAGTGAATATACTGTATAAATGCTATGCATGGCACGTTTGTGTGTCATTCAGTTGAACTCCGAATCCAAGCGTCACTGAACCGCACTACAGACGATACGCGTGCTGTCAGCAGAGGCTCTAGGCAAAGTCCCGTGAAAATATAAATGAACAAGTATAAACTGTGATAGTGAATGCAAAGTCAAATATTGTACTATTTCATAATATATTAAATGTTAGATAAATATAATCAAATATATCAAAAAATTATATTATATTTTTATAAAAATATATAATATAAAATATATGAGTTAAAAAAACAAGTGTAAATGTAAAATGGTTGAATGGTTAAAGTTGACTAAAAGAAAGTATTTAGAAATATTTTGATATTTAGAACATAATTTTTCATGTCATTCATAAGTTTTTAAAGACTAAAAAGAAATGATATATAATATGTCATATGGTCAAGTTAAATAAAATGACTCCTTAAGGTGTACATGCAGAAAAAAGCACTCCTTAAAAAATATGACAATTTATATTACAATTAATTGTAAAAGCCCTTAAAGTGACAATTAATCGTCATAATCGCAATTAAATATATTATCATGTTGTTTTAAATGCATTGTTTAGAAACACATTGAGCAATTTGATTTTAACAAGACACAAAGTTTTTTTTTACCACAACATTTGTGTATTGTTAAATAAAGGGATCAGCGCTACGCTCTATGACCGGGCACATTGTCTTATCCAATTTTCGTGAGAGTGCTAATTCTTATTTCGCATTCGGTCATTAGGCTAAGACGTTGCAGGTCTAAACTCAGATTCTGCGTTTGAGGTTTGGATATTCCACCAGCAGGTGGTAATAAAGTCCATGTCCAACCGCTGAAAATATAGTGGAACATCAAATTATGTCCATGTCGATCACTGTTGTAACTGTTTTTTTTATGAAACAAATATATATGTTAAACCTTTATCTTTAAGG
The DNA here is from genome assembly GCF_025860055.1 of Xyrauchen texanus. NCBI lineage: Eukaryota > Metazoa > Chordata > Actinopteri > Cypriniformes > Catostomidae > Xyrauchen > Xyrauchen texanus. The sequence continues at coordinate 46,432,082 of NC_068278.1, read as the reverse complement.
TCTTGGTAATGGTATTTTGCTTGCACTAAAATACCAAAACTTCCTGACCATGCCATTGACTTTGCATGTAAGACTTATTGCATAGCACTGCGCTTAGCGGTTGCGCTCTTAAAATAGGGCCCAAACTGTTTTGCTGTTACATTGTCAAGGTAAAATTCTGATTTAGAATAAGGTTTACCCAGTGGGTGCATAGTAGACATTAATGATTTGCATTCTTCAAAGTTCACACTTCAAGTGCTCTGCCCTCCAGAGTGAGTAGAGCGTTGTGATGCTCACTTTTGAATGGTATTCGCTACACATCATTTGCCAAAATGTGCAGCATATAACCTTTTGTTTTATTACAAACAAATGGGGCAGACAGTGACAAATGAACTGTGAGCAATATTGCATTTTAAATTCTCTGTTTTGACTCTTTGTTGTAACTTGGGCCTAACTGCCACAAGTTAAAACATTTTTACACAAAATTAGATTTAAAAAGAATTAGACACTTCACTGTCACTGATATAAACATGCATTTACTAATATTAACAAATAGAACCTTATTGTAAAGTGTTATGAAACATAGTCAGATCATGTGACAACGGCATGCAGTTTAATTTATTGTAAATATTTCTGTTATTTAAAATATTTATTATTTATTAAATGTTTAAATATTTTATGTTGTATAGTTTTAATGGGTTGTAGTATGCATACTGTAGCACATCCACTACAACCATAATGTACGTGTGCAAGTGTGTGCTTAAGTAGTATCGCTAACCTAAGAGCAGCAGACCTGATCTAGGCTCAGATATTCCCCCTTTTCTGAACTCTGTAAGTGCATTAGAGTAGCAGAGCTGATCTGAGGTCAGATATTGCCACCTGAGTCTATACTCTGTAAATGCATTAGAGCAGCAGAACTGATCTAGGCTCGGATATTCCCCCAGAATCAGAAGTCTGTAAGTGCATTAGAGCAGCAGAGCTGATCAGGGGTCAGATCCTCGCCGCTGCATCAGAGAGCATCCTGGCAGACTCCGATGCTGAGGACTCGACCGGGCTTGCACCTTCAGGCATACCCGCCCAGTCTGAGGCCGACGGCAAGCTGTCCGCTATGCTTGCCCGGTCCGCCGCGAGTGTTGGGCTGGACTGGAATCCTCCGTTCTCCCCTCAGCCCTCGTGGCTAGATTGGTTCTTGGGCATGGGTCATTGCTCAAAGCCATGCCCATGGTTGACGAAATTGAAAAAGTCATGGAGAACATCTTTTACTGCCCGAAATCGACTTCCTCGCTCATTCGCTCTCACTACCCTTGACGGTGGGGCGGTCCATGGTATAAGGAACTCCCTCGAGTGGATAAGGCTGTTGCAGTGCACCTATGCCCGCAAAACGTCACCACCTGGTAGGATCGACCTTCACTCCCCTCCAAGGCCACCAAGGTCATGGCGCATGCACTTGTTCTGGCGATGGCCACCCTTGTGGTCCAGGAACATCATCTGTGGCTGAATCTGGGTGAGATGCGGGACCCTGACAAGGCTCACCTTCTTTGCGTCCCCATCTCCAGATCGGCCTATTCGGCAACACCGTAGAGGACTTTGCCTAGTGGTTCTCGGTGGTGAAGAAGCAGAAGGAGGCTATCCAACATATCTTGCCCTGCCACAGCTCAAGATCCCGCACACCTATCTGCTCGCCGAGTGCGTCCCCCTGTGGCGATGAAACCCCAGGCAGCTCCACCCCAGCGTAGAGCTCCCCCCAGGAGGTGGACGTCTCATGAACCTCCTCATGGATTCGGAAGGCTCCCAAATGCTCCTCAGACGGGCAACCCAGGGAGAGAAACGTCTACCGTGGAGCTGGTGTTCAGACCATTCCATCTCCCCGTGGAGGGCCGGGTGGAGAATCTTTTGTACCGTTTCTTTGTTTGCCGCACCCCCAACGGGCTGAGCACTTTCCTCACCCCCTGGGTCACTTAGCCAGTGCCCACTACCGCCGTTCTCACGGCGATCTGACACCGAGCGCCTGCAGTCGGGCCCCCATGAACGCAGACCCTCCTCCTTCACGTGTCCAACTGCATCACACCCGCGCCTCAGGCTGGCAAGTGGTGATGAGTCCAGAAATCACCAGGGCAGCGTTCATTCTCATTGTATGTCACAACTCGTAAGCCATCTCCTCCTTTGGACACTCATATCCCTGGCAACCTAAACGCCACAGCAGACATGCTGTAATGACAGGTAACGCTCAGCGGAGAGTGGAGAATCCACCCTCAGGTGGTCCAGCTGATTTGGGCTCGGTTCGGCACAGTACAGGTAGATCTGTTCACCTCCTGAGATTCCACCCACTACCCACTCTGGTACTCTCTGACAGAAGCTCCCCTTGGCACAGACGCACTGGCACACAGCTGGCCCTGGGGGCTGCGCAAGTACGCATTTCCACCAGTGAGCCTACTTGCACAAGTCCTGTGCAAGGTCAGGGGGTCAGGGAGGATGAAGAACAAGTAATTCTTGTGGCCCCCTATTGGCCCACTCAGACTTGATTCTCGGGTCTCGCGACAGCACCTCCCTGGCAAATTCCCCTGAGGAAGGACCTTCTTTCTCAGGGACGGGGTACCCTCTGACATCCGTGCCCAGACCTCTGGAACCTCCATGTCTGGCCCTCCTAGGCCATGCCTGTTCCCCTCATGGGATCTCTCCGTTATCCTCTCGGACCTTCGGAGAGCCCCGTCTGAGCCGCTAGAATCAGTCGATCTAAAGGCCATCTCCTTGAAGATGGCCCTCCTGATTGTGCTCACTTCCATCAAGAGGGTTGGGGACCTGCAAGTGTTCTCTGTCGGCATCCCTTGCCTGGAGCCCAGTACGGCACGGCAGGAGGGGGCAGACCCACCCTTAGCATTGCTGTGTCCGGTACATGCGTTGCACACTCTGAGCAGCTCTTTGTCTGCTTGGTGGACAGCGGAAAGGGAACGCTGTCTCCAACTAAGGCTGGCCCACGGATCATGGACCCCATTGTGTTGGCCTTCCAGACCCGGGTCTTGCCCACCCCCTTCCGGGTTTGATCACATTCTACAATGAGTGTTGCAACCTCCTGGGCACTGGGCATGGCACCTCTCCTTACAATCTTACATTCTTACAATCTCCAGGTTGAGCCGGTTTCATTCCATGTTTTGACAGGTCCGAACATGAATTCGGTAATACGGTGACAACAGCTGGCTTGCACCTGCATCAGCAGCCCATGTAACATGTTCAGTGTTGTGACATTTTTAGATAGGGACCCCTAGTGTCACTACATCGACACAACGTTGAGTGATTGACAGAAGGTGAACGTCTCGGTTACTGTCGTAACCTCCGTTCCCTGATGGTGGGAACGAGATGTTGTATCCCTGTTGCCACAACACTGTACTAAGCTGCTGAAATGGCCGGGATGTAACTCTTAGCTCCTCAGCTCAAAACCTGTCTGAACAGAGGCATGCTTCCCTCCTTTTATACACGTAAATTCTGCAAATTCTGTTCGGCAATTCTCATTGGCCTTTTCTCAAACATAGATGTAACCTAGGCTCTCAAGAGAGACCACTAGTGTCACTACATCGACACAATATCTCGTTCCTTCCATCAGGGAACAGAGGTTACGATAGTAACTGAGACGATTCTTGCTCTAGCCTTCCTGTAGTTCAAAAACAGATAATCTTCCTCTGAAAGCCTGTGAAATCTGACCCCTACCTCACCTATGAACTTTAAACTTATAAATTAAAACGCATACAAAGAAGGCTTAGAGGAGTCTCCAGAGAGCAGTGCAGCAAGAAAGACAGGGAGAGAGGAAAGTCTCTTTCCTGTTCTGCAGCTTGTTAAGAATGAATGACACCTTGTCTCACTGACACTGTGTGAGTGTCTGTGTGTGAGTGTGTACGAGTGTGTTTGGGTCTGTCATCACACCCCACTACCTCTGAAATGAGGGGCTGCATTTTCTGATCCAATGAAGCTTGTGATTAGAATGAAACTTTATGACAACGAGATTCTCTTTTACCTATTACAGAGCCCCCCTCTCTCTCTCTCTTTCTGAGTGTGGGTCTCAATCTCAATAAATGAAACAAAGTTTCAGGATGGAAGAGTGTTTCTCTTTAGTGGTATCAGAATTTAATAGACCCATTGAGATCATGTTGGCCACATTGTTAAGCACTGCTCATCCACTAAACGTCAATTATAGATTGTTATTTTACACTAATCTTTGTGTACATGATTTAATCTATAGGCTTTGTTTACATCGCTCTCATGATGTGAGTACCACGGAATGATAATTACAAATTAGAAATCGGACATAAATCTCTATGTGCATGTTTACATTTGTTTTGTTACCTAATTTTATAATAACAACATCAATAAAAATAATATAATTATCTGATAAGTAAACAAAGTTGATAAAGCACCTTATGTACCTCCTGTGGGGCTGAACAACTGTAAACACACAATTATGACATAAAACTTTACCTAGTCTAATCAAATATTAAAAGCCCAGGCAGGAGGTTTTTATTCACCTAAAATTAATTATTTATTTTTGAATACCATACATGTAAATTGTCTGTAGGTTAAAGCAATAAGCTACAAGAAATTGTGCGCAAATGTGATTTTATTAAGTGTAAGGTTTAGGCACTATGCAAAGTGGAACATCAATATGATATAAAATGGTAGAAACTATATGATAAAAGGCACCCATTTTTAATAAATATTTAACTTTATTGTTATCAATAATCAGAGTAAAACATTCTTCCACCAAATTTGATAGTTTACTGTTGTACAATGGTATATTATAGTTAATACATGGTGCATTAAAGGAATATTCTGGGTTCAATACAAGTTCAATCGACAGCATTTGTGGCGTAATTTTGATTTAAGTTTAATTTTGACCTTGCCTCCTTTTCTTTACAAACAAACAAAAATCTATGTTCAGTGAGGCAACTGCAATGTAAATGAATGGGGCCAATCCTTAAACATTAAAATACTCACTGTTTCAAAAGTATTGCCAAGAAAACATAAACTACAGTGTGACGAGGAGGAGGCTGGGCCGGGTCGTGAGTCCACATGGCCAGCCTCCAATTGTGCTAATCAGCTGAGGAGAGGGCCGAGTCAGATGCACCAGTTCGGGTGAGAGAGAGAGCCACACGCAGCTGCTGTGTGTGTGTTTTTGTTTCATTAAATAATACTTTGACGGTTCAGCCAGTTCACGCCTTCTCCTTGCCCATTTTAACGTCTCGGTTACTATCGTAACCTCTGTTCCCTGACGGAGGGAACGAGATATTGTGTTGATGTAGTGACACTAGGGGTCGATCTTGAGGCGTGGCGATATGTCCAGCCCTTCGTAGAGTGAGGAGCTCTAGAAATGCAAAACAGAGAGGGCAGAGGGCTCTGCCAAGGGAGACGGGGGTCTACCGAAAGGGAAACTGTACCTCGGAAGATACATCGCAGGAGGTTACCGGGTTAACCAAGACCAGTGGAGCACATACCCTAGTACAGGGAACGTTAGCACACATACTATGTCCGACTACTAATTCCTCCACTGAAGTTGTGAGCCAGAGGACTAGGAGGAAGGACATCCAGGGTTCACAGATCGTGAACTCGCATGGGCGAGAATAGCGCATGGCTTTACCTCGTGGAGGATAAAGGCGCTATACACAAACGGTACACCTGGCCAGCTGCCCCGCATAACAAAACGTACTTGTTCGTACCTGAACGAACAGTGGACAAAACCGGCTCAACCCGGAGATTGTAAAATCTTGCAAAGTTATTGGGTGTTGCCCAGCCCGCAGCTCTATATATGTCTGCTAGAGAGGTGCCAGTGCCCACGAGGATGCCACACTCCTCGTGGAGTGTGCTTGGACCCGCAAGGGGGTGGGCACGGACTGCGTCTGGTAGGCCAAAGTGATGGTGTCCATGATCCAGTGGGCAAGCCTCTGTTTGGAGGCAAACCTAAAGGGACCACGGAGAGGTCCTATGAGGGAAAGAGGTGTGGCCTAGGACCGTTCAACATCCTGGCGCCTCTCAGGAACCTGATGATCAGATCGTGCTTACCGAGAGATTTACCTTCAACAGTGTTGTGGTGTGCTGCTATAACAGCTACATAGATCTTGAGAGTGAAGGGGGACAGCCACCCATCCAACTCTTGCAGGAAGGAAAGCACTGAACCGACTGCACACCTCTGGGGGCCTTCACTATGGGAAGAACACCACTTAGTGAAGATAGGCCACTTCAAGGTATACAGCTGCCTTGTAGAAGGAGCTCTGGCCTGAGTGATTGTGTTAAACACTGCAGGCGGTATCAAGTTAGTTCTTCCACATCCCGTCCAGTGACCAGACATGGAGATTCAAGAGGTCTGGGCGCAGGCGCTTCCTCTGGGAAGAAGGGGACTGGATGGTGGTGTGGCTGCAAGCGGCGCGCCGATCCTAGTAACCGGTCGTCAAGCCGTGACTACGGCAAGCCACTTCAGCTGCCCCCCATGCTAGTCCTTCTACCTACAGGTACGAGGCCGCCCTGGCTGATGCTGAAGGCGATTCAGGATCTTCAATGGGTACGGTTCTGCCGGGTAATCCCCTACAGACTGTCCACTCCCCAGTATGCTCGTTTGCTCCAATCCAGTTCTAGGATGAGACAGAAAGCTTGCATCAGTGCCAGCCTAGTGTCTCTTTTGGAGCTTGCGAGCCGGATTAAATGTCGATCGCTGCATCGAAGAGTGCCTTGGTGATGTCTAAAGCCGGGGACTTGACCGGGCTGCCGCCTTCGGGTGTGGCAGTTTAGTCGGAGGCAGACTCCTTGTCGTTCGTTGAAGGTTTATGTTCCCACTGTTTGTTATTGTTTCTGGAAGCCCCAATGTATACTCTGTCTCTTGTTTCAGCCGTGTTCACCCTACCATGTTTTCCCAGTTCGTGTGCCCTTGAATGTTTTCGTGTTTTTTTTGTTTCTGTTTACCCATCGTTGTAGTTTCCTTTGTTCCTGTCTGTTTATTTTCACTTTTGTTCAATAAAACCGCGTTTAGATCCCACTTCTTGTCTGCCCTCGTCTGCACGCCTAACAGAACGAACGACCAGGAGTGGAGAACAAACAGGGTTTATATACACAGACACAGGATGATTACAAACGACAAACAGGTGCAAACAATGACACAATGTTGAGGACCGGGAACCATGGTGACGGTGACATGGAAAACACAGGGCAGACAACCAGGGAATCGTGACAGAGTGTTGGGGACTGGGAACCATGGTAACGGTGACATGGAAAACACAGGGCAGACAACCAGGGAATCGTGACAGAGTGTTGGGGACCGGGAACCATGGTAACGGTGACATGGAAAACACGGGGCAGACAACCAGGGAATCGTGACAGAGAAAACACGGGGCAGACAACCAGGGAATCGTGACAGAGTGTTGGGGACCGGGAACCATGGTGACGGTGACATGGAAAACACGGGGCAGACAACCAGGGAATCGTGACAGAGAAAACACGGGGCAGACAACCAGGGAATCGTGACAGAGTGTTGGGGACCGGGAACCATGGTGACGGTGACATGGAAAACACGGGGCAGACAACCAGGGAATCGTGACAAGCACCAACAATCATGCCACGGTCGAAATCAACGTGATCACATTTTTCCCCATTCTGATAATTGATTTGAAATTGAACTGAAGCTCCTGACCCGTATCTGCTTGATTTTATGCACTGCACTGCTGCCACAAGATTGGTTGATTAGATAATCGCATGAATAAGTAGGTGTACAGGTGTACCTAATAAAGTGTGAATGCATGTTAATATGATTTTAGTTTGATACAATTGCTAACATTTCTGTGTAAAGTTATGCAATTGTACAATTTTGTTGCCATCATGACGTAACACCGTAAACCCTGTAATCCCGCAAAAATTACCGTTTCAAAAACATTACAGCTCAAATAAAGTTTTAACAGAAGAATTAATTTAAATGCTTTTATGAAATTATAAGCTTCAAATTTCTGCCTTAAAACCCTCCAAAAATTGGCCCATTCATTTATTATACACATTGTAAGTGCCTGACTATAACCTGGGTGGGGGGGAGACAAGTCAAAATAAATGTTTGTGGTAATCAACATTATGCCACAAATGCTGTATTTTAAATTTAGCTTGTATTGAACTCAGAATATTAATTTAATATAGAATGTGCGGTCACATGTGTGCGTTTTTCTGTTTATCTATTATACAATGTATGTGACTCTAACTTAAATCTAAGTTTGTTTTGTTTGATAAAAGTGCAAATGTCTAAATAACCAAACAAATGGGTTGCTGCTTATTTTCTTTAAACACTGAACAGTTTTGGATTCCTCTGGCATATTGTTGGCATATGGTGACCGAGGATAACATTTTGCCTAACATCTCCTTTTGTGTTACAAAAAAAAAAAAATTAAAGACAAAAAAAAGAAAGAAAGACATATTGGTTTACAATAACCTGGGGGTGTATAAATGATGAAAAATAACAATGTTTTTTACAAGTACATACTTTACATGTACTTTACGTTCTTTTTCATCACAAAACAGTTCCCATGTAGCCAGGAGAGATGTTCAATGCCACATCTCTGTGTGCGTGTGTGTGTGTGTGTGTTTGTGTGCACGCGTGTGTGTTTTTATCCAGGACTCTCAACTCCAGAAAGCTTCCTCTGCTCCAGACAGTCTTACTGCATATCAGAAACGGAACACATAAAGATGAGAGTCTTTGCTTTGCAATGTTCTACTGATGTGAACCAGGAGCTCTAAGAGAATACATACAGTGTGTGTGTGTGTGTTTGTGCATGTTTATGTGGTTTACGAGGACATTTTCTTAGGTACAAACTGATAATTACAAGGGTATTATGCTATAAATGTAGTTTATGAGGACATTTCTAGTGTCCCTATAATTTAAATAGCTTAAAAACATATTAAACTATGTTTTATTGAAAATGTAAAAATGCAGATCGTTTGTACAGTATAAAAATAATTATGTCTATGCAAAGTCCTCATAATGGTAGGTAGACCAACATGTGTGTGTGTGTGTGTGTGTGTGTGTGTGTGTGTGTGTGTGTGTGTGTGTGTGTGTGTGTGTGTTGTCTTTTGTAAGAGATAGCATTTCTCAACAATAGCATGGTGTCCATGATGGTGCAGAGTTCATTCTTTCAAAAGAACTTGAGCCCGGCCGCAGATAAAAACAGACCTCTCATTCAGCCTACTCTCTTTCCCTCTTTGTTTTTTCCATCTCTCACTTTCCAAAGTCTCTTTCGCTACTTGCTGTGCATGACTATATGTGTGTTAGATTACAATAAAAGAAAGATCAGACTAAACATTAAAGTTGTTTCCTGTTTCCTCACTGGCAGTCTGAGGCACACACTCAAATTCACACAAACACTGCGCAGTATCCATCAGAAATCAGCGCCCACATTTCTCAAACACTCTTCATTTAAAACAAAATTATAAATAAATACAAAAAATATATATATATTCTAACGTATTCAATGGAAAGGAGGAGGCGAGAACCGGCTTGATAATACAAATAATATTTTAATGAGAAACTTAAAAGACAAACACACACATGACGGACATGTCCGTTAATCGATATCTCTCTCCCGCACAATCCTCCGCGAGTCGGCCTTTATCTGTCTTGGAGGCTTGATTAGCCTGATAAGGGACCGGTGTGTATGATCTGGCCCCGCCCTCCGCACTGCCACATATATATATATATATATATATATATATATATATATATATATATATATATATATATATATATATATTTTTTTTTTTTCCTTCCTTCAGCATGACTGTGTTAAATTTCAGACCAAACACCTAAGCACAGATTATGTTGTCAAACACACAAATTATATGACATTAATTCATAAAAATACATTAACTGATGTTAGCATATACCATTTTTTTTATATTTTTAAAAAGATGTTAAAAATGTTATATTGCTTTATATGTTTCAAAATCCTAAAACTTTTCAATATGGGCTCTGAACTCCCACTGTATATACAGTATATATATATATATATATATATATATATATATATATATATATATATATATATATAGTAAATACACCTCACCGGCCACTTTATTAGGCACATCTGTACATCCACTTATTTGTGCAATTTCCTAATCAGCCGATCGTGTGGCAGCAGAGTAATGTATAAAATCATTCAGATATGGGTCAGGAGCTTCAGTTAAAGTTCACATCAACCATCAGAATGGGGAAAAATGTGATCTTAGTGATTTAGACCGTGGTATGATTGTTGGTGCCAGATGGGCTGGTTTGATAATTTCTGTAACTGTTGATCACCTGGGATGTTCATGCACAACATTCTCTAGAGTGTAAAGAGAATGGTAAGACAAAAAATGGCTTGTTAATGACAGTGGTAAGAGGAGAATGTCCAGACTGGTCAAAGCTAACAGGAAGGTGACAGTAACCCAAATAAACACATGCTAAAGCAGTGCTACATAAAAAAAAAACATTTCTGAACATAGAAAATGCCGAACATTGAGGTGGATGGGCTACAGCAGCAAAAGACCCCTCCAGGTACCATTGCTGTCAACTAAGAATAGGAAACTGAGGCTGTAGTGGGCACAGGCTCACTAAAACTGGACAGTAGACGATTGGTAAAACATTGCCTGGTCTGACAAATCTGGATTCCTGCTGAGTTACACAAATGATAGGCCCACTGCAGCCTCAGTTTTCTGTTCTTGGCTGACAGAAGTGGAACTCAACGTGGTCTTCTGCTGTTGTACCCCATCCGCCTCAATGTTCGACATGTTGTGCATTCTGAGATGCTAGTCTGCTCACTAAAATTGTACAGAGGGTTTTTTCTTTTTCTTGTATTTATTTTCTCCCCTTTTCTACCCAATTTTTTGGCATGCCCAATTCCCACTGTGCTCTAGGTCCTCGTGATGGCGTAGTGACTCGCCTCAGTCCGAGTGGTGGAGGACGAATCTCAGTTGCCTCTGCATCTGAGACCATCAATCTGTGCATCTTATCACATGACTTGTTGAGCTCGTTACTTCGGAGACCTAGCGCATGTGGAGGATTCCATGCACAACTCACCACATGCCCAAATGAGAGCGAGAACCACATTATAGCGACCATGAGGAGGTTAACCCAACGTGATTCTACCCACCCTAGCAACCAGGCCAATTGTTGCTAGGATTCGAGCTTGCAACTCCAAGTGTGGTAGTCAGCGTCTTTACTTGCTGAGCTACCCAGGCCCAACAGAGGGTTTATTTGAGTTACCGTAGCCTTTCTGTCAGCTCGGACCAGTCTGGAAAATTCTCCATTGATCTTTCTTATCAACAAGGTGTTTTCGTCTACAGAACTTCCGCTCACTTGTGGTTTTATGTTTTTCGCACCATTTTCTATACACTTTAGAGACTGTTGCGCGTGAAAAACCCAGGAGATCAGAAGTTACAGAAATACTCAAACCAGCCCATCTTGCACCAACAAACATGCCATGGTCAAAATCACTGAGATCAAATTTATTCCCCATTTTGATGGTTGAAGTGAACATAAGCTGAAGCTCCTGATCCATATCTGACTTATATTGATCATATTATATTATACATTTCACTGTTGCCACACGATTGGCTGATTAGATTATCGCATGAATAAGCAGATGTACAGGTGTACTTCATAAAGTGGCGGTGAGTATATATATATATATATATATATATATATATATATATATATATATATATATATATATATATATATATATATACATATACATACATACATACATACACACACATATTTTCACACACATGTCCGCGCACAAAAAACAGGCTCACACAGGCAGCATCATAAAAGATTTCTCAAATGAGTGTTTTAGAGATACTCTGGTCCGTCCCTCTGTCTCATTCTCTTTTTTTGTTTTTCTAAATCTCACTCTCCCTTCTTCTTCATTCTGCTGAGATGTTTTTCATTGAATTTCAAACAGTATCTTGTCACTGCACCATATCAGAGTCAAAGGAACAGGTGTGCTGACTCAGTATTTTCAATTGCTATTTTCATTTAGTTTTTTTACCCCACTGTGGTGCTGTGTTTGAATAGCCGCATGCTGCACATTGCTCAGGTTTGTACCCTTTAGAGCAGCCTGTGCCTGTGCTCTGCTCTGTATTCTGCCCCTGCCATCCCCTGCTCTCCTCGTGCTCCCCCGCAATGTGTACAGCTTGGTATTTATGGGATGGATGCATATGTGTTTATCATATTTTTTATTATTTTTTACCACTTCCACATCATGTTCCAGGATTCCCTTTAAAAACAATGACCCAAAGACATCATGTTACTCTGATGTCATACACCTTATTTAAAGAATAGTTCACCCAAAATGAAAATTCAGCCAATGAGTGTGTTTACATGCTCATAAATATGCTGATAACTGCAAAAAATCAGCTTTTTCAAAAAATCTGACAACGCAAGAAAGTTGCATTTACTTACTATAAGATTTGTAATTATCAGGTTAATCTCTGATTTTGACATCAAAACATAATTAGCCCTGTGCACAACACTTGCGCGCATTGAATAAGCTGATATGAATGCCGGTAAAGGTGTTTATGTGCAACACAAAATCAGGGGAAAAGGCTGATTGGTTTTTGCTTAAACAGTTTATGACCTTACCCTGATAAAGTAAAACAGTTCCCCTTCTGTCACTCACTCGACGTTGTGTCGAATAAAGTGACACAGGGGGTCTTTCTTGGGAGCCTCGCATACCTCTGATCTTGAGAAAAGGCCAATGTGAAATTGGCAGGCAGAATTTGCATGCCCCACCCCCGGACATAAGGGTATAAAGGGAAGCGGGCGTGCGTCTGTCAGTCATTCACTGTCACCCCGCGCCGCTCCCACATACGGCTTCACAACACTCGTGGTGTATTTTCCACATGTTACCTCCCCCTAGCCAGGGCAGGATGTAGCCTCCGCAGGGTCTTTTCCCCCTGAAAGAATAGGAACGGGAAAGACCGCCTTCCCCGATGCATTTCATATCTAAGATAGCCCCAGTCACTTCACACTCTATGCAAGAGACATAGAGAGAGAAAAGGCAGCGGCTGCCGGGCTTGCTCCCATGCTAGTTATGTAGCACCTGTTCCCTAAGGTCTGTATATGACATCTCTTTTGGGGGCGTTTGGGAGGGCTACGTGCAGCCAACACCGTTCCCTCTAGCACGCAGCAGTCTGCTTGCACCTGTCACGTAACACAAACAAGTGCGTGGCGTTTTTGAATGGGACCCCTTGTGTCACCTCATTCAACACAACGTTGAATGAGTGACAGAAGGGGAACGTCATGGTTATGTCGTAACCTCCGCTCCCTGAGGGAGGGAATGAGACTTTGTGTCCCTCCTGCCACAGCAATAGACCTACCTACTGTGCCTTATTCTTGGCTCCTCAGTGCAAATCCTGACTGACAGACGCACGCACACTTCCCTTCATACCCATATGTCCGGGGGCGGGGCATTCAAATTATGTCTGCCAATTTCACACTGGCCTTTTCTCAAGTTCAGAGGTATGTGAGGCTCGAGGGGATTCCATTCCTCTTGTTGCAAGAAATACCAAAAAGCATCACCCTTGTCTGTCTTATGAAAACACAGGCAAACAGGTATGTTGTAAAAGTCTGCAGTGGGCGAGCGATCTAGAAATATCGTGATCGTGATCAACGTGGATTCTTTTTTACAAGATTCATCATAAAATACAATTACCAGTGCTTAAGGGCATTGAAGTGATGCTCATATTTGTCCTGATCTATTAAATTAAAGATACATAAAAAATGCAATTCACATAAACCATTTACTTGAATACACCACTTCTATGATAAAATTGAAAGTCAAATTGATATTTTCTGGGGTTTTAAGTAAACAAAATTTCATGTGGTTACCAGAGACAGTAAAAAATAAAAATAAAAAAGTAAAAGTCTCATTAAAATCTGAAATTCCTAAAAAAAGAAATGTTGGCATTACTAGTGCAGAATAATAATTTATTGTTATTTCTTTAAAAATTAAACAGTGAAACAATTGTTTTAAAATATGATTCATATTTTAACATGCTTTTGTCCACCAAATCAAAATCTTTGGGTGTAACCAACATGAGGGCCATTTTGTTGTTTATGGTGACCATAAAAACTATAAAACATAGTAAAATTGTGTTTTGTCAGTGTTTAGTTTGCTGAGATAAACATTGGTCCGAAACAATTTAGTATAGACAGAAATTGGAATGTCCAGCAGTCAATGATATATAAAGATGCGTAAAAATATTGGATATTTATTTTGACATATTTATGAAAAGGCACATTTTGTTCAAGTGGTTTAACCCTGAGAAAAATTATTTATATTTTCGACTCAAAATGTAAAAATATTTATAATAAAAAAAATGTCCTTGAAAAATTAGTTTGAAAATGTTTTGTACATTTATTGAATAAGTTGTTTATACTCTCATGTATTTAAGGGGCAAATAAAGTATTATAAGTAAGGAATAATTGTCTCAATGTGTGTGTGTGTGTGTGTGTGTGTGTGTGTGTGTGTGTGTGTGTGTGTGTGTGTGTGTGTGTGTGTGTGTGAGCGTGTATTTATCACTTTGTGGGGACCAAATGTCCCCATAAGGATAGTAAAACCCGAAATTTTTGACCTTGTGGGGACATTTTGTCGGTCCCCATGAGGAAAACAGCTTATAAATCATACTAAATTATGTTTTTTGAAAATTTAAAAATGCAGAAAGTTTTTTGTGAGGGTTAGGTTTAGGGGTAGGGTTAGGTTTAGGGGATAGAATATAAAGTTTGTACAGTATAAAAATCATTATGTCTATGGAAAGTCCCCATAAAACATGGAAACACAACATGTGTGTGTGTGTGTGTGTGTGTGTGTGTGTAAGTGCGGGGGAGATGAGGGAGCGCGAGGGCTCTTTTTAACCAAAATTTAAACCAATGTAGGATATTTTAGACATTGTTTGACATTCTTAACTGATTTATTTTAACCAATGTCTTTGTTTTAACTGGTTATTTTGTTGTGGTAGACTATAGGGCTCTTTCAAATAACTGAAATAATTTGGCAAAATGATAAGGAACGTTATGCGGTTTCCTTAAACTTAATTGCACATCTTAAAAAGTCTGTCAACCAATCAGAATAAAGCATTCAACAGAACCATGGTATAATACTAATATTAATATATTATATTAATACTAATATAATACTAACTAAATAATGTTACAGCACATGAAAATTTGAAAGTTTTTTTAGTTTTTTTTTAGAAAATGCTATAAAGTTTTTCAAAAATCTATGAAACCAAATTGGTCAAAGATTACATTTCTGAGAATATGACATGATTTTTAAAAGGCATCTCATTAATTTTGGGTGTAATTTGTCTTTGACCCATAAGTAATAGATGTATCTTTTCATTGTATGGTAAAGAGCAGTGAGTCTCCATTTGTGTTCCACAGAAGAAAGAAATTCATTCAGGTTTGGAACAACATGAGTAAATGACAGAATTGTCATTTTTGGGATAATTACACCTTTAGTCCACTGGCCATCTTGCTGATGGTGATCGGACAAAGTGAAAACCATAAAATGAAGATGATTTGCCATTAGAGAAAGAGAGAGAGGGAGAGAGAGAGAAACCACAAAAATCTCCACAAACTCTCAAACCTCATGCCACAGTTTTCCAGTTTGGCAGAAACCGATCAGATGCAGGTGTTACTGGGGGAGGACCATCATGCATCAATTGCAGCTAAATTCATTTTTGAGCTGCACCTCCTCAGAAACCAATTACTGCCTAAATGTACTTCAATCACAGTACTTTTATTCTCTTATGTTCATAATGTCGTGTTAAATGCATATTTTATTTTATATTGTACAGTGTACATTGTTATTATTATATAGTTTTTATTTTATTTTATTAATTACCTGGCACCTTATTTTAATTCTATCTTATCATTATTATTTGTCTTGTTATTATCTGTTTTGTGTATTAATGCTTTGGCAATATTGTATGTAAACACAATCATGCCAATAAAGTACTTTTAAATTGAAACTGAAATTGAGAGAGAGAGTGTGTGTGTGTGCGTGCGTGTGTGTTTATGTGTGTGTGAGAGAGAGAGAGAGAGAGAGAGAGAATTATGGAGAGAGTGGATAATGGCTAAAAATGTTAAAAGCATATTTTAGACAAGCAGAGAGACAGAAAGAGAGAAGCAGAGCTCGGGGTTCATTTTTATCCAGAATGGCAGTAAAACTAAAGGGACCATAAGATCCAAGAGTGGCACAATATTTGGAGGGAACAGTACACTGCAGATAATGAATGGAGGCAAGTTTATCTCAGTTTTGTTTAGCTTGAAGCCTAAAACTTGGTTTGCCACAATTTTATTGAGAATGAGTAGGTTTATGGCATCGAGAAGAGTGACATTACAGTGTCAAAATCCTCATATGCAGTAGACTGCTGCTTCCCATCCATTTTTCCCTCTCCCTCTTTCTTTTTCACCTTTCGTGTCAACACAATTTCCTCTCACACCATCTTCCTTCAGGCTTTCCTCTCTCTCAGTGAGAATAAGCAATATCTCCTCTTCTCTCTTAATGAATATCTTGCAGCAATTTTAAGCTTAATAGTTTTCTGTCAGTATGCAGAGAATTCATGACTTTTAACCATAACAAGATACAGGTTCTGTCTTGATTATTCATAAAACTACCCATCCCATTCTTAATCTGCATTTCAGATTGGCTCAGAGATTCAGGGATGCAGAGGGAGTTTTTACAGTTAATTAGTTATTTATAGTCCATTTGTCTTGTATCTATTTTAAGACACACATGGTCCATGTATACTGAGTTTATTAGTGGTGCTTTTGTCATATTCTATTCTATTCAACTGCGAAGACAAGCATTACTTTTACTATTGTTCATATGTAGGGTTAGTAACCATAACTATACAGTATAAGTATTACTTTGGCTGCTTGCTTGTGCTACATGAATGTAGACATGAATGATACCTCAAATCATGTGGCTTGTTATGTAAAGTTGTGCTTTTAATGTTCTAAGCAATAGAACTTATTCACAGTAACACAGTTTATTATTTTTGAATTGAATAAAAATTAGGCTGTGAGAGATACTCTTACAGTCTCTTCAATAGCATCCACTGTATAAAGCTGTATAAAGCTTTTAAATCACATCTAGTACTCCACAACCCATGTTTTCTGTCTACTGAAATTTTTGTGGAAAGTTTTTCATCAACAGAATGATTAAAACCCTTTGTAAGTCTATCCCTCACAGCCTCTATGTCATTCCCTTAAATTTAAGATGGTGCTACTGTGAATAAGGACCATAAGACTTAAGGTTTTCTAAGTACAGATCTCTGCGGAATAATAATGGACATTTCCAAATCTGTGGGTGTTTCCAACCCAGGATGGGCGTTTCTCAACTATCCATTGAAAGAAGGGAATCTCAATGTAGTAGGCAAATCCTGTAAAGCTGTTGAAATTGCCCATGCCGGTTTGAAAACAGAATTTTTTTTCAGCAGAGTCACAAGTCTCAAATTTTTACATAATGGCAGACAATAAAATCGGACGAAAAAATCCCATAGATGTGGCTTTTGACTTGGGCTGGTAAGGAACCATTTAGAAAACCCTTTAGTAACTGGATAGAAATGGGCATAGGTGTCACAACGACCCTTGCAGTCTTCATTATTTAAAGGAATTAAATCAAAACCCTTATAAACACAATCTAAAGCATGAAATAAAATCTCATATCTGCTTTCTAACCACTTGACACATACAAATAAACTTGACACAAGCAGGCACTGCTCTCTTATCATGTCAGGCGTGTAATCTCAAACTCCTCTATCTAATTAAAGACCATTAAGGCTTCTGCAGTTTGTGTTTCAGCTCATATACACACACACACACACACACACACACACACACACACACAAACACACTCACTCCCTCACTCACTCACTCAGAACTAATGACGATGTGTGCGTGAGTGAGTGAGGCCATTACAAGGATTGTTTAACAGTAGCAGTATAGGCTAAGGTCTAATAGATCGAGGACACTGAGCTTTAAATCTAACAGTGCTTATCACATGTGATGTCCTCTGCTTGTGTGACAGACACTGGATATGTTTGACAAACAATCTGTGGAGTTTGTGTATTTCTGAACTGTATAATTTTGATGTAGCGAATAAATGGGAAGCATGTCTGTGCCTTTCACATTTTGCCCGCTGAAAAAATTCAACATCTCATCTTAAATGTCAGTACATGTTCAAATCATCTTATATGGCGGAACAAGAAAATAGGGTGAGAACCTAAAGAATTAAAAGGAAGAGAGGACACAGATATTAAATTTACCCAGCCAGTCAGTGGCTGAAAATAACACAAGCGCTTGACATGTAGCTGGTATGGTTTATATTCTCTAAGAGAATGATGGTAAGAAAACATATCAGTAGTTTCTGAAGGCTATAAAGAAAAAATACTGTGAAATGCCTAGAATCACTGAAGGCAAAAATTGTTTGAACATTGAATATTTATGTCACTTTGCCATTCAATCACGACGTGTCTCTTGCACAGTCAACAAACAGCCTTTTAAATGCACAGTACTTCCAAAGCAGTTCTTAAAGTTATGTATTGCGAGCTTACCACAAAATATAATATTTAAGATAATTATATTTCTCTTGTTCTATGAATAAAGGTGTCCTGCACTGCTGTGGGTGTGTTTTAATACAAAACTGTATTTTTCAAGAAACACTAAGTGGTAAAACCAGTCCTAGGCAGCATCCAAAACCAGCAAAATGCTGCCTCTGGAGGCTGTTTACGGAGGTAGGAAGGGAATAAGGCACGTCCAAATCCAGCGTTCGCATAGGTTGGCAGCATAGATGTATCCTTCGCTGCCTATGAAATCCCACAATCTTGTGTGTCCCGATCCACAACGGTTGAGCTGAAGAAAGAAAATGGTGGCCAGACAGGCAGTTGACAGCCATATAAATGTATGTTTTTCCACCTTTTTCCACTTTTTGTTTTATTTCTAGCAAGAAAGTAGTATTGTAGTTATTAAATATTCGCTAGGTTATCACCAAAAATCTCTGGTATCCTTGCAACGATGTGACGTAGCGCAGCTTAGGAAGCACGTCTGAAACCAGTTTCCAGAGGTACCTTCGTACGCAAATGCTTTCTGATAAGTAATTGACTGATAGATCAGTGAGGCACAAGTAAGTCACCTCTGGTTTTGGATATAGCCCTTGTGTCATGGCTTTAATATCAATTGTCAGGCAGCTATAATGTACTATTTCAGGCTAAATATGTTGTTATTGTGAAAACAGGTTTGAATTGTGATAGTTCAGCCAAAAAATAATGTGACAGGTTTTTATTTGTTATATATGTTTGTGCCCCAAATAATGGTGAAGCACAGGCTTTACACTGTGGCACTTGTGCTGTGGATCTGCCAAAGTTGAGAATGATGCAAGTAAAATCCCTCAGCATTTTTCTCAGAATGAGCACCTGGTTCTGATGGCTTGCCAGCTGAATTTTACAGGAATTTCAGGATAAAAACAAGGCCTGACCAATACAAAGGTTTTATGATTTGTGTAAGCTTGGAAGTGCCACAAAACAGCTGCACTCAAGATGTTCTGTCTGCAAAAGAAAAGCAATCTTCAGTTGTAAAGCTTGAGAATGGAAGGACACAAACTGTTTAGACAACTATAGAGTTTGGCTATAGAGCTTCTATTATGTGGGAGAATTGATTGATCCATACAGCTGGGTCAAGGCCTTCTGATTACTGTCTGCTCAGCAACTGTTAAACAGTCAGAAACTGTTATGGATTGTGACAGCCCTTACCTTCCTGAGAACAATGGAGAACAAAAGGTATATTATCTCAAACTCCGAACCAGTGCAAACATTCTTTTTGAATGGTATAGATTTGGTAAAGGTTTAATTATATGGGGTGCCAACTTCACAGAGGTGCTTTAGTACAGGATCTGGTGGTTTTCTTCATTGGCTCGGTACCTCAAGAGGTGAAGTAGGATGAGGCAATTAGTGGTAGCTGCGAGTGTTTCAGTTAGCAAGTGCACCGCGACCGCCTGATCCATCTGAGGAATCGCAGAGTACGGGCAGTAAAAGGTGCCTGCCACAATCGTGTGAGCACATGCACCTCCGGGAAGAAAGGAACAAGGGTGGAGCGTGACCGTGAGCAGCGCTCTGGCCCAAGGAACCAATCATCGAGCTGCGAGGTTTCGGCGGGAAGCGGAGGATTCCACTCCAGCCCGATGCTCGCAGCCACCAGGGCAAGCATGGCTGCCAGCTCCGCATCAGCCTGCGACTGGGCTACCGCACCCAAGGTTGGGAGCCCAGCCCCGTCCTCTGCGTCAGAAAGGATGAGCCCGCTCTCCGATGCTGCTTTTGACAGCTTATCCTCTACATGAGCCCCAAATGAGATCACAAACCCACCCTGAGACAGGCCTGCGGACTCATCCCAGAACTCGACCGAGGCATACAAACGTGCTGGGGAATGGGAAGTCCATGGTGTGTTTCCCAGTGGAGAAGCTCCCACTGAGGTCCCCAAATCGCCCCTAGTGGTAACTGACTCGCGTAGGTAGAAGGACCAAGGCGGGCTGCTGCTGGGGTGGCTTTCCCTCTGACGAAAGAAAGCCACCCCAGTTGACCAACGTTGCCATGGTCATGTTCTCGCAATGAGGACATGAACCATCCATGAACGATATCTCTGCATCGGTAGCGCCCAAACACGTGAGACAGCAATCGTGGCCATCAGAAGTGGAGAGATAATGACCGCAACCATGAATAATACACAAACAAAATGGCATCTTGAAAAAGACGCTTTCGTAGGTGCCACTCTTTTAGAAGGAAATATATTCTTCTAAATGAAGAATATATACTATTTGTTTGCTGCTGAACCGCACAGGGGCTTTCTCTGCACAATGACATTACAAAAGGTGGAGAATCACTGTAATGCGCCCCCAAGAGCACATGAAATGACAGCTTGATTTATTTTTTTTTATTATTTTTTTTGTGATTATACTGTCAATGGACAATGGTAATTATACAAAAACGCAATATTAAATGCAATATTATGTTAACGGGCTGCAGGATGCAAGCACATTCAGACAGCAAAACAGCAATGTCACAAAAAAGGACATATCCTCTGGTGCAAAGAAAAGGAAAAAGAAGAAAACAGAGGAAGACAAAAAACAGCACGATAAAGGTATGTTAAGTTGCTAGGCTAAGTTACGAGCTAACATTAGCTGGCTAGTTAGTTAACATAGCCTATGTATCATATCTTCTTTTTTAGGAAGGTTTGATTAATCATCCGTAAATAGCATCTTAATATATTATTAGTACAACATATTACTTAGCAAGTTTTAGATTAAAGTTTTTGTCTTCTGTGTAATAATAACTTTCCTGGGTATATATTTTTGTAATAAAAATAAGCTTCTGTTCCATAAACTTTGTACTGATAACAACTTAACATTATTTACATGAGTCTACAATTTTGGGGTCTTTGCTATTATATTCCAATATCATTATGCCTCAGTTAGCTAGTTATAGATTAAGAGTTGTTGTTTTAGGAGTACAGATGGCTTGCTGCGGTGTAGGCCTATAATAATTTGTGTTGAGAAAATAACATATTTTGTCAAATATTCTGTCAAATATGTACTCTTATGAAACTTCTCTAGGAGCACTGTTGAAATATTTTGGACGTGGGGCACAACCAACTCCACCTGCCCCAAGTTCCAGAGCTACAGCTGATGATGATTTTTCAACAATCCCAGATCATTATATTTATATGGATAAACCATGCCTTTGTTTTTGACAGACAGTTGCATTACCTTTTAATTTGACATCTAACATGGCTAGCTTTTATTATAATTATTTTCATCAGGTCCATCCTCTGCATGCGAGGAGCACTTCCCAGCACGTGCATCCACTGATGTGGTCATCTATCCTGTCTGACTCAGAAAGGACTGATCTGGTAAGCAGAGGGCCACTGCCTATAAAGGAAAACTTCACATTCTCTGAAAAACCTGATGGCCAAAGCTTCCACTACACCTACAGAAAGTTAATTAATGGGGAAAACATTTAAGTGGAGCTGCTCACTTATTCAAAAAGAAATTATACTGTCTACAAAACTGGTAACGGCGGATCAACAGGATTGGGTAAATATAGGTATGCTACTGTTACATTTAAAACCGTAGAAGGGTAAAATCATGCCAGGCAGACATTGGAATGTTGTAAGCAACACAGCTACAACTAATAAAATTGATAAGGGGTGTGTTAGATTTATAGTGTGCGAATAATCAAGCATTGACAATATTCAATCATTTTGGCGGCACCGAAGGGCCCCCAAATCAAATTCTGATTAGGGCGCCATAAAGGCTTGGGCCGGCCCTAACATGGATTAACTACTGGAGGCACATGGCACGACTTTTATGCTGATTTATGTCATTTGTGGAGCTTCAATATTTTAGCACCGATTCACTTTCATTGTATGGACCAAAAGAGCTGAGATATTCTTCTAAAAATCCTAATTTGTGTTCTGCGGAAGAAAGAAAGTCATACACATCCAGGATGGCATGATGGTGAGTAAATGATGATAGAATTTTCATGTTTGGGTGAATTAATCCTTTTTAAGTATGTTGTAGCCCCTGTACCAAACAACTTTTCCCATGCCTGCTCTACCGTACCTGCTCTATTGTGCAGGACATAACGTGCCAAGTAATCCTGCTTATTTAGCATTTTTTTGCATTCCTTGCATTGTTTGAACATGTTTTATGCACAACAATAACGCTCTGTTGGCATTAAGGGAAATTTAGACCCTACACATTAACTGATTTTAATGTAATTGTTTCATACATTATGATTTAAAATGGAGAAGAAGTGTATTGAAAATAACTTTTTAATCTTTTCATTTCTGTTATCATGTTTCCCTTTTATTTTTTGGAATCAGATTCATGTAGTGTTTATCATAGATAAGTGATGTATTTTAAAAGAATACAGTGTTCATTATAATGAGTCATAGGTACTCAATACTCACTACTCATGAGTACTTTTAAATGAGCTACTCTTTTACTCTTACTTGAGAAGTTTTTAGGACAGCCACTTTTACTCTATTCACACTAAATGTTTTGGGAAGTAACAGTACTTCTGCATGAGTATGATTTTTTAGTTCTCTTTCCACCCCTGGTGGTTGCATTCCAGCTCCTTTTATACCCGTATTTCCGGGGCCTTTTCTCAAAGATCAGAGGTGTCTGGGGCTCCCAAGGGTCACACCTAGTGTCACTACATCGACACAACGTCGCGTGAGTGACAGAACGGGAAATGTTTCCCCCGAGAAAACGTTGTGTTCTCACCAAAAAGTGATATTTCAAGCTCAGTGCTCTTCATCAGACATGTCTGATGGCACACCCAATCTAATATCTGATAAAAAGCATTCAGCTCAAAATGTCAGACTTTTGGTGAGAACAAAATATTTCTCCGGAGAGACAGTGTGATGACCTTGTATTTTTTCATTGTTATATTTTTGGGATGTTGTGTTTTCTGATGTGCATACTTCACATGATTTCTAACTGAAAGGTGAAGTTTGTATTGTTTTTTCTTCAATGAAATACTTTCTCCTATCCCAGTTTAATGTGCAAAAGACAACTATAACTAAATCCGATATCCATGAAGTAGTAATAATTACCTTCATTATGAGGTGAGAACGAGAAACCACAATCTAATCTACCTGACCATCCACGTAAATAAACATAAACAGCACTCTGATGATCCCTGATCATTTCTAATCAGAACTGCTGATAGAAATTACTCAGACAGCATCCTGAAAGTAAGGTCTAACCATCTCTTACATTCTTGAGAAAAATTATAGCTGATATATTAATAATAGCTATATTTAGTGCCTGCTAAAATATTGCAGTATATGAGGTAAGGTGTGAAAGAGAGAAGGGAGAACTGAGAGACAGGCAGACAAAGATGAATGGACCAAGTGGCCATTGAGGTCCCTAAAACATAATTAGCTCTCTTATCACAAGTTGGTCAGTTTTTGACTGTGTGTGTGTCTGGATGAAATATTTTCAGAGAAGATGGTGTTCTGCCTGCCTTTAGCCCTGTTGTGGCCTTCATCTTGATTATAATGTTAGTTCTGTCATGTAGGATCTCATTAACAAATTGTGAATCCTAATGTTGCCGGTGTTTGCCATCCCATTAAAGCAATTTCTTCCTGTACAATGTGGCAAGGATAATTTTTATCACCTGCAGTCAAACAACCCCGCTCCTCACAACTAATTTCTTCTTGTGTAAAAACGGAAATGCTAAGGGTTTTAAATGATAGGAACAGTCTGTTTTTCCCTTAGCCCTTCTATGCTAATAAAAAGATCAGAGATCTCACTAATGCTGTTGCTAACACAATTAGCATTTTAATATTTTTAAAATAAAAACATCTAGGTTACGGATGTAACCCCCGTTCCCTGATGGAGGGAACGAGACGTTGTGTCGGAGCACCGAATATACCTCTGATCTATGAAAAAAGGCCAATAAGAAGTTGGCAGCTAGTATTTGCATACCCCGCCCCGGACATACGGGTATAAAGGCGAGGAAATACTATGAGTTCATTCAGGATTTTTCTGAGGAGCCAGAAATGGTCCGGCCACTAAAGTGGCTTGGCTCAGCGACGTGGCCGGGAAGACACAACATCTCGTTCCCTCCATCAGGGAACGGAGGTTACATCCGTAACCTATACTTTCCCTGTCTGTCGCTCTCTTCGACGTTGTGTCCAATTTAAATGACGCCATGTGCTGAGCGTATACGTTTTCTGCTGACACAGGAGCGGGCAGGTATTTTACATGCCAAGACGACCAGCTGTGTCAGACTGCACGTACCCTTCCCCAATGCCCCAAAAAAGTCGTCGGAGTCCTTCTGGTTACCCTAGACAAGGGAACCAGGCGACGCTTGCCAACCTGGGAACGGGCCAAGCCTGGCTGGGCCTTTTTTCTCTCTATGTTTCTCGCATAGAGCAATAAACGGCCAGGGCCCTTGCATGCATCAAGGGAAGGGGGTCTTACCCAGTTTCCTATTCTTTCAGGGGGAAAAGACCCTGCCTACGTAACCTAGACATTTTTATTTTAAAAATATAAAAATGCTAATTGTGTTAGCACCTGCTGCAAGGGTACTCCTGTCCGCAGAAAGCAGAGGTCTGTCCAGGGTTTTAAGGTTTGGCGGCAGGCGGAAGGCGGGGGTGATGATCACACAGTGCATGCCGCGGCGCCATGCTTGTCTCGTGACTCAAGTCTGGGGCCAGTGCTGAAGCGGTCTCATTTGCATCAACCCCCAGTGGCGCGACCCCCGTGGAGTCATATGCCCCAGGAGCTTGGAAAGGTTTTAAAGGGACCGCCGTGCCCAGCCTGAAGGCGGCGAGGCATTTCAGTACCGACTGCGCGTGCTCGTTGGCGAGGCGGGCTGACTTTGAGACTGAGTCTAACTCCATGGTGAGAAAAGAGATGCTCTGAACCGGGGCGAGCTTGCTCTTTTCCCAATTTACCTAAAGCCCCAAGACCGCGAACCGTAGAAAGGGTCGGTGTCGAGGCAGAATTGAGACGTGGAAGTACACGTCCTTCAGGTCTACCGCTGCGAACCAATCTAGATGCTGAAAGCAAGTTTTAAATGTGTTCTTGTGTGAGCATTTTTGAACGGGAGTTTGGGCAAAGCCTGGTTGAAAAACTGATAAGTTCAAGATCAGTCGTAAGCCGCAGCGATTCCTTGGGTACGATGAAGTAAGGGCTGTAGGGACCCTTCTTCATCTCGGTTGGAGGGACAGGCTCTATCGTGTCTTTGAGTGAGAGACGATTTCCACAAGCAGGGATTTGGCGTATTTGCTGTGTACTGCAGTAAAGCGGACGCCCACGAAGGGGGCAGAGGCCTGGCTAACTGAATTGCGTAACCAAGTCGGATGGTCCTGGCCAGCCAGCGTGACGGATTGGGAAGTGAAAGACACGCATCCAAGCTCCGTGCTGGGGGCGCTAAGGGGACAATCATTTTTGATGTACCCGGCGGGGCTTCGCAGCAGGGCGGAGCAGGTAGTACGGCATCCCGAGGCTCTAGTGCTGAGAAAAGGACTCGAAGCACTTACCTTGCTCCGCACACCCGGCAGGGGGCGGGTTAGTGACTGAGGAGGAGGTCCTGCTTAGTTGCGTCCTCTGGACTCGTCAGAACCGGCCGGCCGGGGAACAGTCGTGGGGCTGAGGGCGGAGAGTCCATGTCCAGCATGCCGGGACTGTTGAGGTGTGGTGGCAGAGTGCCGTGAGAACAGCATCTGCGGGCCAGGTGACCCAGAATGAGGATATTGCTCTGTTAGTGAAAAACGTGCAAAAAAGAAAAGTACCTTTAACTGAAGGTTCTCTTCCCGGCCCTCCATAGGTTGCGTTTCTGGACCACACGGGTGGCCATCGCCCGTTTGAGTGCTGGCGCTTCTGACCTTCGTGGCCCGGCCTTGATGTGAGCGTAGTTCCTGTAGCACATCAAAAACAGCACTACCCAAGTGCAAGTTTGAAGTGCCTTGGCCTGGTGTTGGTTGCAGGAGGGGCCGTGGCATGCAACTCATTCTTTTGAGTTGAATCAGTTGATCCATTTCACAAAACCAGTCTCCTGATCTCATGAAAATTCATCACAATAGTACAAGATGGTAAATTCATACCAAGTTCATTTGTATGAAATTAAATCAGTTATACACCCACCAATGAGAGATGCTTCCCTCGTGTCCTTATTGTTTCCAATGTAGCTTTTGTTCAGTGTTCATTTTAACTGTGTTTTCTGAACATTAACTCCTAACTCAAAAACTGTTTCTAAACCATAACCATGAACTGTAACACCTTACCCTATCCCAACCATCAACATCAGGAAAATCTTACCTTTACTATCTGAATTTGCTGCACAGCTCCTGGTCCAACTCTGGTCATTTCAAGACTGGACTACTGCAATGCTCTGTTGGCCGGTCTCACCACTAGCATGATTAAGCCACTGCAGATGATCCAGAATGCTGCAGTGTGTCTGGTCTTAATCAGCCAAAAATATTTAACAATATTATAAAAAAATATAGAATATATATATATATAGATTTTAACATCAGTTCTAACCTCTAGTTTTATTCAGATGGAATGATTTTTTAGTGTACAACCTACATCTTGATCCTTCTATTCAGCAATTCGTTTTCCAGCAAGACATGCAATCATGTGCTGACTTACATGCCCACTTTTCCAGCATTTTCAAATATTTCTAGTGGGTGGAGTCAGACTCTGAGCAGGTGTTTAGTTACCCTTTAAAAATGTCAAGCCAGTCTCTGAGATGCTACTGTACAAAATAGAGCCACTAGTGAAAAGGGCAAAATGCATTAACCCCCTGCTGGTAACTTGTACTTAATCCTGCATCTGAGGTCTCTATAATGTAAATATGGGTGTTCATTATTCTGATTTAGAATAAGGTCATGTTTCCATTCTTAAACCCACATGCACATGAGAACTTAATATATCTGTTTTTTTTCTCTTGTGTTATATTCATTCTAAAGGGCACTGATGTGAAAATTCCATGTTCATCTTCTGCCAATAAAGCACATTAAGATACATAATTCTGTACCAGATGCTACCTTATCTGCCCACCTCTGGACCGAACTCTAATATTCTGTATGCAAAGAAATTAAATACAGAGAGACACACTGCTCATATATTCAAACAATATTCAAACCCATTTGTCTGGCAAGAAGATATCAGTTCCTCAGAGACATAGTGGCCTCAGAAGACCTGCTCCAATTGATCTTTGCTTTCTCTGAAGCCTTACATCCAACTTATCTTGCCCATACAGAAAGTTTTAAGCAGTACATCTGTTTTATTTCTAGCAAACTTGTGTTTGGGCCCATAAATAAAATCACACTAATGTAAAAACATCTCCCAACTCCAATTCACACAACACATTTAACAACTGAAGCATGGGGTTTGGACTGCCACATTCTAAGGTGGAACTGCTTGACCTCTACTATGCAATCTGGTCTTATAGAATTAACTATTCAGAACGACACCTTCATTTTTGCATTTTTTCAAGTGGCTTGTTGTACTGTACATATTGTGGAAATTTCTTGGTGAAATGGACACTAGAGGTGCTACAACAACAATAACTTGTATTCCTTTTCACACAAAATGGCCAATTATCAGTTCACAAACACTTTTAGTCCTGTTCCTCATATAATGCTGTTATGACATCAAAATATTTTCACTATTGTGCATAAT
This sequence comes from Xyrauchen texanus, assembly GCF_025860055.1. Lineage (NCBI taxonomy): Eukaryota > Metazoa > Chordata > Actinopteri > Cypriniformes > Catostomidae > Xyrauchen > Xyrauchen texanus. The sequence goes on along the minus strand of NC_068278.1, from coordinate 46,403,853 downwards.
TTGTAAGGTGATACTACTTGAACAGAATATGAACCTTAAAAATAATTTTCTTTGGGAGAAAATTTAACTCGCATTTAGTTTCACACAGAAATGTAAATGCAAAATGTTGCCACAGTCACATAACTTTATTTATACATAATTGCTCGTACATGTCCATTCATAAATTTTTCCTCCTGTACAATATCTCTCTGGAGATCAATTCCTGACACTTGGAATCTTGTTACCCTTTCAAAGAGAATGCATGTTAACATGCAGTCACAGCTCCTCTTCTAGCTTTGGAAAAACCTCAGTTATCAACAGCCTTGCTTTGACACCCCTGTCTTCCTAAATGTTGGTGTTAATACAGACAATATCTCATTCAGCTGTCTCTATGCTGTGTATAAAAATGTTTTACTGAGCCTGGCTGTCATAATCTGTGGAGACAGCCTACCTTAATATTCATAAAAAGAGGCACTTTAGTGAGGTCTGACCCATGAGATAAAACCCATAAGTTCCTGTAAGTGCATCAAAAAGTTAAGTATAGCCCACACTGGCAAACATATTGAGGATGTTTCTTGTACAAAATCATTCAATATGAGAGGGTCGAGGGGCGGAGGACCAAGGTGGAGTTGTAAGGATGGAGATCCCCTGTGGAGCAGAGGCGGGCCTGGACCGTGGAGTGGAGGCGGGCCTGGACCATGGAGCAGAGGCAGGCCTGGAATGTGGAGCAGAGGCTTGCTTATGACATGGTATGGAGCAGTGCTTGGCTGTGACATGACATGACATGGAGCAGACTGAGGTTCGGCTGTGACATGGCATGGAGAAGTCTGGGGCTTGGCTGTGACATGGCATGGAGCAGACTGAGGGGCGGCTGTGACATGGCATGAAGAAGTCTGGGGTTTGGCTGTGACATGCCATGGAGCAGACTGAGAGTCGGCTGTGACATGGCATGGAGAAGTCTGGGGCTTGACTGTGACATGGCATGGAGCAGTCTGGGGCTTGGCTGTGACATGGCATGGAGCAGTCTGGGTCTTGGCTGTGACATGGCATGTAGCAGTCGGGCTTGGTTAGTTCAAGTTCCTAGAATATCAAAATCCACAAAAGGAGGTAGATCCTTTTCATATTTGGCTCCTAAACTATGGAATAGTCTCCCTAACACTGTTCATGATGCAGACACATTCCCTCAGTTTAAGTCTAGACTAAAGACTCATCTAGTTAGCCAGGCATACACCTAATTTATCCTCCAACCCACAATTAGGCTGCTTTAGATTAGTCTGCCGGAACCAGAAACATTGATCATGATTTATAACTCTGCAATAAATTAAAAGGCATCTATGCTTATATAATTGTATTTGTTTCCCTGTCTCAACCTCGAGACTCCTATCCTGAGGTCACCAGAACCGGCTGGATCCAGCACCATTCCTGCTTCGTGTTGGACTCCACTGCTACGTGTAGCTGAATGATGATGACTAAATGCAGCCGGTTTCAGCCAAACATCACTTCAGTCTATTATGATGGACTTCAGAGGAGGAACTGAGGCCAACTCCAACTATAAGACATGGGATACTTCATATGCCATTGTCTGAACCTTGGATTTAGGATGGACCACACCTAACCTCACTGAAATTACCGGCCAGGTTGAACTGCGTTTCACATCCCTGATCTCTGCCTGCATCACCTCGGTCTATTGATGGACTACGATCTTGAAATGGAATGCATAGACTAACAATTGCCAATAAAAGCCTTCATCAGCCAATTAACAAGGACAACTGCATCTATGTGAACTTCTGCAGTTAATCCAGGATGGACTTCAAAGACATTGGTCATTAATCTTACAGTTCAAACAAAATCAATGTTTAAACACTGACCCTTAACACTTACTTAGTTTAACAATTTTAAACCATGACTTTAACTATACATAAGTAAAATTTACATTATATTCATGATGTTAGCCAGAGGGGAACTGGCCCCCACAGTGAGTCTGGTTTCTCCCAAGGTTATTTTTCTCCATTAATCAACATCTGATGGAGTTTTGTGTTCCTTGCCACAGTTGTCTTCAGCTTGCTCACTGGGGTTATTAATATTTAAACTTATTTTTAAACATGATTAACAATCGTATTTTATCTACACAATGATGATTCATCGACATTATAGACATTACAGTTTTATCGTCTGTTAATGCCTGATCTTCTGTAAAGCTGCTTTGAAACGATGTGTGTTGTGAAAGGCGTATATACTGATATAATTGACTTGACTTGGCAGTGACATAACATGGAGCAGACTGAGGTTCGTCTGTGTCATGGCATGGAGCAGTCTGAGGTTTGGCTGTGACATGGCATGGAGCAGACTCAGGCATGGTGGTGACATGGCATGGAGCAGACTCAGGCATGGCGGTGACATGGCATGGAGCTGACTCTGGCGTGGCAGTGACATGGCCTGGAGCTGACTCTGGCGTGGACAGAGACTCTGGAATTACCTCTGTGGTCGTGAACATGGGCAGATACTTAGAAATGACATCTGTGGTCGTGAACATGAGCAGAGACTTGGAAACAACCTCCATGGTCATGAACATGGGTAGAGACTTGGAAACGACCTCCATGGTCATGAACATGGGAAGAGACTTGGAAATGACCTCTGTGATCGTGAACAAGGGCAGAGACTTGGAAGCGACCTCTGTGGTTGTTGGCATGAATAGAGTCCAGGGAGCGACCTCTGTGGTCGTGGGCATGGGCAGAGGCATGAAGAAGTCTGGGGCTTGGCTGTGACATGCCATGGAGCAGACTGAGAGTCGGCTGTGACATGGCATGGAGAAGTCTGGGGCTTGACTGTGACATGGCATGGAGCAGTCTGGGGCTTGGCTGTGACATGGCATGGAGCAGTCTGGGTCTTGGCTGTGACATGGCATGTAGCAGTCGGGCTTGGTTAGTTCAAGTTCCTAGAATATCAAAATCCACAAAAGGAGGTAGATCCTTTTCATATTTGGCTCCTAAACTATGGAATAGTCTCCCTAACACTGTTCATGATGCAGACACATTCCCTCAGTTTAAGTCTAGACTAAAGACTCATCTAGTTAGCCAGGCATACACCTAATTTATCCTCCAACCCACAATTAGGCTGCTTTAGATTAGTCTGCCGGAACCAGAAACATTGATCATGATTTATAACTCTGCAATAAATTAAAAGGCATCTATGCTTATATAATTGTATTTGTTTCCCTGTCTCAACCTCGAGACTCCTATCCTGAGGTCACCAGAACCGGCTGGATCCAGCACCATTCCTGCTTCGTGTTGGACTCCACTGCTACGTGTAGCTGAATGATGATGACTAAATGCAGCCGGTTTCAGCCAAACATCACTTCAGTCTATTATGATGGACTTCAGAGGAGGAACTGAGGCCAACTCCAACTATAAGACATGGGATACTTCATATGCCATTGTCTGAACCTTGGATTTAGGATGGACCACACCTAACCTCACTGAAATTACCGGCCAGGTTGAACTGCGTTTCACATCCCTGATCTCTGCCTGCATCACCTCGGTCTATTGATGGACTACGATCTTGAAATGGAATGCATAGACTAACAATTGCCAATAAAAGCCTTCATCAGCCAATTAACAAGGACAACTGCATCTATGTGAACTTCTGCAGTTAATCCAGGATGGACTTCAAAGACATTGGTCATTAATCTTACAGTTCAAACAAAATCAATGTTTAAACACTGACCCTTAACACTTACTTAGTTTAACAATTTTAAACCATGACTTTAACTATACATAAGTAAAATTTACATTATATTCATGATGTTAGCCAGAGGGGAACTGGCCCCCACAGTGAGTCTGGTTTCTCCCAAGGTTATTTTTCTCCATTAATCAACATCTGATGGAGTTTTGTGTTCCTTGCCACAGTTGTCTTCAGCTTGCTCACTGGGGTTATTAATATTTAAACTTATTTTTAAACATGATTAACAATCGTATTTTATCTACACAATGATGATTCATCGACATTATAGACATTACAGTTTTATCGTCTGTTAATGCCTGATCTTCTGTAAAGCTGCTTTGAAACGATGTGTGTTGTGAAAGGCGATATACTGATATAATTGACTTGACTTGGCAGTGACATGACATGGAGCAGACTGAGGTTCGTCTGTGTCATGGCATGGAGCAGTCTGAGGTTTGGCTGTGACATGGCATGGAGCAGACTCAGGCATGGTGGTGACATGGCATGGAGCAGACTCAGGCATGGCGGTGACATGGCATGGAGCTGACTCTGGCGTGGCAGTGACATGGCCTGGAGCTGACTCTGGCGTGGACAGAGACTCTGGAATTACCTCTGTGGTCGTGAACATGGGCAGATACTTAGAAATGACATCTGTGGTCGTGAACATGAGCAGAGACTTGGAAACAACCTCCATGGTCATGAACATGGGTAGAGACTTGGAAACGACCTCCATGGTCATGAACATGGGAAGAGACTTGGAAATGACCTCTGTGATCGTGAACAAGGGCAGAGACTTGGAAGCGACCTCTGTGGTTGTTGGCATGAATAGAGTCCAGGGAGCGACCTCTGTGGTCGTGGGCATGGACAGAGTCATGAACCCAGGCTGAGATAAAATGTTGATGAACTCTGGCTCGGCGGCAGCCATGTTGAGGAACTCTGGCTCGGCCGCGGCCATGTCGAGGAACTCTGGCTCGGCGGTGGCCATGTTGTGAATCTCTGGCTCGGTATCTGCCTCCCCATCAGTGAACGTGGAACCAATGATCTGCAGGACGAGGTCGATATATTGGGCCAGATTGAGGGGACTGCAACCATCAGGCATCAAGGAGAAGATGGGGTCATTAAGTCCCACCCGAAAAATGTCATTGAGGGCGACTTCATTAAAGCCCATCTTGCTGGCCAGATTGCAGAAATTCTCCACGTATTCCTCCAGGTGACGATACCACTGCTGTAGGCTAAGGAGCTAAACGGCTGGGTTCATTGTTGTTGGTCTAGTATTCTGTAATGTATTGTAGCTGGCAATGGCAAGGACAAAAACAATGACAATGAAATGAAGAACCCAAGTGCAGTTTAATAATCAATGTGAAAACCAAAAACCCTAACTCTAAACATGAATAAAACATAACATAAACTTCAAACATAAACATGAACTTGGTAGGCTAGGCTAGGCTAGGCTAGGCTTTAACTTGACATGAACTTGAAATGTGCAATTCTAGACAAAGGACAATGGCAACATGAAGGCTTAAATACATGGACATGGGAAACATCAACCAATAAACAGACCAATCTATAAACAAAATAACAAGACAATGACCATGGACCAATTACATAACAGAACTAATAAACTAAAACAATGACAAACTAGAACTGATAATAACATAATGAAACAATACACCAATGAAAACAAGACACGTGAACATGGAGGGGAAACAGGACATCGCATGACTAGGGAAACCACATAACATGAAACAGGAACTAGACTTAACAAAACAAAAGACATGAAATCAAAACATGAACAAAAACATATCTAAACATGATACTAAGCTCATGACACTTATAAACTCTTCTAGGCCTTTTTGGTATATAACTGAATCACCTAAATCATTATTCTAGCCAGAAGTTTGCTCTGCACTGTGAGTCTGATTCATCAACATTATACAGGTCAGAATAATATTATATGGCAAACTAGTGCAGAGCAGATGAAGATGACAACACCTTCATTATTCTTCTGGCACAGCATCTGCTTCTCCTGACTAGTCTCGCATTCTAAATTAAAGAAAAATGTAGTTAGACTATCAATGTCTCTGACGTGGGTGAAGCATGCCCTAACTACAACCTGTTTCACAATACCTTGAAATGCAGAGCCTGGCGGATGCTTCTTTTCAACTAGAGCGAGCAGTCTGAGAATCAAGCCCACTCCCCAACAGCTTTTTTGCCCTTGACTAAAGAAATGTTATTCCCTGATTATTTATATTCACTTCAATACATCTTGTATTAACGAGATGAATACTGCAGACAAAACACCCATACCTGAGCTTTCTCACTGTGATGGCTTATTTTGTTCTGTAGGAATTTTACATTAAAATGCCAAAAGGAGATTTTATTACACTGCATAGATAATGCATAATCAACGGTGATCTTCTTATGATCCAAGTGAGAATCAGGAGTTATAGCAGTAATACACACTTTATTTCTTGTGCTATATGAGGTATAAAATATGTCCTGCCTTGCAGCTCTGCCCTCTGAGAATTCCACCAAAGTGGACTGCTTAACATTTTTATCCTTTTAAAAATCAAAATTTGCAACAATGTTGGACAAAACAGATATTCTCTATTTTCCTATCAGCTGTAAAAATCCACTGTACACATTCCAGTGCCTTCTTATTAGAGTAATGTCATCTCACTGAAAGGTGCTTAAAGTCAACATGAAACATCATTAGCAACCCATTTTACTTCCGTAGTGTGAATTTCTGAGTCACATCACCTACTTACTGGGGAACCTCAGGGCTCAGTGCTTGGCCAACTTCTCTTCTCTATGAACAACATTAAACAACTTTCAAGCAGATTGTCTACTTGTCTATCCAGCCTGATGACCACACAGTGACTGCTCGGATCTCAGTCTGCTTGGCAGACATCTCAGCCTGGATGAAGGAACACCACCTTCAACTCAAAGCGAAGACCAAGCTCCTCGTCTTTCCAGCCAATGGGACCTCACCCATAGGGGGAAGCCCAGCCAAGGCTTCTGCATCCGACTGGTCCGGGTCCGCCATCACGATGGGTTGGAGAGCGCAAGACAAGCGTCCAAGCTCAGGGCGAGGGGGACCAAGGGGACAATCTCCTTGGACGTACTGGCGGGTGGGGCCTCGCGGCGGGTGGAGCCTGTATCACGAAAGCATGATCGTCATATTCGCAGCAGCGTGTGACTGACCTCAAACCCGTAGATAGAAGGACCGAGGAGGGGAGCCACTGGGGTGGCTTGCTTTATTACGAAGACAAGCCGCGACCACAACGTTGCCATGGTCATGTTCTCGCAGTGAGAACACAACCCATCCATGAACGATGTCGCAGTGTGGGCAGTGCCCAGGCACGAAAGACAGCGATCGTGGCCGTCAGAAGGTGAGAGATTATGACCAACACACAGATGGAAAGGCATCTTTAAAAATATGCGTCTTTAAAAAGACGTTTCCGTGTGTGCTGCTCTTTTAGAATATACTCTTTTGGGAGAATATACTTTTATAGTTTGTTTTGCTGAAGCGCCCAGGGGCGATCTCTGCAGTGCATCAGTGCAGAGGGGGAGAAAACACTGCAATGCGCCGTCAGAATCCAGCAGAGGTGAATGGAAGCCTACATGGCGTCAGCCGATAAAGGAAAGTTATTACATTTTGATGAAAAGTCACAAAGACAGTTTTTATGCTTTGAAAAAACATACACGGATTAATCATGCACAGTCAGACCAGAAATATATATAAAGGAAGCAAATAGTTCCATTTTGATTAATTCAGGTTTCCCACACCTTTTGACCAAAGAATTTCCATGACCTTTCCAGTTATTTGTAATGATACAATATATGTGACTTTTAAAAATAATTTTATAGAGATTGCACTCAAAAAGAACAATTTCTAGCTAATGTAACATTATAGAGCTCAGTATAACTAGAAAAGATGCATATATAGTCACTATAGAAATTGACATAACTTTTCTATGACGTCAAGATTTTATCAAGTTCCATGACTTTTCTAGGCCAGGAAATCACAATTTGACAACTCCTAGATTTACATTTACATTTTATTTACATTTAATTATTTTGCAGACACTTTTATCCAAAGCGACTTACAAAAGAGGAATAATACAACATAAGCGATTTATCTTAAGGAGACAGTATTACAAAAAGTGCTGCATCACAAATTTTCAAATGCATCAGAAAAATACTTTCGAAGACAGAGAATAGAGTGCAAAAATAATGATATATATATATATATATATATATATATATATATATATATATATATATATACACTGTCAGCCAAATGTTTGGAATAATGTACAGATTTTGCAATTATGGAAAGAAATGTGTACTTTTATTCACCAAAATGGCATTCAACTGATCACAATGTATAGTCAGGACATTACTGATGTAAAAATACAGCACCATTACTATTTGATAAAATGTATATTTGATCAAATCTAGACAGGCCCCATTTCCAGCAGCCAACACTCCAACACTCCAACACTTTATCCTTGAGTAATCATGCTAAATTGCTAATTTGGTACTAGAAAATCACTTGCCATTATATCAAAAAAAGTTTAACATTATATGGTTTGTTAAATGAAGCTTAACATTGTCTTTGTGTTTGTTTTTGAGTTGCCACAGTATGCAATAGACTGGCATGTCTTAAGGTCAATGTAAGGTCAAAAATTTCAACAAAAAAACAAAAAATAAAAGAAACAGCTTTCTCTAGAATTTGATTTTTGACTCTGAATTAGCAAGGAGTAATACACTGATGCCTCATGACCTTTTCCAAAAGCAGTTATCACCACTCCCAGAGTATTTGCTGCTTTAGGGGTGTGTATACTACTCCCAAAAATAGTACAGAGCAGGTGGCGCAGCTGTAAATACCTAAAGAAATGAGATATGGGAATCCCAAAACATTTAACCAAATCTCAACACTCCACTCTCATATAGGTCACAGAGTGTATTAACCTCCCTCACAATCCACTCTGACTGGTAGAAATAGGACTTATTTATACATAATTTTGGGTTCAGTCTTATGCTTTAGGAAACTAGAAAATTTTTATAAATGTATGGATTAAGCACTCTGGACACTTTTGTCCATACTGAGTGCAAATGCGAGATAACGGTGTAACTTAACTTCTCTGATTAGTTTGATAGAAATGCTTTGCAAAGGCAAAATAGGGGCAAGAACTTCTGTTCAATACAAAATCAGGGAGGGGCTCTCTCAGTTGGAAGCAACCAATGAGCAAATGTCTGAGACTGAATGCATAATAATACAACAAATTCTTGTGTAGGCCTAGCCCACCTTCGCTATGGACTGTCAAATTGCTTGAAATATGAGAGGGGGACATCTATAGGGACAGCCTGTAGCAGGTAGTTGAATTTTGAATACAATTCATTTTAATAACATGAACTTTCCCAATCATAGATAAATGTAATGATGCCCATCTGTCCACATTGCTCGAAAACCTTTTTATTAAAGGGTCAAATTTGACTGTTTGACGCTGTCAGAGCCAAAGCCAATTAACTCTGTATCCCAAGACCTTAGAAAAGGAATGAATAATTCTGTGGAGGCAAGGCATAGAACTAGCAGGGTCAGAGAAGAATAATAAAATATCATCTGTGTAAAGTAAAAGCTTATGTGCCACACCTCCTGCCACCACTCCTGGAAAATCATCCTCCTTTCTATCGCAGTTGCTACTGGTTCCAGGGCAAGACAGAACAATAGTGGGGAAAGAGGGCAACCCTGCCAGGTGCCCCTATCCAGAGTAAAATAATCCGAAATTAATCCATTCCTTTGTACAGCCACTACCGGTTGTCTATAAAGTAATTAATCCAACCAATAAAAGTATTCCTGAACCAGTACATTTCTAAAATCTTAAAAAGATAATCCCATTCTACCATATTAAACACCTTTTCGGCGTCAAGTGAGATGGCAGCGACCGGAGTCTGATCATTCGCCACTGACCACATGATATTGATGAAACGCCTAATGTTCTCAGAAGAGAACATTCAGGCTTGCGTCATATGGCCCAGAATAAACCCCACATGATCTATATGTATAAAAAATGTAGCCAAAATTTTGGAAAATATTTTAACATCTAGCTGGATCAGGGAAATTGGACTGTTAATCTTACACTCGCTTGGATCTTTGTCCTTTTTAAGAATCAGACTGATCCGGGCTTGCGTCATGGTTGGTGGAAGTCTTCCATTCCATTCAATAAGGTCTCCTTTAATATAAACATTCATTTCAGCCTTTAACATTTGTTGGAATTCAGGATTTTTGCAAAATTGATACAACTATATGATTTCCTTTTCTCCATATGTGGCAACACCTCTAAACTCACCAGGGCGTGATCTGAGACTAGAATGTTTCCAATTGAGCAATCAACAACAGATGAAATGAGAGATTTAGATATAAAAAATATATAAATATTCTAGAATATATCTTATGGACTATATTATGAGATTCATGAAAAAGATGTGTCTTTAGCAATTTTTTGCAGACAGAGAGGAATTCTGCTTCATGGATGGTGTAGGGAAGGTCATTCCACTTATGAGGTACAGTGAAGCCAAAAGTCTGGGAAAGTGATTTGGTGTCTCTTTGTGTTGGTACAGCAAGACGTCACTCACTTGCAGACCGCAGGCTTCTGGTGGGAACGAACTGTAGCTCAGCAGGAATGATTTGAGGTAAGCTGGAACAGACCTAGTGACTGTTCTATATGCAAGCATCAGAGCCTTGTACTTGATATGTGCAGCAACCAGCAGCCAGTGGAGAGAGACAAGAAGGGGTGTAACATTTGCTCTCTTGGGTTCTGGATAATTTCCAGAGGCCTAATTGTGCATGCAGGAAGGCTGGCTAATAGAGCATTACAGTAGTCTTGTCTAGATATGACAAGAGAGTTAACAAGGAGTTGTGTGGCATGTTCAGAGAGGAGGTGTCTTATCTTCCTAATGTTGTAGAGTGTAAATATACATGATTGGGCTGTTTTTGAGATGTGGTCAGTGAAACTCAGTTGATTGTCGATTTTTACCCCTAGATTTCTGACCATTTTGAAAGGTGTTATTGTAGATGAACTCAGATGAACAGTGATGTTGTGCTCAACAGCATGGTTGACTGGAAAAACAAGGAGTGCAGTTTTCACTAGGTTAAGTTGGAGATGGTGTTCCTTCTAGGTTTACTAGGTTCTAGATTTTCCCTGACTGTATATGGGAACTGTTACTTGATGTTCACATTACAATTTGACCCAGCTTAGTTAATTACTTCACCCTCTCTAGTCTATAAATGGGAGTATAAACAATTGCAAACATGGCAATTTCAGTCTGCATTACTATTAAAATCCTTAGTTCTACATCATTCCTGGACAAGCTTTTCATCCTCAAAGCAGTATAGAACAACAATGCTACACCTGCATGAACATAAGATCCCTGACTGAGAATGCACTCCCCCTTTCACCACAATCCCCAGTAAACCTCATTACTCTGATCACTGTGGGTTTCTTGCAGAAAAACTACTTCAACTGCAGGAAAAGTATTCAATTTTAAATTAATGAGCTCTGAAACCAGAGCTCATTTGCTTCTGCCTCTAAGCCCATTTACAATTGGAGATACTTTAAGTAAAACCTCCATGAAAAAGGGAATTGGTTGTAAGGACAAAAGAAAAGAACTGAGAAACCCAGTAAGATTTAAAGCATTAGTCTATATATTTAATCTTTTCTCATGTCTACCTTTCCTTTATGCCTACTCATCCTTGTCGTATCGCTCACAAAGAAAAAAAGTCAAATTGGCTTTTTTTTAGATAAAGTTTTATAATTGTAAATTTTACACACACATTATACAGCAGTGCCAAGCAAAACACATTAACAAAAAATGTTGACAAGAATGAGTTATGACCAAAATCAGATCTCTTAGACTATGATTTGTACTGTGACAGACAGGTTTGGCTCAAATATGCTCAGATTTAGAGAAATCTCAGTCTCATTCAAAGAGATCAAATCATCTTCATCTACTTGAGAAAAAAATCTGACACATCAGACAAACATTCATCATCCTCTCATCAGGCACCTGTAAGAGTGTGCCATCAACAACCACATCACCTAACACATTTCCACCTTGCACTACACACTCCACATCACTATAACCAGACTACTCATTATATATTAAATCCAGACTTTGCCCTGCATATTACTTTTCCTGGCAGGATGTGGCCCTACCGATTCATGTCACGGACTCTATTCATTCTCTTTACAGTCTGTAACTCCCATTCCCCATGGTCATCCAAAACCCTTGTCAGCTTCTTGTTCAGACATCTCCATGGTTCGCTTGAAAAGACACCTCTGGTTTCTTGTCATCTGAGAACAAAAACATATCACACCTGTATAATTAAAAAGAGAACAAGTTTAAGTGCTGTATATTTACATCCCCGGGGGATAATATATTGTGAGCAATTGCACAAAATTGCTGAAGTTTCCTCATTATTATTTTATTCCCAATAAAGGGAGGCCTTGATCTTCTGAAATAAAAGAGATGTACTATAAAAATACACTATAACTATTATAATGCAAAACTTCCTCCCACACAGAAAAAAATAAAGTTCTTATGCAACTTTCTGACGTCAGCGAGAGCAATACGGTAAAAGCTGACGGAATAATGGAATTCAGTCATAAAAATGGAATTAAAGGAATAGTTCACCCAAAAATGAACATTTTCTCATCATTTACTCATCCAAGATATGTATGCATTTCCAAAGATTTTTAGAAGAATATTTCAGCTCTGAAGTCCATACAATGCAAGTGAATGGGTATCAAAACTTTGAAGCTCCAAAATGCATATAAACACAGCATAAAAGTAAGCTATACGACTCTAGTAGTTAAATCTATATCTTCAGAAGTGATATGATAAGTGTGGGTGAGAAACAGATCAATATTTAAGTCCTTTTCAACATAAATTCTCCTCCCTGCCCAGTATGTGGCGATATGCACGAAGAATGTGAATCACCAAAAACAAAAGAAGAATGTGAAAGTGAAAATGAAAGTGGAGATTTAAAGTTAAAAATGACTTAAATATTTATCTGTTTCTTTTTAAGACTTGGATTTAGTCACTGGAGTCTTTGATGCTGCCTATATATCCTTTTGGAGATTCATACATTTGGTACCCGTTCAGAGCCAAGATATTTTTCTAAAAATCTTTGTTTGTGATACACATCTGGGATGGCATGAGGGTGAATAAACGATGAGAGAATTATAATTTTTTTCATTATTTCATGGAATTTGAAAAAATTTGGGAGGAAAATAAATGACAATTTTAGAAACAAATCTAAATCAAATCAGGATCAAGTTTGAAGAGCAAAACAGAAAATAATTCATTAAACAAATATTAAGTTTGTATACGCTGCACGTAATGCTTCTGATGCAGTGCTTTCAGGGTATACATACATTTATTTATCAATAAATAAATGTATGTCCCGGTCATGTTGAGGTAAATGGGAGGAAGCAGGATAGATAACACCAGAATAACTAGCAATACGAGCAAAATGTGTCAAACCTTGTGGCTTTGTATAACACCTGCTACTCTGCATACCGTATATAAACAAGCGGCTTAAGTTTGTTATTGGTAAAGAAATTTATATGGGTTTAAAAACCAAATGCTACACCACTCACCAAATTAGCCAAACTGTCAAAGAAAGAAGTCAATTATGAAAAAGAGTAGGCCAAGGGAGGAACAAAACAGTTGAAAATCCAGCACTCAGCATGTAAGCTCTTACACACCAACTCCCTGCGTGAGCTCAGTCAGTACAGAGAGAGCCGCTCAGTGGACAAGCAGCAGGGTGGAATGATAACAAAGTTCATTTTTAATGACCATTTTATCTCCTAATCAATTAATGTCTTTAATTAATGTGTTTACAACAGTGAGACATATCCAAGAGGCGGCGATGTCTCAGCAGCTGGATGGAGAAAGAAGGGCAATTTGTGTCTGCTTGTGTGTGCGCGTGGTTTTGCAAGCAGATGTTGTGACTGCATGTCTGAAAGTGAAAAAGAAGCAAATTTAAAAAAAAATTATAATCCCCCCAAATTTTCTCCTGCTGTTCCTCTTTTTATCATTTGATTCTTTATGAAGAGAAAATGGTGTTAATGGAGCTGAGAGTGACAGTACGACATAACATGCAAACCCATTAAAACTTCCTCTAAGCAAAAATGATTCTCTCCCTCTCTATCTCTTCTCAGTGCTCTTGTTCTCATTTTGTCTCTTTGAAGCTCAATTTTATTCAGTTCAGTTCTATTGAATTATAAAGAGCTGCTCTGGTGTGAATACTATAATCACATTTCCTGTGAGCCACACTGTAACCATTAAGTCAAGTACATCCTTGTCTTGAAAAAGCCAGAGAAACAGGTGAGCCTGTGCATGTCCTCTGGAGCTTTTCAAATCTACAACCATGGCTGGGTTAAGTGTTTAGGGTAGGTTAATGTTATTTTGGATGGTTTGGATGCTGACAAACAGTGTTTGTGGAGAGATACAGAGCATCTCAATACATCTCCACCTGCAGCCTGCACAGCTGCTCCAAAACCCAACATAGAAATAAATAAGCCACTGCCTGTGTCACATAGCACATATTTAGGACAAACCACCGGGTGTTTTTATAACTCACTGTAGTATACTATGCAATTTTGTTTGGTTGTATGAAACCCAGGCCTTTAATATCTTTGTGTAGAAACAAAGCAATTTATATCGTTTCAGAAATGTTAAAAAAAGCACAAAATATTCTACAAAGTTTTAAAATGAGCTACTGTGATGTTTTAAGTGTTGCTTGAATTTGTACTTAAGCTTTGAATAAAATAAATCCTTTAATTGATGCCAAAAGCTTCTCTTTTGCTTTCTGTCTCCTTTTCCTTCTTTTCCTCTTTCTTTCTATCCGGCCCAGGAGAGATAAATTAATATTCAACATCATTAAATAAATTTTTTCTGTGCAGAATTAGGCCATATGTAAATGACCACTCCCTGAGAGTAAGAGCAAGACAGCGAGAAAAAGAGAAAGGGAGGGGGGCTTAAGAAAAATAAATTCTATATTTAAGATTACGGCTGTCCAGTTAACATGTTAATTCATTCTCCCAGACTGTAATAATTTCTACCATCGGAGCAATTCAAGCTTGAAGTACCACCTTCATGTTTTTGCGAGTCCAAGTCAGCAGGGGGGAGTAACCTCACCTATACAAGATGCAAACCACACTTTACTGACAGCAGACAGCACAAAATTGGGACACGTTCTTATGTTCAAACACATCTGGACGGAGCGCAACTACGAATGCAGGGATTTTGAGAGTTTCAAACTACATTTAACTTGACACTGCGTCCTAAAAACTTGTTTATGATGTGTAGTAACCAAAGTGAAATGCTCCAAAAGTCTGCTGCATGTGTACATAGAAGCATCCTTAGAAAAGCCCTTATAAACACACTGTGAAACAAACTGTATACATGTATACAGTAAAATATATACTGTGTACACATAAATATCCTTATTTTGTATACAATTTTTGCACATTTACTGTTTCTTTTTTTCATATTCAGTGTGTGTGTTGTGTGTGTGTGTGTGTGTGTGAGAGAGAGAGAGAGAGAGAGAGAGAGAGAGAGAGAGAGAGAGAGAGAGCGTAAACAGAGAGCTAAATGTCCTTATTGATCATGTATTGGTTGACATTGACCACTGTGCTCTGTGGGAAAGAGAAGAGAAGAGAAGAGAAGAGAAGAGAAGAGAAGAGAAGAGAAGAGAAGAGAAGAGAAGAGAAGAGAAGAGAAGAGAAGAGAAGAGAAGAGAAGAGAAGAGAAGAGAAGAGAAGAGAAGAGAAGAGAAATGGATGAAATCACAATCGATGTAATGTTATTTTTGTATTTGTCCAGATTCTAGCCACTAAGAGAGAGCTGAGGCATTAAAGTAGTGCCTTACTTTCTATGTAATTTATTCTAATATTATCATAATATACTGCTGTTCCCTGACTGGAATATTGCTTTTCTTCCTCCCCTGCAAATAGTTCACTTTATATTGTCAAACAGGTTTATTGCAGTTCAGGTATATTTGTTGTAAATTGCATACAGTACATTGAGAACAAACAGCCGTTAGAGCCCCAGTGTTCCAGCTGCATATGTTAAATGAAAAACAACCCTGCAACTGTGGACTACACTAAAAGCCCATCACCAAATTAAGTATGACAAGACTGGGATCTGTTCAGCTGAAATGAATCTAAGATGGTAAAATGAAAACATTATGACTTCAAACTGATGTAGATTATGTCTGTGCAGCTTAATGAACGAACATGCCTGTGTTTTAATATTCTGTTCTCTCTGGCTATCCCAGTTTCATGCCTCTCTTTCTCTTATTAACACTCCTCGCCTCTGTTTGTTTGCCGCTTTCTGTTCTTTAGTCTATAAGAGGCCTGCTGAAACAGAGCCAACCGACCTCAGCGGCTAACAAGAAAGCAACATTTACCCTCTCTCTTCTTTTTCAATTTTCCTATGAATATTTCCAGAATTCATCAACTATTTATCTTAGCAATCTCCTCTCTCTCTCTCCCTCTCTCTCTCTCTCTCTCTCTCTCTCTCTTTCTCAGGCTGGTTAAGTTTTCATTATCTTATTGTGCACTAAAGTACCTACTGCAACGTAATTACTGCAGAGATCTGGGGCGGCGTTCAATGTGTAACAGTAAAAAGTGTGGCCCATAGCACTGACATAAACATCTCAGCATGTTGGAGGAAGCATCCCTTCCACTAAATACAGCTGATGCAAGCTAAAGACAGAAAAATACATCAGGCGAACAGCCAGGTGTGAAAGTCCACATATTATTGAGACATAATTCTGACCATTATAGGCACACAGCAAAAATTATATTATTAATCAGTATTTCTGTCTGGTTTACCAGGAAAATATATAATGTATGTGTCATTTTAGGCTCTAATAGAAGATTTGATTTGATTTGATTTATGTACCAAATCTTTCCTTTCAATAGTCAGAGTTTCATTCGGGCATCGCTAGTTCTGATTCTAAAAAGAAAATTGAACAGGATGAAATGTTTTACAGTGAGACAAACCAGTTAATACCACAAAATATCGCTGAATTAAAAAACAAAACAGAACCATTTTAAACATTTAAATATATTCACCTTACGTGCCAGAGAATGTTGTCTTTGAGGGGCCTGGGTAGCTCAGCGAGTAAAAATGCATACTACCATTGTCAGAGTTTGCTTTTAGCTATTATGCCAGCCGCAGCTGGAACCAGCTTCCAGAAGAGATCAGATGTGCTCCTACATTAGTCACATTCAAATCCAGACTCAAAACGCATCTGTTTACCTGTACATTTACTGAATGAGTACTGTGCCACTGTGTGTCCGACTGTTTGTACTGTATTTTATTTTATTTTATTCTACACTGTTTCAATTATTCTTATTTTTTTATTCTTATTTTAATCTCTTCAATGTAAAGAACTTTGATTTACCATTGTGTATGAAATGTGCTATTTATATAACTTGCCTTGCTTTGCCTTACCACCCCTGGAGTCACAAGTTTGCTGAGTGACTTCAGCCAGTTCTCCTAAGCAACCAAATTGGCCCAGTTGCTAGGGAGGTAGAGTCACATGGGGTAACCTCCTCATGGTCGCTCTGCCCTCCGTGCCACGGAGGATAGCGTGAAGCCTCTACACATGCTATGTCTCCACGGTAACACGCTCAACAAGCCACGTGATAAGATGCGTGGATTGACGGTCTCAGACGTGGAGGCAACTGAGATTCGTCCTCCGCCACCCGGATTGAGGCAAGTCACTACGCCACGACGAGGATATCTATGGTGTTGGGAATTGGGCATCCCAAAAGGGAGAAAATTCAAAACAAAAACAATTGTGTCTTTCATCTTCTGGTCTAGCGATTTCTATTGATATCTATGGTATTGATGTTAGTGTGATGGATCCTTTTCACACGTCCGCATTCGCAAAGTGGAAGTCGTCATAGTTGGATAAACTTTAATGCCGTGAATGGGGTACCACAGCAAATTTGATATTTGCTTAACCATTTCCTCCAACAGCAAATGAAAAAATCAATGATTATGCTTCCACAGCTTTGCAAAACAAAATAAAAATATACAGTGCTGGATAACAGCAGAAGAGAGAAACAGAACACATTTTCTGTCACTCCCTCAGCAGTTGTGTTAGAAGCCTGATGGTAACTGATTTTTTTAAACTTATTTAGGGCAGTGTTATAGTAGTGTCTATTTTATTTGTGTACAATAATGTGCCTTTCTATGTATAGTGAAATTGTTTTCCTTCAAAGAAATATAAATTAAAATGTTTTGATACCATGAGTAAGGCGCACTCAAAAAAAAAAGACATTTGATATAGTTACGTGGAGTGGTGGTGGTTTAGTGGGCTAAAGCACATAACTGTTAATCAGAAGGTCACTGGTCGCTCAATCCCCACAGCTACCACCATTGTGTCCTTGAGCAAGGCACTTAACTCCAGGTTGCTCCGGGGGGATTGTCCCTGTAATAAGTGCACTGTAAGTCGCTTTGGATAAAAAGCCACTTACAGCATCTGCCAAATGCATAAATGTAAATTTAAAATGTAAATATATTTAAGGCACACAGTTGTCCAGCATCTGCAAAGAGCATCGGAAACAAGCATGGGTGCAATAATATGCAGTATTTTCACAAAGTCTATGGAAAGTCCTCATAATGATAGGTAGACCAACATGAACATGTAAGAAAGCATGTAATACTCATAGAGTTTGTGTGTGTGTGTGTGTTTACATTGCACAGGTCCAAGGCCTTTATGTTTGCAAGCACACATGCACATATGTGAACATGAGCATGCTCCTGAACACTTTCTCTTATTTCTGTTCTATTCCAATCATTTTCAATGGCCAGTCATTTTTTACCAAGAATGCCACAAGTGTGACTTTGTGCCATTTTGTACAAAATAAAAGGATTTCAAAACAAACTTCCTGGTTAAACATTGAAGCACACTAGTGTGATAAATAGTACAGAATGCTTTCATATTTTATTTAATATTGGCAAAATGATCCACAAATAATGCTTGTTTCACTCAAAAATGGAGATGCAATTTTCAAGTTCAGGTCAATGAGACCTACGATCAATAAGTTTCAAAAAGAAATACAAAACCTGTGGTAATTGAAAGAAAACAAGATGGCAAAAAGATCTAATCCATTTGGTGATAATAGCATATTGAGAGATTTATAAGCAATGTTTATAGGCTGGTCATTTTTCACCGGGAACACCACAAGTGTAACAAGATGATACCTAAATATTATCTAAAAATTTGGGGGAAGTTGTGATATCCTATGTGAGAAAAGTCAGTAAGTTTTAGTCCAATAGGATTACATTAACTAGCATTTTCAGGCAAAAGAAAGTCCTCTTCAAGTCAAAATGACCAGAACAAAACATGAGGATACATTTGAATTTTTACAGTCATTTTAGGGTTTTAAGGTTTATTGACATTATATTGTCATGGCAATGAATATGTAAAATTGGCTATAACTTTACACAGAAAAGGTTAGTAAGCTATTTTATCGCACTAAAATCATGTTTACATGCAAATTGTTTATCTCTTGTGGCTATACTTTTGAAAAGGTGAATATTTTAATGTTTAACAATTGGCGCCCATATACTTCCGTTGCAAGTGCCTCACTTTAACCTTGAATTTAGCTTATTTTAAAGAAAAGGAGGGTCGAGTCAAAATAGTGTTTTGTAGTAATCAACATTATGCTACAAAAGCTGTCCACTGAGCTTAACTTGTACTGAACCTGGAATATTCCTTTAAGGAACTAGCTTGTTATTTCAAAGGGTCATGACATATTCTTTTTTACATTTTTTATAATTTCATTATCTTCCATGAGGTCCACTTATAATTTTAGTATAGTTTTCTTTGCTCCAAAACAGTTATAATTTAGTTATATATAATAATTTTCCACACTGTCTCTGGTCCTCTGTCTGAAACGCTCAGTTTAAGCTGTCTGGCCCTTTACGACTTCAATGTAAACGGCCACTGTTTTGATTGGCTAACATCATGCAGCCCATACTGTACAGACATATTTTAAACGCAAGCCAAAGAAAATGAATAAACTCCACACTACATTTCAGGGTTAACACAAAACATCCACCCAACACATTTCTTCTGAATATATTAAACTGTTCACTCAAGCAGCACCATAAAATATTAAATAGTCATGACATATGAAATGTCTATGAATAAAATTGTTTACTTACAGACTTGCAGTCCAATAGTGTTTTAACTGTCCCATCATTCAATAGCAGTTCCTTTTCTGTGACACACAAAGGATGTGCACATTTGTGTAATTTGTTTAAATGCGTATCACTTGTGATATTCAAATGTGATAAAATATGTTTATCATTTATGTGAATAAATTTTTTTAGAATGTGAGGAAACTCAAATACAAAATACGCAAAATACGCAGAGACTCGATTTCTGATGAGGGACATTTATTATGACATTTTCATGTCTGGTGAGAACAGACCCCTTTTCTCCAGTCTCTTTTATTTCTCCTGTTATTACAGATAATTCTCATCTGTTGAGTTGGCCTCCAGGGTAGGGTCTGCAACATTTGCAACGTTTGAATCATATTGTTACCAGGGCTGGACTGGTAATCTGGCATACCTGGCATTTTCCCGGTGGGTCGACGCACTTTGGGGCCGATCAGGGGCGGACTGGCCATCGGGAGAACCTATCGGGCCAGTGGATCGGCTGCGAAATGGGCGAATGGGCCGTGATAAGCTCATCGCGTTATGCAGAACAGACCACCCCGGCTCAACAACTTTTGGGCCAGTTGCAATGTAAAACCCTTGGCCGATTTCTCTTCCCAGTCCAGCCCTGATTGTGACTGTAATACAATCCATGATGTTGGGTGCTTCAACAGGCCAAAGCAGAGATGCTGGTCTTCACATCTCACATCTTCCATGTTTCTTCCACATTAACCCATCCAGTGGCAGCATCAGAATGAGACACATTTTTAAAAGTTGTGCTTGTACGCTCTTAAAATATGGCCCACATCGATGGTGTTGTGCTGAAAGGCTCCAATACGATCAATGACGTACATATTTACAAAAGGCCAACAATTAAAAATAGCACAGATGGGTGCAAAAAAGGTTCAGGATGCCTTCAAAACAGCACAACAGCATGACAGCGCAGCTGAATGAAACACAATGGGGGTCTCTATTTTGGATTTAAAACTTGATATGGCGTCTTTTAAAAGCGGCGCAAGATGTATGATAATGGTAAAAGCCCTTGGTCTAGTACATGTTTATGTAATTTTCAGAAAAAAACATATAAATTGATTACAAATTAAAACAGTTTTCCCAAGAGAACATTTTGTTTCAAATATTTTGATTATTAAAAGGAAAAATTAAGAAACCTTTGGAATATTTATTTAAAAATTGCCAATTTTGTATTTAAGTCAAAGATACTAATTAAGAATCTAATTGTTTGCTGTGCACTCCGTCCATCTTAGTGGGATTTTTTTCTGGGATGGGACCTTAGAATATGTTCAAACACAAACACTGATCATTTTATTCTATGAGTTTTAAAAGCTGAAGATGTTCGTTGTAGCATAACTAGCTCTGTGACCCCACTCCGCACAGGATTAGGGATGTGGTTATTCCCAGTTAGGATTCCAGCTGTCAAGAGAAAGACAAGAGGATAATTTCACTCTGAGCGAACCAACCAAAGACTGATCAGGGAATGTTCCACTGGAGCCACTGTGGTGTGTGACTAATTCAGCTTATTCATGGAATAACCCAAATAAACTCCCCAGATTGTTCCATATGCAGCATGCTGGTCTTAAATACACATGATGGAAAGACAGAGAGAGAGTTGATTTGAAAGAAAGAATGCTAACAAGACTTGCTTTATAATTTTTGTGTGTGCGTAAATCGTTTGTTTAGCATTGAAGGTTAGAGGAACTCTCTTGCCCTAAAAATAACTTAATTCTCAGTTCACATGGTCTGCCTGCAAATGGTGCATGCATGCATATTTTGAGAGAAAGACAGTCTGTCATTTTCTGTAATAATGAAGTGATGAGCAACAGCAACAATACACTGAAAATGCATTAGTACTCCTCAAATATACATGAAAGATGAGAAAGAGAGAGAATAGCATATTTCTAAATATATTTAAACCCAAATAATACATTTATTAGAAGCCAAATACATTATGTGGTGTGTGTGCGTGCACTGAATTTTAAGTCAGGGAGTGTCATATGCCATACCCCATAGGGAGGATGGGTGCACACATACAAATACAGCCAATTGTGAGCATGTAGTTATAGTAACACTGTAGCTATGCAATATTTATTACACATATAACATTTGTATTGTATCTTTTGCTACCTAAACAAGATGACTGGGAGTTCATTCATACCCTTAGACTCAGGTACATACAGTTGTTCAAGGATATCTATTGCTGGTAATCACTGCCATCACAATATTTCTGTTGTCTGCATATGAAAACTGTCTGGCAAGGCTCTGTCCTTTTATCTAGCACTGTTCTGTAACTGAATGTTAGTTTACAGCTGTGTTCTGAGTTCATACTCGAGTAGGAAATATATATATATAAGTAGACATATTAATATATTGCCATATCCATATTGTACACCAGTGTAGACAAATAAGAAAAGACAAATTTGTCTGCATCATACTGTTGTTTCTGTTTCAACAGACATTGTGTTGTAAATATAATAGAGCTGTGATTCCCAATCCAGGGTATGTGTATCCAAGGGAGTACTTCAGCATATTCCTGTGGATACTTAAAAAGATTTTACTGGCAAGCCTATTAAACAGAATTCACAACTTTCAAATAGAAAATAAGGCTAAATAATGAGATCAAATTAAGAAAAAATAATAATAATAATAATCTGAACTTTTTTATTATTATAATTTTTAAGTGATTGTTCACCTAAAGATAACATTCTAACACAGAATATAAAATGAATGTTAGTGACTGACAGTCTCAGTTCATAAATAGTTTCAATAAAAAAAATATCTCTTTGTATTCCATGGAAGAATGAAAACCACACAGGTTTGGAATGAAGGAAATTGATGACAGAATTTCTCATTTTTGTTTAATTTTGACAAACCCTTGAACAGAATAGCACAATCAGTTAACAAAATAGTATGTGTAAGTTACCTATCTGTCACTCACTCGACGTTGTGTCGATGTAGTGACACTAGGACTCGCTCTCGAGAGCCCGAGACACCTCTGATCTTTGATAAAAGGCCAATGGGAATTAGCGAGTGGTATTTGGATGCCACTCCTCCGGACATAAAGGTATAAAACCGCAGAGTTTTAAAATTCAGAGTTTCTCTTCGGAGCCGAGCGGTCACTATTTCATTGAGAAATAAGCAAGCTGAATTCCCACAGCTTCCATTCACCTCTGCTGGATCCTTACGGCACATTACAGAGGCTTTCTCCCCTCTCTGCACAGGTGCACTGCAGAGATCGCCCCTGGGCGCTTCGGCAGATCATTTAGAGTGTAATCTAAAGTATTTTTAAAGTATTTTTCTTTCTAAAAGAGAATATTCTAAAAGAGCGGCACACATCGGAATGTCTTTTTAAAGACGCGTGTTTTTAAAGATGCCCTTCCGATTGAGTGTTATTCCTGGATGCGGTCGATATCTCACCCTTCAGGCGCTGCCCACGGCAAGACATCTTTCATGGATGCGTCATGTCCTCATTGCAAATCCCTCGTGTCCAAAGCCTACGGTGTCACTGGACAAGCCGCCTCCACCCTGCACACCATGGCTCTCCTGCAAGTCCACCAAGCCAAGACGCTCAAAGTGCTGCATAAGGGTAGTTCCACCCTGGGATTGATGCAGGAACTGTGCAGGTCATGGTGCGGTCTCTCGTGCAGGCGATGTCTACCTTGCTGGTCCAGGAGCGCCACATTTGGCTCAACCTGGTCGAGATGAGAGAGGCCGACAAGGCATGGTTCCTTAATGCTCCCATTTCCCAGGCTGGCCTATTCAGCGACACCGTCGAGGACTTTGCCCAGCAGTTCTCAGAAGTGAATGAGACCATCCTGCCCAGAAAGTGGCGTGGCTCAAGACCCAGCACCCCGTCTGCTCGTCGCCAAGGGCGTCCCCCTGTGGCAGCTGCACAGGCTCCGCTGGGGGCCGTCCCCGTGACCCCGCCCCAGCGTCGAGCCCCCCACAGGAAGCGGATGACACCCGTCTCACAGCCGGCCACCAAGAAGAAGGCTTCAAAGCGCACCGGAGACGAGCGACCCAGGGACCTTGAGACCCACTGAGCTGATGAACAGACCACTCCATCCCCCAGTGGAGGGCTGGTAGGATAATCTTTTGTTCCTTTCTCATTTAATTACGCCACATGCTCAAGTAGCTGTGGTACCCAAAGGTTTAACAAAAGAGTGGTTTCCCTATTCCCTGGGTCACATAACCGGTGTGTACGGCCGTCATTAGGACCATCGTCCACCATTCCTTTTTGGCAGGTTTTTTGCCCAAAAAACACGCTCAATCCCATACGGATTGGACGGACCGGGGGGACGTAACACCTCCTCCCCCCTCCTCGACTGATCCGCTGGTGAGTATCAGGAGACAGGTAAGTGCTTTGATGTCTTTCGACTCAGCACCACCACAGGGCTCAAGCCCCGTCAATGTTGCCTCCTTGATTCTGCCCCGCCACAAGGCCCAACCCGCCGGTACGTCCGTCAAGATTTTTCCCTTGGTCCCCCTCGCCCGGAGCTTGGACGCGTGGCTCACGCTCTCCAACCCGTTGTGGTGGCTGACCCGAACTGTCCGACTCGGCTACATGATTCAGTTCAAAAGACGTCTGCCCATGTTCAGCGGCATCCACTTCACCATGGTGAAGGGCCTAACTTGCGCACGGAAATCGCCACCCTTCTGCGGAAGCGTCCGATAGAGCTTGTCCCGTCAGCCGAAATGAAGAAGGGGTTTTACCGCTCCTCCAGGTTCAGAGCATCTCTTTTCTCGGTCTGGAGTTGGACTCAGTCTCGTTGATGGCGTGTCTCACGAACGGGCATGCCAAGTCGGTGCTGACCTGTTTGAAGGTGTTCAGACAGAAGACGCTCGGGTTGATGCATATGAGACCGCTTCACCACTGGCTCCGGATTCAAGTCTTGAGATGGGCATGGCGCCACGGGACACATCGTGTGGCCATCACACCAATCTGTTGTCGCCTTTTCAGGCCTTGGAATGACCTCGCATTTCTACGGGCAGGGGTTACCCTAGAACAGATCTGTCTGGCCCCTGGATGGATGCGGAAGATCTCAGTGGCCTACCACCTGCTGTGGTAGACAACATCACTCAGGCCAGGGCCTCCTCTACGAAGTGCCTGTATGCCTTGAAGTGACGTCTGTTCGCTAAGTGGTGTTCTTCCTGACGCAAAGACCCCTAAAGATGCGCAGTCGGCTCAGTTCTTTCCTTTCTGCAGGAGAGGTTGGAGGGATGGCTGTCCCCCTCCACCTTAAAGATGTACGTAGCTGCTATAGCGGTACACCACGACACAGTGGACGGTAAGCCCTTTGGGAAGCACAACCTGATCATCAGGTTCCTGAGACATGCCATCACTCCAGACCGTGCCTCGTTCCCTCGTGGGACTTCTCTGTAGTCCTGCAAGGCCTGTGAGGGGCTCCCTTCAAGCCCTTAGAGTCAGCAGAGTTTAAGGCACTCTCCTTGAAGACTGCTCTCCTGATAGCGCTCACTTCCATCAAGAGGGTAGGGGAACTGCAAGTGTTCTCTGTCAGTGAAACATGCCTGGAGTTCGGTCCGGACTACTCTCATGTGATCCTGAGACCATGACCGGGCTACGTGCCTAAGGTTCCCACAACCCCATTTAGGGATCAGGTGTTGAAACTGCAAGCGCTACCCCAGGAGGAGGTAGACCCAGCTTTAGCATTGTTGTGTCCAGTGCACACTTAACACATCTATTTGGATCACACGCAGAGCTTTAGGTTCTCTGAGCAGCTCTTTGTCTGTTTTGGCAGACAGCAGAAGGGAAGCGCTGTCTCCAAACAGAGGATCGCCCACTGAATCACTGACGCCATAACTACGGCCTACCAAGCCCAGCATATGCCGCCCACTTTAGGGCTACGAGCCCATTCCACCAGGAGTGTGGCGACCTCATGGGCTCTGACTAGTGGCGCATCTCTAACAGACATTTGCAGAGCAGCGGGCTCGGCTACACCCAACACGTTTGTGAGATTCTATAATCTCCGGGTCGAGCCGGTTTCATCCCATGTCTTAGCAGGAACGAACAGGTAAGTCCGGGTCATCCGGCCTGGTATATATCTTGCACATAGCACCTTTCACCTCCTTTGAGCTGAA
The DNA here is from genome assembly GCF_025860055.1 of Xyrauchen texanus. NCBI lineage: Eukaryota > Metazoa > Chordata > Actinopteri > Cypriniformes > Catostomidae > Xyrauchen > Xyrauchen texanus. Next base: position 46,377,783 of record NC_068278.1, on the reverse strand, counting down.
GATGTGCGTTCTTAATTCCTGCATGCACTGGTTTCCCGTAGGTAACACCTTGCGATGTACTGTATATTCTGCTGAAAATTTTTTCCCTGTTGGCAAAATGCGTCTTCCTTGGGCAGAGGCCCCTCTGCCCCAGTCACCATGCTCATAGTGCTTCCTCCCCCATTGGGTAGGAATTACCATGGGACTTCACATGACATACTTCCGATTAGACTTGGAAAGACCATGTGACGTATCTCCACTTGAAATACCCCCCCCCCCCCACCCTCTCTGGGCGGGGTGTGGTCTCCGTGGTGTCTTCCCCTTGGGAGTGACACTCCCTGACGTTGACACTGGTGTGCCGGTCGGTTAACGATCTCCATCAGGGAACGGAGGTTACGGAAGTAACCAGTGCGTTTTGTCATCTTGAGTGAATGACACTTACAGTTGAACATATACACTTACTGAGCACTTTATTGGGAACACTATGGTCCTAATAAAGTGCCTGATGTAGTCTTCTGCTACTGTAGCCCATCTGCCTCAATGTTCGTGTTGTGCATTCTGAGATGCTATTCTGCTCACTTTAATTGTACAGAGTGGTTATTTGAGCTACCATAGCCTTTCTGTCAGCTCAAACAAGTCTGGCCAGTCTTCATTGACTTCTCTCATCAACAAGGTATTTTTGTCCCCAGAATTACTGCTAAGTGATTGTTTTTTGTTATTGGCACCATTCTGATTAAACTCTAGAGGCTCTTTTTGTGCATGAAAATACCAGGAGATCAGCAGTAACAGAAATACTCAAACCAGCCCTTCTGGCATCAACAATCATGCCATGGTCGAAAAAAATTCCCATTCTTATGGTTGGTGTGAACATTAACTGAAGCTCCTGAGTGGTATAAATGATGCATGATTTATATATAAAAATACAGTATATACTGTTTATAAAGACTCTATACAAAGATAGATTTGATACTGATATCAAACTAAATGCAGTTATAAAATAACAGATTCTATATCTTTCAAACTACTTTAGTTACAGAATAAGCAACTTGGCGAATCTGTTTTCACCCACAGTGTCAATTGTTTGTAGTGATCATTGTGATGGCCTTTATAATAATATTACTGATAACGCTACATAATTTACAGTATATTAAAACCTGCACATAACTGTATATCTGTATATAAAATATCCAAACAACATTATTGCTCTAATTTATACTTCTCTTTTTTTATCTGTTATATCTTATTTATTTATTTATTTTATGTATGTATATATGGTTGCATTTTGTTTGCACTGGAAGCTTCTGTCCCCATGACAAATTCCTGGTGTGTGTAAGCATATGTGGCAATAAAGCTATTCTGATTCTTATTCTGAAAAAGAACACATTTATGGTCTTGTGTCATTTCAGTTACGGGGCTGTGGGGAACATTAGAATAGAATAGAACAGAATATAGAATAAAATAGAACATAATCTTCATTTATGAGCAACTGCCTTACCAAATAGAATAGAATAGAATAAAATAGAACCTTAATTTATCAGCATCAGCCATCACCGATGTCATGGAGGATGAAGCATCCCATTCAAAGCTTTCCTTGACCACTGAGACCACTGAATATGCAATGCATATTATTACACAAATCCACGCTGAAGAGACAGGGGTATATGTGTGTGCGTTTCGCCCCATGCGTGTGTAACAGGATGATCTGAGGCTCTCATGATGAAATTTTTAATGATTCGAGTTATTCACGCTTCAGCACGCCTGCTACGCTGGTGAGTGTGTGTTTGTGATTCATGCATCAATACATTACCAGACTCAATCTGCATTACCGACTGAACGTAAGGTAGCCAATTATGTGTACATCAGGCTGCCTCTAAAAGATAGAGAGAATGAGAGGCCATATCTTAAAGCATGTGTCATAGACAGTGAGTCATTGCATGTCTAAATGTGTCTGTATGTGTATGCTGATTGAAGTTTTTAGCTATTTATGGGAGTGAGTCTGAGCTACCTCATACATACTGTACACTTAGACAAAACCAAAGAAGACATTTTCACCATTTAATAGTGTTATTAAAAAATATAATTTTTGTTCATCAAAAAGCTCCATTTAATTTTTAATTACTTGACTTGAGATAATTGCAAAATAAATAAATAAAAGCATTGTTTAAAGCTGGTGTGAAGACAAGCCTTCTGTATATCAATCAACAATACATGGTTCCTACGCTGCATGGATTTCATCACCTTGGACAGCAACAAAACAGAGACTCGTGGGCAGTTGGTGACAAGCAGGAAAAAAACATCTGACACAGATTTAAGTTCATCAGCAAAAAAAGATGTGGGTGTCCCAGTTTTGCAAGGAAGTCTCTCTCCCTTTCTCTCTCTCTCTCTCTCTCTCTCTCTCTCTCTCTCTCTCTCTCTCTCTCTCTCTCTCTCTCTCTCTCTCTGATGCTCTCCAGACACCACTGAGCAGACATGGGCCACACATCAACCCTCGGCTGATGCTGACTCCTGTTCCACACCTTCAGCATGAGATAACTTCAAAGTACTTCACCCCTCTTCCACCTCCATGATCACCAACAACCTCTTCTCCAGACTCTGCACCTCCGTCATGGTCTCGCGTAGCCACACCTTTATCCACAGCAAAAGAACTGCCCACAGATGGTAAGAGCCATCAGACTGACATGTAAAGTGATCAATCTCGGTTTGTTTTGTTTGTATTTCTAATGTCAGATTATACCACAATAATAGACTGGCATAGAAAAATTTATTTAAATGATGGTGCGCTGTCTCCACAAACAATTGTATGGAAAAAAGTGGAAAAATGTTACAGTACAGTACAGAAAATAAGAACTGGGCATTCCAAAATTCCAAATTGGGGAGAAAAAGGGTAGGAAAAATAACTATGGAAATCTAATCAAATATTTCAATCAATTTTTCAAAACTTTGATTGTCCCTAAGTTTGTCCTACATTGTCATTTCCAACACACCAAATAATTCTAAAAAGTACACCAAAAAAAGTACTTTAGTGAACTTGTTAACCATGTTAACCAAAGTGTCAGTGAAGAGCATGCTGCTTGAGATGAAACATGTATGATGTTTGAAAAAGAAAAGTCAATGTAAATATCACATTGACAGAATTTTTTAAGTGGGTTTTATTTCCAATCAAGCTGTATTTTGTATTTTTTGTATTAGTAGTAAGAGTAAAAAGATGAAGAAACACCCAAACACAGCAGAACAGGATGATTTAATTAATTATTTGTGATTAAGGTATAATGTTGCTATCAAAAAAATATTTCATCAGATTCATTTCCAATAGACATTAATGAAGAATTATTTTTAATTTTTTTTCCATTTTGTTCCACACCATTACTAAACTTTTCTAATCTTATTTAAACAGTATTTTATTGTGGAATAATCTATTTTGGAATACTTTTCAATGAGCTTTATGGTGAAGGATACTTTTTGGATCCAGACAGCGAAGTTACAGCATCTACCAGAAGTAGAAGCAAACAGCTATGCTAACCAGCCAAACTTTGTTCCTTTGAGATCAACAAGTTAGGTGCTGTTTTTTTTTATAGCTGAAAGGAAGAGTTACTAATTCTTTTATTGTATTTCTGAGAAATTCTGTGGTTTGCACCACTTTGAAAAACATTCACAGATTGAGATTGTTCGTCATAATACTGAATGTTTCCCAAGGTCTGTTTGTCACTGTTCCAGTACTTTGAGGACACCTGGGCTGCCGCCTACCAAGCTCTTATTGAAAACATTTCACTTGCATTCTACCACTTGTCAAACTTAACCAGTCAACCGCACCAAAAAACAGCCTCAAAGAGGAGTTAATTAAGATGCCCCAGAGGCAGTGAATTCAGCTGTATTCTGAACTGAATCTTTAGAGTGCTACTGACAGCAATATGTTGCGGCTGAAAGCTAAATGTTGAGTTTATAAGATTATTGTGTGATTTCTATGGTAGATGGTGTAACCCGCACAAGAAGAGACAGTCACAATGTAAGTCAAACTGCGTTTTATTGCAGGCAGGCAAAAGTACAGAAAAAGGATAAATCCAGTGAAGAGTTGTCGAGGGAAGCGTAGGGTCAAAAGCCGGGGAATCAAAGAGAGTAAAGGGGGCAAATCCGGGAGAGTAGTAGAGGGGAGCGAGGGTCAAAGCCGGGGTAAACAGGATCAGCGAGACGGGACTAGTGGGAGCAAAAGACAGGGGAACAAGGGGAGCTGGCAAGCTAAGAGGTGAACGAGAGGAGGTCAAAACTAGACGAGACTAGCGGGGGGCAAAGACACGGGAAACTAAATACAATAACCAACCACCGTGAGACGAAAGGGTAGTGATATATATAGGGGCGAGTGCAGGTGTAAACCATGACAGGTGATGAGACGAGTGCAGGTGAAACTAATGTGCAGGAGTGCAGATGACACGAGTGCAGGTGGTCATAATGTTCTGGGGGATTGGAAACGCGTGAGAAACTCGAGGAAGGGAGATTGCCTACGAGCATGTGAGCGAGTAGGAGCAAAGTGGGCGTGAGGGCTCGAGCGAGCAAAAAGAGCGTGCGAGCTCGAGGGGGCAGAACGAGCGTGGGAGCTCGAGGGGGCGGAACGAGCGTGGAAGCTCGAGGGGGCGGAGCGAGGGAGCGAGGTTCATGACAGTTGGATGTGTAAGGATGAGTATGATGATCCTATTCATATAAGGAATTGGTTTCATGTAAAAAGGTCACAGTTTTGTCACAGTGTCTTAAAGGACTGTTTCAGATTCAAAACAAGCTAAGCTCAATCTGCAGCACTTGTCGATTACCACAGACAATATTTTTGACTCGTCTTGCAGCTTGTAAAAACAAACAAAATTTGTGTTTACAGTACATCAATGCAGTTACATTGAAAGTCATAGGGCAAGATCAGAGGGTTAAGAAATTTTGCAACCTATAATCTTCTCAGCAGTCCGAACTGTCCTTTGTAGTCTTCTGATATCTGATTTTGTAGCTGAACCTAACTAGACAGTAAATGAAGTGCAGAGGACAGACTTAATATCTGTTGAGTAGAACTCTATCAGCAGCACCTGTGACAGATTTAATTTCCTCAGCTGGGAAAAGAAGTACATCCTCTGCTGGGCCTTTTTCACAATGGAGTCAATGTGTGTCTCCCACTTCAGGTCCTGTGAGATGGTAGTGCCCAGGAACCTGAATAACTACACTGCTGCCACGGTGCTGTTTAGAATGGTGAGGGGGGTCATTGTTGGGGTGTTCTTCCTAAAGTTCACAGTCATCTCCACCGTTTTGAGCGTGTTCAGCTCCAGGTTGTTTTGACTGCACCAGACAGTCAGCTGTTCAACATCCTGTGTGTTTGCAGACTCATCATCATCTTGGATAAGGCTGATGACAGTGGTGTTGTCTGCAAACTTCAGGAGCTTGACAGAGGGGTCCTTGGCGATGCAGTCATTGGTGTAGAGGGAGAAGAGTAGTGGGGAGCGCTCACATCCCTGGGGGGCACTAGTGCTGATTGAACAGGTGCCAGAAGTGAAATTCCCCTGTCTCACAAGCTGCTGCCTGTCTGTCAGAAAGCTTGTGATCCACTGACAGATAGACATGGGAACAGAGAGTTGGGGTAATTTGTTCTGGAGTATAGCTGGGATGATGTTGTTGAAAGCCAAACTGAAGTCCACAAAAAGGATCCTTGCATATGTCCCTGGTCTGTCCAGATGTTGCAGGATATGATGCAATCCCATGTTGACTGCATCATCCATAGACCTGTTTGCTTGATAAGCAAATTGAAGGGGTCCAGTGATGTTCTTCAGGTGGGCCAACACCAGTCACTCAAATGATTTCATGAACACAGATGTCAGGGCGACAGGTCTGTAGTCATTAAGTCCTGTGATTTTTGGTTTCTTTGGGACAGGGAGAATGATTGAGTGTTTGAAGCAGCGTGGGACTTCACACTGCTCCAGTGATCTATTGAAGATCTGTGTTAAGATGGGGGCCAGTTGGTTAGCACAGGATCGAAGACACGCTGGTGAGATGCCATCTTGGCCTGAAGCCTTCCTCGTCTTTTGTTTCTGAAAAACCCGGCACACATCATCTTCACAGATCTTAATTGCAGGTTGAGTAGCAGGAAGGGGGTGGAGGATGTTTGCAGGAGGTGTTGGTGTTTGTGTTAAGTGAAAATCAGAGTGGGTGTTGGGTGTGGGATTGATCCTTTCAAATCTGCAGTAGAACACATTCAGGTCATCAGCCAGTTGTTGATCCACCACAGGGTTGGGGGTAGGAGTCCTTTCATGTTGTTTCATGTCACTCCAGACTGATGCAGGGTCATTAGCTGAAACCTTGTTTTTCAGCTTCTCAGAGTAACTTCTTTTAGCCAATCTGATTTCCCTATTCAATGTGTTTCTGGCCTGATTATACAAGACTTTATCCCCACCCCTGTAAGCATCCTATTTGGCATGATGAAGCTGTCTGAGTTTTCCTGTAAACCATGGTTTATCATTATTGAATGATAAATAAGTACTAGTAGGAATGCACATATCCTCACAGAAACTGATATATGATGTAACAGTATCTGTGAGCTCATCCAGGTCTGTGGCTGCAACCTCAAAAACACTCCAATCCATGAAATCGAAGCAGGCTTGTAGTTCCAGCTCTGCTTCATTGGCCCATCTCTGTACAGTCCTTACTACTGGCCTGGTTGATTAAAATTTTTGCCTGTAGTTTGGAAGAAGATGAACCAGACAGTGATCAGAGAGTCCCAAAGCTGCTCTAGGGACAGAGCTACATGCATCCTTTATTGTTGTGAAGCAATAATCCAGTATATTTCTGTCTCTGATGGGGCATGTAATGTGCTGTTTGTATTTGGGCAGTTTACGTGTATGATTTGCTTTGGTAAAATCCCCAAGAATAATAATGACTGAGTCCGGGTATTGCTGTTCTGTGTCTGTGATTTGATCAGTCAGCTGTTCCAGAGCTGTGTAATGTGTGTGCTTGTGTATTACATGTCTTTTATTTTGAAAAGTTTAGTTCCTGTTTCATGTCATGTGTTCCCTGGTAATGTGATTCCTGTTTCCCTCTATGTTCATGTGTCTTGTTTTCAGTGGTTTATTGTTTAATTACCTTGTTATCAGTTCTGTCTGTTCATTGGTTCCCTCATCATTTTTCTCCCATGTCTATGTATTTAAGCCCTCATGTTTACCATTGTCCTTTGTCAAGTATTGAATGTGAGTGTAGATGTTTATGTCAAGCCACGTTTATGTCAAGCCACGTTTTAAGTAAAGTCATGTTCATGTTTATGTTTAGTTTAGTTTGCATGTGTAGTTAGGGTTTTTTGGATTTCAAATTTATTAATAAATTGCCCTTGGATTCTTCACTTCATCGTCTTCATCATCCTCATTGCCAGCACCACTTGTTACAGTTATGCATTACAAACATAATTTTGTGGGTGAATTTTTCTCTGTAAAAACAATATTTTGCAGAGTGTTATGTAATTCCATTTTTGCTATCATTATGTGTATAATGTGAATGTTACTGGGTTTACCAGCATTACATAGTCATAACAGGAGTTGTGCAAACAACTTTGAACTGAAAATGTTAGCTAGCAGTTCTAATACACTTCCCTATTGTTAACATGTATAATGTATTAGCCCTCCAATGTAAGTGCATTACTGTCAATCGATTAAAATTTTACTTAATGAAATGTACATGACATGCCGATTAATAAATCAAATGAATCGCAATTCATCACTGTGGCGGGGCGGAGGGCGGGGCCGGGTCGTGATTCTACACACCCGGTCCCTTATCAGGCTAATCAAGCCTCCGAGAGCGATAAAGGCAGACTGCGGAGGATGGTGCGGGAGAGAGAGAGAGATCGTTTACGGACATGTCCGTCGTGTGTGTTGTTGTCTTTTGTTTAAGTTTATAATTAATATGTTATTTACATTGCCAAGCCGGTTCTCGCCTCCTCATTTCCATTGAACTACGTTACAATCACATATATCAATATCGTCTGAGAAAGGCCCCCAAATAAAATATAATTTTATAGAAACAGTACATAATAACTCAAATATTTTTTAAAACCTTGAATAATGCAAAGAAAACAAGTTCATAATTTTTTTTAAAAAACACAATACCAATGTTTTAGCGTAGGAAGAGTTCAGAAATCAATATTTGGTGGAATTGCCCTGATTTACAATCACAGCTTTAATGCATTTTGGCAGGTTTTATACCAGTCTTTCACATTGCTACTGGGTGACTTTATGCCACTCCTGGTGCAAGAATTTAAGCAGCTCGGCTTTGTTTGATGGCCATCCACCTTCCGCTTGATCACATTCCAGAGGTTTTCAGTGAGGTTCAGGTCTGGAGATTGGCTGGCCATCACAGGGTCTTGATCTGGTGGTCCTCCATCCACACCTTGATTGACCTAGCTGTGTGTCATGGAGCTTTGTCCTGCTGGAAAAAACAATCCTCAGAGTTGGGGAACATTGTAAAAGCAGAAGGAAGCAAGTTTTCTTCTAGCATAACCTTGTATATGGCTTGATTCATGCATCCTTCACAAAGACAAATCTGTCCAATTCCAGCCTTGCTGAAGCACCACCAGATCATCACCAATGCACCACCTGGTTGTTTAATGGTTAGATGGAGACCTGGAGAGGCCTTCGAGCCACAGTGTTTTGCACTGAAATTTGGTGGTGGTTCAGAGATGATATTATATCCAGAGAATCTTCAAGCCCATAAAAAGTAAATCCAATAGTAAAACCTGCGGCCGAATCACAGTAGTGCTGATGTAGGGCCATATTGCATTCAGGCACTTATCATGCACTTTACAGTCTAGCTAATCCCACAAAAGATCAATGGGATTAAGATCCATAACACTCTTTTCCAATTATCTGTTGTCCAATGTTTGTGTTTCTTTGCCCACTCTAACCTTTTATTTTTGTTTTTCTGTCTCAAAAGTGGCTTTTTCTTTGTAATTCTTCCCATAAAGCCTGCAGCCCTAAGTCTTCTATTGAAACATGAAACTGGTGTTGAGTGGGTAGAATTCAATGAAGCTGTCAGCTGAGGACATGAGAGGCATCTGTTTCTCAAACTAGAAACTCTTGATGTGCTTATCCTCTTGTTTAGTTGTACATCAGGCCTTCCACATCTCTTTCTGTCCTTGTTAGAGCCAGTTTGACTTTGAAGACTGTATTTTACTCCTTTGTATGAAATCTTCAGTTTTTTGGCAATGTCAAGCATTGTATAGCCTTCATTCCTCAAAACAATGATTGACTGACAAGTTTCTAGAGAAAGCTGTGTATTTTTTTGTCATTTTTGACCAAAGTTTTGACCTAATATCGACCAGTCTATTGCATAATATGGCAACTCAAAAACAAACACAAAGACAATGTTAAGCTTAATTTAAAGAACCAAATAGCCTTAAACTGTGTTTGAAATAAAGGCAAGTGATTTTCTAGTACCAAATTAGCAATTTAGCATGATTACTCAAGGATAAAGTGTTGGAGTGACAGAACTGGGGCAGTCTAGATTTAATTAAAAATAAAATCCTTTTTTGTTTTAAACAGTGATGGTGCTGTTTTTTTTTACATCAGTAATGTCCTGACTATACTCTGTGATCAGTTGAATGCCACTTAAAAAATTGAAGTACCATTTTCCTTCCAAAATGGCAAAATCTGTATATTATTCCAAACTTTTGGCAGCCAGTGTATATATATAAACACCAATCAGCCACAAACTTAAAACCACCTGCCTAATATTGTGTAGGTCCCCCTCGTGCCACCCACATCTCAGAATAGCATTCTGAGATGATAGTCTTCTCACCAAATTTGTAGAGAGCAGTTATCTGAGATATCATAGACTTTGTCAATTTAAACCAGTCTGGCTATTTTCTGTTGACTCATCAACAAGGCATTTCTGTCTGCAGAACTGCCCCTCACTGGATGTTTTTTGTTTTTGGCACCATTCTGAGTAAATTCTAGAGACTGTTGTTTGTGAAAATCCCAGGAGATCAGTAGTTATAGAAATACACAAACCAGCCTGTCTGGCACCAACAATCATCCATGCGACTATCTAATCAACCAATTGTGTGGCAGCAGTGCATCAAATCATGCAGATACGTGTCAGAAGCTTTTGTTAATGTTCACATCAACCATCAGAAAGGGGAAAATGTGATCTCAGTGATTTCAACTGGGGCATAATTGTTGGAGCCAGATGTGCTGTTTTGGTGGCACGAGTGGGACCTACACAATATTAGGCAGGTGGTTTTAATGTTGTGGCTGACCGGTGTATAAATATATACTATGTATATATATATATATATATATAGTTCAGATAGTCAGATTGTAATATATTGAACTGTCATGGCAGACAAATAATTGGACAACACAAAAGGGATTTTAGAATTCAATATATTGTATGTTTTATTCCTGTAACATTGAAAATAATCTGACCTGTTCTCAGAGGATGAGATATTGCCATGTAGAGGTGTGCCCAGAAGCCATACAAATAGACAACCAGTGTACACATAAAAACATTTTATTTTTTATTTTATTGTATCATTTGATACACGTGTTGTTTTTGTTTTTTATTGTTTTTTTTCTTGCATTCATTAATTAATCAAATGAAATAGATAGATATAAACATCAGATTTTTCAGGATATTTTCTGACTGCCTGCTCCCACATTTCATGGGATCACCATTTGCTCCCAACTTCAAATCAGAAATGTAATCTTACACTGCAAGAGACAGCCTGCGGAAATGTTACTCTATGCGTCCCCTCATCATGTAGTGAAGAAGCCAGTACTCCCTTCTATCCCAACAAGACATAAACTGTAATGCTTTAAACTTCTGCTTATTTCACCATGTTTATCTGGTAAAAACAAAACATTAAGATATGAAATATCTGACTACTTTCCCACTGGATTTTTTGGGGTGTGTATAACATCTATGTGCATTGTAAGTATATTTTTTAACGTGCGGGGGTTATCTCGTTTACTTAAAACCATCTGCCACAAACAAAGTTTTAAAAAATCTTTAAAAGACACAATGCCACATTGCCACAAACCTTGTAAACTTTTGCAGGTTCTTTATCATAATCCTGTGTTGGAATCACAATTCAATGAATACACCTGTCAGTTTTAAATATGCAGAAAGTTGAGTCATCATATAGCCTTTTTGTATTTCCTTTCATAATATAATGCATTCAGTCTTATTTTATTGTATGCCTGTTAAGAAAAGATGACAAATGTAAAAAAAAAAAAGTTGGAGTAAGGAAGTAATTTGTTTTTAAAACACAGTTTAAATAATAGCCTTTGGAAGTCCCAATATATGGCTAAATTGAGTAGCCTACACAAAACTAAAATCCATGCCCATTCATTATGTGTATAGGCATATGATAAGATTAAGAAATATCTTCGATATATTTTTTATTGTCTCAAAATAAAACAATAGCCTACTTGATACTGATAGTAATACGTCATGCCATGGAAGCGTCCAAGCGACATGATTAATTGTGTTATTTTTTTAAAGCATAATTTTTATATAAATAATCACATTAAAATAGCATGTTCAATTGACAGCCATATATATATATATACTTAGAATATATATTTTTTTACTTAGAAATATAAATCACCTCCTTTGAAGGGATAGATCACCCAAATGTTTTTATTCTATCATCATTCACATTCATGACATCCCAGAGCTGTGTGACTTTCTTTCTTCTGCTCTACACAAAATATTTTTCAGCTCTGTTGGTCCATACAAAATAAATGCTGACCAGACATTTCAAAATCCAAAAATCAAATAAAGGCAGCTTTAAAGTAATCCATATGACTCCAGAGGTTTAATATATGCCTTCTTTCAAAGTTTGAAAGTAGTGATTTATAGTAAAAAACAAACCACACCTATTATTTTGCCTCTGAAGACGTAGATTTAAACACTGGAGTCATATGAATTACTTTTCTGCTGCCTTTATGTGATTTTTGGAGCTTGAAAATTGTTGTCACCATTTACTTGCATTGTATAAACCTTCATAGCTGAAATATATTTCAAAAAATCTTCATTCGTGTTCTGCAGAAGAAATAAAGTCATACACATCTGGGATGGCATGAGGGTGAGTAAATGATGAGAGGATTTTCCTTTTGGGGTGCACTATACCTTTAACCATCCCCAATTGGTAGGTGGCGATAAGCACAAAGAATGTGAATAGCAAATAAAAAACAAAAGAAGAAGAATGCGATGTGAAAGTGAAAGGGGAGTTTTATAGTACAAAAAGGACGTAATCTGAGATGGCATGAGGGTGAATAAATGATGAAAGAATGTTCATTTTTGGGTGAACTGTCCTTTTATGTATAGAATCCGGAACATTCTTTAAATAGTTGACTGTTCCAGTGTAAACATTTTATGTTTGATATGGCGTAACATGGCAAATGCAATAAATGTAAAACAAAAAATGTATAATGATAAAAACAAAAGCTACTGCAAGACAATTTTTGAAAAACTATTATACAAAACTGTAACAATGAATTATTTTTAATGTAAATAACAGAATTTCATTAGTATGCCACCTTGTGGATTACTTATGCCTTCACTGCCTTCAGTCATTACATAAACATTACTGCACAAACTATTGTGCTTGTCCACAATTACTTATCACAATCATTACAGTCAGTCAACACTTTATCATAATGGGATTCATGAAGGGCAACGTATAACACCTCGGTAGGGTTAGACACAAGTTTTTCCAAAGGAAAAAAGTTCCTACTGGTAACGAGATATTTTGACAGATGAGTGGCTCTCACTCTCAGTGTGGGCAGCAATGCTTTCAGATAACATCTGTTCCCATCTCAGAGATGTTTAGTTATTTATAAAGCAAGAATACACCAGAATGATACAAGTTACAGTTTTACACATAGAAAAAAAATGCATTAATGGAAAGATAAACCTTTGGTCAACTTTGGAGAAGACACTTTAAAGTCCTCCCTCGTATCTGAGAAAGAGTCAAATTAGTGTGAAATATACCCATGAGTGCTATCTTTGTTTATACATTTGCTTTGTTTGTTTACAATGGAACCTTTGAGATTAAATTGAGGTAAAGCTTTTAGCCGTAAGATGTTGGTATTTTTGCTCTGTTTGGTCCAGATCTGTCTTTTTAACTGTGCACAGCTGCATGTATGTTTGTGAGCTAACCCTTATTGACACACTGTAGTCTGAGCCCCTGCTGAGGATTTCTATTATGAGTGTGTGTTAGGGGCATGATGTATTTGTGTGTTTTTTTAAGAATGTTGTGTATGGGGGGGGGAGGGGCCTTTGTAGCTCAGCAAGTAAAGACGCTGACTACCACACCTGGAGTCGCAAGTTCAAATCCAGGGCATGCTTTCGAATTGGCCCGGTTGCTAGGGAATGTTGTGTATGTGCATGTTTGTGGCTGGAGGTTATAGCCTGTATCTGTGTGTGTGCATCCCAGCTGAGAAGACCAGCTTAATCGACATGTAATTCCCCTGTTGCTCTTGGCTGGTTAATGCTTCTCTAGCTGGTGAATCAGTATAGCAATATTTTTCACCAGCAAATCTTAGCTGGTATAGACAGTTTTCAGTTAATGCTGGTTAACAGAAGAACATTGAAGAACAATTAAGAACATTTTGCTTTTTAAAGGGCACCTATTATGCCCCTTTTTTTAAAGATGTAATTTAAATCTTTGGTGTCGCCAGAATGTGTCTGTGAAGTTCCAGCTCAAAATACCCTACAGATGACTTATTACACCATGTTGAAAAATGCCAATATTTGGGTGGGAATAAAAACAAGCTGTTTTTGTGTGCGTGTCTTTAAATGCAAATGAGCTGGTGCTCTCCGCCCCCTATCCAGAATAGGGCGGAGTTTTGACATCTCTGCTTCGGATAACTAGACATCACAAGCAATATGACTGACAGTGAATATAGTGGTGTTCAACCCTATATGTGACTGTTTGGTAGGTGTGTCTTATATTTGTGTATGTTGTGTGTTCTTGTTTACCATCAGCAGAAGTGGGGTAATTCCATAAGGCCTAGCATTTGTGCAGCAATATCTCAGGCAGAACCAGAGACAATCCTGTGTGGGCCTAATAAAGCAGGGTTAATTAATCTGAAAACACAAAGCAAAAGATGAACAGTAGCATCCAGGTTAAGTGTGCAAAGTTTGTGAATTTATGTGAGTCTGTGTGTGTGTGTGTGTGTGTGTGTGTGTGTGTGTGTGTGTGTGTGTGTGTGTGTGTGTGTGTGCTTATCCCTTGATGTTCATGATGGGGAGTGTGTCTTTGAAAATGAATAGCTTGTCCTTGTGAACTGGAACACAGAGCGTTGTTTTAAGGCATCTTTACACAGCCGACTTAAGGATGCTCTGACCCTCCTCAGCCCCTAGTACTAAAAGCGGTTCTGATGCTGCTTTGGTTCTACACTATGCACATGTAAATGAAATGCAGAATCAGAGCAGCCATTAACTTTGTTGTTGTCATGATAGAGCATATATTTCATTACTTGGTTTCATATTAATTGTAAATGTATGTTTTTAATTAATTTGATATTTCCATTTTCATTATTTAAAACATTAATATCATAACATTAAATATGCAATTGTAAATGCTGTGTAAATGCATTTATGCCACCATGTCTCATCATCTTATAGTCGTAAAACACTTTTTTGCCCTTTGTTTCTCACACACAAGCACCATCTTTGTTTCTGTCTTTTTCTCACTGGAATACATCATTTTTTATTCTAAGCAGTCATGTTATTACACCATAAGAGTAATAATCAGGGCGAGCGCTACAGTAACTATAGGCAAACTAGGAAATTGCCTAGGGCCTCCGCATTGCTGGGGGCCTCCAAAAGAAGTGTAAACTTAATAGTTCGTCAGGGCTGTGCAGTATGACAGTTTTGCTCTCAATTGCGATTACAAATTATACAACATTTTAACTCATTCGCATGGATGCGATAAGTTTCATTTCTAGTGCTTGGAAGATCCAAAAATTATGCCTATTATCAACATTGCAACAAAGTACATGTCAAATGAGTCTGATGTCTACCAGGGGTGGTGCTATGATGTGATCATTAGAGGGGCATTTTGGTCTTTAGGGTGGACCATTTTTTAACTCTTTGTCTAACCGCAGGGTACTCCTCCTTATTAATTTTGTTTGGGTTGGTCCCTCTTATTTGGGTTGGTATTAGCTTTGGTCCGGGGGGCGTCAGAAGTTTCAGGGGGGCACAAAGAAAACCAAGTGGGATACCCAACCTAGCAAACCCTGTAGCCCTGTGCATGTCATACCACAGTAATTAATACAAATAATCATAATTTCTTAAGAATATGCATTACTTCTAGTTAGGAACCCAGAGGAATTCTGGGCCCCCTGACTGTATATTGCTCTAGGCCCCTTTCATATACAAAATGTAGTTTAAATTCTGTTATGGGCCCCAAGAATTGTTACTTATCATTACCACCTTTCACCCCATTAGCTATGGCCCTGCAGGCACCCATCAGTCTGCACAGGCCTGTATAAAATCGAATACTCCTATTGTAAAATCAGTAAACTCTGTGAACTACTTCGAAGTAAAACAGATGGTTACAGTACTACAACATTATTTTCTTCTCTCCATCCTTCTCAATGCATTTAGTATCATTAGCTTAATAAATTCTCAACCCTAAAATCTGCGCGCACACTCGCATGAAGCATGTCATGCTGCACTCAGCCCCTCACTGTGATTCTATTTAATAAAGTCTCCAAACGAACGTTTCATAATCAGGGATGTTGTACAGACAGTTATATAAGATGCTTCTCTCTCTCTCTCTCTCTCTCTCTCTCTCTCTCTCTCTCTATCATAACAATAGGCATTGCTGTAGCAACATGGCACAGACCTGAGGATAGTCTGAATTCTATAGAGACTAACTCATTCTCCCTCACACATATATACACACAACTATTTGAAAGCTATCTAAATTAGCTGTACAGTACAGTGTCTCTTTTACACAACTCTACTCTCTCTCTCTCTCTCTCTCTCTCTCTCACTTTGACCATGCTCAAACTGCAGCTAAATATAGGTGTCACTCTAAGTGCTTCATCCTGTTCTATACACACAGAGTTTGATTATTTATAGGAGTGACAACTGTATTCTATCACCAAATTAAATTCCGAAAAATTTGGACACATTCACACTGCAGTTAAATACTGTTGTCGCTCCTCATCTAAGTGCTAAATCCCATTTTGTACACACAGGGAGGAATTCACTAAGAATTAATTGTGCCCTGTAAAATATGTGGTTATTTTCATGCTTTGTCTGCGTATAGCACCCAATTAACTAAAGAAATGATGCAGATCAGCCAACAGTGCAAGACCGCCCACAAAATGTGCGCAGAATGCAAGTTGCACATGCAATTTCAATATCATGGGCCAGTTTGAGCGCTACTAAATACACAGAGGAAGCAGCACCGTTATATGACACACTCTGCTGGGACTGTACAGCATCACTTACACTACTCTTTAACATGCGTAACTTGCGGCCAAATCACAGCAGTGCTGATGTAGGGCCATATAGCACGATTGCAATTGTGATTGCTTATATACAACAGTTCAATGAACAAGTACATTTTTAAAAATTAGGAAAAATTGAGTACGGTCAAAAAAACGCATTTGTGCATGGAACTACTTTATTACACGACCGATCAGAGTCTGCCGTTGCTGGTTCAAAACAAATGATGCGACCAAGCCTCCGTTAGTAATTTAAAATGTTCACTACAGAAATAGTATCAGGGCTTGTGCTGTTTCTAACAAGTCATTGGATAAACAAGGAATATATATCTCAGTGGAATATAGACGTCCAAGTGGGGTATTCCTCTCTATTTCGGGGTAGCCAGTGCGCAAATGTCATTCACTATAGAAACAGCGATGTCCTCCGCCGTTTTAACAGTATGTATCCTGTTATATTTAAACAATGACTAACGGATTCACTGATTCACTTTACAGCACCAACTGGCTCATATTACACACAAAAAATATCTTTTGCCACCACCTGCTGGCAAATTGTAACACAGTTAAAGGATGGGCAAGGAGGAGGCGAGAACCAGCTTGTCAACATAAATCATAATTTTAATAAAAACTTAAAGAAAAAGCATAAACAAACACACACACGACGGACATGCCCGTAATTCTCTCTCTCTCGAACCATCGTCACCGGCCGCCTTTATCCCTCGCGCGCCTCATCAGGCCGATTGGGGACCGGGCGGCCGATATTCCAACCCAGCCCCGCCCCCTCCGCTCCACACATATGTATTTAAAAAATAAAGACAGTAACTCCTAACACATATGCACTATGCTTACGCTTTAGTTTAGAACAGCACGAACACATGCGGAGTGATACACACACAGTGAAGCGTCTGAGTGCTGATGCTGATCAGTGCTCATGGAACATCTCTCGTCAGATTCAAGAACCGGAACTAACTGTGGTATATATAGATATATGACACTCTTCATCATTCGATCAT
Organism: Xyrauchen texanus; assembly: GCF_025860055.1. Classification (NCBI taxonomy): domain Eukaryota; kingdom Metazoa; phylum Chordata; class Actinopteri; order Cypriniformes; family Catostomidae; genus Xyrauchen; species Xyrauchen texanus. The sequence continues at coordinate 46,360,316 of NC_068278.1, read as the reverse complement.
TATTTGATGAATTACTGCTGATATGAATGATAGAAAATGTACACATACATCTCTTTTAAACAAAAAATTGCTTTTACTGATTGGTATAATTTGACGTAATTGCACAATGTAAATTGTGCAGACAATTTTTGTGAATTAAGCACAATCTACAATGAGCCAAATTTACATTGAAAGGAGGCATGTTTGATTAGAAAGGAAAGACAATGACTTAATTTAATATTTAAGACGCAGCACAATTTCAATGCTGATTGCGTCTGCTAAAATCGATTACAGGTGGTTAGTGAATAAGACGTAGGTGTTTGCGCTGAAATACCAAGTGCAAAAGTGGCGCAACTGTTTAGTGAATTCTCCCCATTGAGTTTTGTTATTTACAGGACTGACAAATGGCTTATCTAAGGCATGAAACTCTTCATGGTGCAAGATGATCTGTTAGCCAATGAGCTCGCTCACATGTGATTTGTCAAACCCATTGGCTCACATGGTGTAAGCTGATAGGTCCTTTGACATGTAATCTGGTAGCCAGTCAGCTTGTGCAATTTTTGCCTAATATTTAAATTTGCTCAGTTTGCAAGTAAGCCAGTTTTACTTTGCCGTGGAAATTAGGCACTTACACACATCGCTACCTTAGGTCATTTGTTTAAATTAATCCACACACAGTCACTAGTTAAATAAGCTCTGGGCTTCCCTGGTCTATGTACACATTAGGAGTGAGGTCACTAGCCATTTAAGACATTTAGCCAAGCAGGCCCATGCACACATAGAGATTTATTCCATTTGGCCAGGCATGCTGAGGCACACTTAGCTTGCATAACCTCAATGCACATGGTTTGAAGCAGCAGCAGTTTACAAGTCTTGGCAGTAGATCTGCTTGGTTGGGGTGTTGGGGGGGTTGTGTTTTGTGTTATGTCTTTGTGCAGCTCTCCTGCTTTGTTGGGGGATTGTATTTGTGCAGAAGAATGTCATACATGCTTGATTCATCATGTCTTGTGTTTGTCTAATTGTGCAACAGCAGCATATATACATGCTTAAAGGCACGGTCACATTTGCTTTGCACAGCGAAATTTCGGGGGCGAAAAAGGTGTGGGTGGACCTTAAGCATGTGTGAAACCAGCAAAAAACTAATTATTAATAAAACTCTGCACTTTTTAAATGAGAGTAATGTTAACAAGAAACTTGCCGGTAGGCCTAAAATGAATTCCTTGTCCATTGTGAATATTCAGTGTAGCTGTGTACGAAGCACCGCCCACACGGAGGTCACTGCCAAACCAAGCAAATTCCTATTGGTTAACTTGGCAAATCCACCTGCCATAGCTGAACTTGAAGCCCACGTGAAATCCATCGTGAAGTCCATCACGCAAAATTGTGTGGATTCCAATTTAAATTACTGTGTATTGCCTGCGGATTTTCGGCTTGCAAAGGTACACTGCCATTCAAAAGTTTGGGGTCACTTGACTGAAATGTTCTCATGATCTTAAAATCCTTTTGATTTGATGCTGTATGCTTAAATGTTTGAAATTAGTTTTGTAGGCAAAAATATAATTGTGACACTATATTAATTCATTTCAATACAAAACTAAAACATTGTTTTGAAGTTTTTGAAATGGATGACTTGGACCGAATAATTAAGAAAAGCAGTCAATAAGAGCCCAACATAGATGGGAACTCCTTCAATACTGTTTAAAAAGCATCCCAGGGTGATTACTCAAGAAGTTGGTTGAGAAAATGTAAAGAGTACATGTCTGCAAATTCTAGGCAAAGGGTGACTACTTAGAAGATGCTAAAATGTAACACAGTTTTTATTTATTTTTTAGTCACAACCCCATTCCTATAGTTCCATTTCTGTTCTTCCATAGTTTTGATGACTTTACTATTATTCTAAAATGTGAAAAATAATAATAATAATAAAGAATGTGTAAGTGACCCTAAACTTTTGACCGGTAATGTCAATCTGATCTAATTTAGATCTAATATTTTAGTCAAAAATAGGCCTTTGTTTTTACAGCTATACAATCGAACAGTCAAAAAAATATGTATATATATATATTATAAATCGCCAAACAAGTTAAACTGCTGGCATACATGTAGCAAACATTGCCATATCAAACCATCCAACCATGCTCCAAAAAAGTTTTTTTTACATGCTTAACCAGCAGGACTTACTTGGTTAATCAGCATCAGCAAATGAGTTAAACTGCTAGCATTTATGTTCTTATGTCTATATACACAGAACAATATTTTACGAGATTTTGTTCTGTATTTAAATGTGGCTGTCACTCTTAAAACTTTGGCTTGGTTTTGTTTGTCTGGATTGAGAGCAGACTATGTGTCTTTCAGCTAAACTGTGTGTGTGTGTGTGTGTGTGTGTGTGTGTGTGTGAGCGTGTATTTATCACTTTGTGGGGACCAAATGTCCCCATAAGGATAGTAAAACCCGACATTTTTGACCTTGTGGGGACATTTTGTGGGTCCCCATGAGGAAAACAGCTTATAAATCATACTAAATTATGTTTTTTGAAAATGTAAAAATGCGGAACGTTTTATGTGAGGGTTAGGTTTAGGGGTAGGGTTAGGTTTAGGGGATAGAATATAAAGTTTGTACAGTATAAAAACCATTATGTCTATGGAAAGTCCCCATAAAACATGGAAACCAAACATATGTGTGTGTGTGTGTGTGTGTGTGTGTGTGTGCGTGTGCGTGTGCGTGTGCGTGTGTGTGTGCGTGTGTGTGTGTGTGTGTGTGTGTGTGTGAGAGAGAGAGAGAGAGAGAGAGAGAGAAAGTCAGATTCTATCTGCATCAATCCAGCCATGTTAACATAAAACAGCACATCTCTCACTCAAATGAAAGAGGGGAGCCCATCATCCCTTCTTCAGACAGAAAAGTGGGGTGCAGATAAAGGCGAAGGACAGATGAAAGAGTTCTGCTGACAGAAGGGATCAGAGAGAAACGGTTGGGGAGGGGGGTACATTAAAAGGAGGGACAGATGGATTGAGGTATTTTGTGGAAGACTTTCTGTGTAGGTGAGAGAGAGAGAAAGATTGGGTCTGGAGAGAAAAAAATTAAGAAAGAAAGAGAGGCATTGAAAGAAATTATTGCAAAAATGATGAGGGGGTATATTGTGAAATAAAGATGAGTGCTTTCAAAAAAAGGGAAAGAAGGAAAGATGGATTCATTCAGGGTGAGAGAGGGGTGAGAGCATAATGGCCTATCAGGAAAACAGGCCCCGTTACTATGGTAATGTAAGATGGCACCTTGAGACACAGACAAGTAATTCACCCACAAAAAAGTGGATTTAACCTCTCTCTTTCTAGAATTTCATTTGGTGACTCTAGTGGCAGAGAAATAACACACTAGCTTTAAACACTCAAAATCACACACATATTCGCTATGTGCACAGGTGACACGACGAACGTTCGAAATCTGCGTGGTGGGCGGGTGGACTTCCGGTTTAGGTTACTACCGGTATTTCTGATGTAGATGTTGTGGAAGAGTGAGTGGCAAGCTATCAGTGAGTACCGTATGTAAAATGTTAACAGTAAATAAGAAACGTCTTACATATCAGTATCAAATTGGCAACTCTAAATTACATTGTAGTGTTCCTCGATGTGCCGCTTCATCGAGGTATAATTCTGAAGTTTTCATCGTTTTCCGCATCAGCCTGAGGTACGAGCTCAGTGGCTAGTCAAGATAAGACGCGAGAACTTCACTCCTACCGATAACACCCGGGTATGCAGTCGACATTTTAAGCTAGAAGATTTCATCATAACCACAGGACGCTCGAAAACTTGTTCAAGGAGCTGTGCCATGTCTTTTGAGTGGAACAATTTTTGTTTACCAGCGCCAAGGACTGTATTTTTCTCTATGAGCTTCCATATACTGCTTATATATTTTGTAATTTACTATGCTGTTTGTTTTTTTGTATCTTGTGATATACCTTTCAGAAAATTGTCTGAAATATTGACAATGTTTACATGTCATTTATTGTCTTTTACACTGCCAGGAGGAACACAAATACATGAGTTAATTCAGACATTTATTATACAAAGACACAAGCTGTCATACTACACTCAACAATAACATGGCTCCTATAATTGTAACATTGTGATGCAACGTTTGACATTTTGTATGAGTTATGAGTTTGTAGATAACTAGTCCACATAACTGCACATAATACAGTACTCAACAGTACTTTAATGCTTCTTTGCACTTCTGGTTGGATGTCAACTGCATTTCATTGGCTCTGTACCTGTACTCTGCTAAATGACAATACAATTTAATGTCATCTAATAACTACTAACACTGAATTCACAATAACAAAAGGTACCTTGTATAGGTTTGTTGTTTATGTACATACATGTGCATTTCTTAAAGAGAACTATTTACATTGATTTTCACACAAACACATGTTTTGTACAGTCTGATACAGTAATGCAACATTATGATTAAGGCTCTGCCAGCCACACAGGTGCACTCAACCTCATAGAGCTGAACAGGAGTGGAGTCTTCAAGGACAATCTTTTAAAAAACAAAAAAGTGTGTTATAATCAGCAGAGATCACAAACTGATCAGATATCTCAAAGTCAAAAGTGCATTTTGCATTATTTTTCAAGTTAGCTACTATGAGTTAGAGAATGAGGTTACTTTAGGGTTAGTAAGAAAGCAAGTAAGTTAAACACAACACAATATAAACAGCAAAGCAACTGTCTCAACAACCAGCTTCTGGGGTTTCATATAGGAATGGTAGGTCTACTAGAACACTAATAGGGCAGGCACGTGTCATCATAGTGTTACCTACTTCAAACGTTTGGCTAGCTAGATAGTTGTCTAAGATGTTCAACTTGTTTAGGTAATTATACATTTGTTTGCCAGTTTAACCCATCATTGCCAAACTGAAGCCCCAGAACAGAACTGGTTGGATCAGACGAACAACTGAACTGTCTTTCATCCTACTCTGATGGTGTGAGGTTTCTCATGTTTCCTCAAAGATCTATGACAGGTAGCACGGATGCTGACTCTCCCTGTCTGTCTTTACTTGATACTGGGGATAACCAAATACTGTCAATACATGTAACTGAACAACACAAGTCATTAGTATATGGGTGATTCTTAGACTATGGGCACTTTTATGTACTTTGTAACCAAAAATGTCATTTTTTAAAAATATGACCAAAGTACAATTGATATGGATTGCAAGAGTAGATTTGTGTAATACTTTTTATATTATAATACATTACAATACTTTTTATATTTAGATTATAATATTATTTTTATTTCTAAATTACACTTTTATATTAATTGATTTCATTTAGATGAATGAAAATTCAATTTTGTTGCATCATGTATTGCTTATATTTTTGCCTTGCCATAAGTTGTGTCAGTTATTTACACGCACTGTAACCGTTCATCTGTGAGACAAATCAGTTGTATACATCAAACTCAGCACTACACTAAAAACAGTTGTGGTTATGTTTAATGGCTTTGTGAATTGAGTTTACTGAGTGTGATGAGTTTAATTGTTTTTCTAATAAACATCTCCACTGTTTCTCTACATTCACGTTAATTCATTGTAATTTCCATCACCACCCACATTTTTTAAAAATATTTAAAAAGTTCTCATCACACATTAAAAATGTATCCACAATTTACGAGATCATGCTCTACTTAATATAAAAATGCAAGTCATTTATTTTCTAATAAGCTCTTGCCCAAACCAGTATTACATTTCAGAGTGTGACAGGTGTACTGTTCACCGTTTGGTCCTTAGGGCAGTTAATTTATCTCATTGACAAATGTATAATTATTGTACATTGTGGAAAAACTGATAAAACTAGTTACAAAAATGATCCTAGACAATTCTTGACTGACATAGTTATTCTGTTTTAAATAACAGCATTGAGATGTGGTGGAAATGACATTTCACTGCTGTTATCTAAAAACAGAATAACTCATAACTTCTTAGTTATGAGACTAACACAGTCTCATAACTTCTCTTGTAATCTAAGTTTGTCCTCTTACAGACCTTAAAACTAGACAAATAATTTAAACTTATGAGACGGTGTTACGTGACTTTTGAACAAGTTTTTTTATTCAACTTCACAAGCCTAAAAGTGCCCCTTGTTGAAGAAACGCCCATACATTTATTCAATATCAGATAGTAAAATGAACATATAATAAACCACATGTGACCAACAACTAAAATTAATCGTTTAATAAGTATTTTGTAAAGGTTACTTTCTAGCCTAACGTCACCTAGCATCATCGCTAACGTTAGGGCTACAGCTAGCTAAAGACATAGCATAACTTACCTTCATAATTGTCAATGAATGAAGAGACGTATATCTTGAAACCCTTTTCCCTCTTGCTCTTGGGAGCCGATGATGACGCTTGAATTATTCGGTGTACGTCATTTATCGTTATCCTTGGCAGATGTTGAAAGGATCTGGTGTAGAAAGCCATGTTTATCTGGTCCTAGTCTTACCTGACAGTTACCGGCGTCATCGATGAACCTAACGTAGCGTTAGACCGGAAATACCATCGCCCACCAGTGACGTCTGACAATCATGGAACGTTCGTAAAATCAACTAGCCAATACAGTATGTGCACATACACAACCATGTTTAACTGCCAGCGCTTCTGTATTAAGTCTGTAACCACAGTAACCCAAGCAGATGTTTGGCCACACCTGTGCTGTGTTTGCTGTTTACTGTTTATGTGTTTGTGTTGTTCTGCGCCATTGCAAGTGAAACTGATCTCTGTCCAAATGGAAGGCAAAATACACACTTAATCACAGCAGGGTGTACCGCAAACACACACACATACACACACATGTTGGCTAAAAGATCACTGGAGCATATCCAGTGTGGCCCTCATTATGACAGGTGTTTCAGAATCGCTGGAGCGCGGCCACTTGAGTGGGACATAATAACTTTTCTACATTATTTCTCTTGTTCTCCCTCTCTCCTTCTGTCTAACAATCTTTATAAAATCGGATGCCTTTAACAGCTGTGAAGAAAAAAGCAGACATGTTGTTTGTATGTGTTGTATGTTTTTGCATGAGAGAGAGAGAGAGAGAGAGAGAGAGAGAGAGAAACACAATGGTGGCATCCAAATTTGCATAGATACAGAGTGCACTAGAAGCATATATTTACTGGTGATGGGAGAGTTCATACTTTTGAGTGTGTAATATGAAATTATGGCAGAATTGTGATATACCACCAAATCATAAAAATGCCTTAAAACAGTTGTTGTACAGTGTTTGAACTTGAGCTTAATACATTTTCTTAAAATGCATATATGAATCGATATATGAAATATAATATGAATCAGTGTGGCCTTCACATAGTGTGATTCTAGCTAGCTAGAAATACTCACAAGATCACGTTGAAATAATGTCAAAAGTGATTTGTCACAAACTCCAATTCGATTATGCCAGGTATTGTGGGCATTATTAGCCAAAAAAATATGTGCATTCACACTTCAACGTCCACTGCAAAAAGTGTATCATTTGGGCACATTTGGGCTTACATTTTTTGCATACTACATACTATTTAGGACAGATAGTATGCTTAGGGTGCAGGACAAGCCTACATTCGTAAACTACATTGCTCCCATTATGATCAAAAAGTTGTGTCTGAAAGCTGAAACATACTGTGTTCGCAGGCTGTACACAAAGGTTGGAACAGTAGCGGTTCTAACTTGTTTGGCACCCTTGGCAAAACCCGCTTCAACACGCATTCATGTTTGTTTTAAAGAATGAAAATGGCATTTGACAGAGCAATTTGAAAGCAGTAATTATTTTCAACTTAAGACTAGCAAAAAAATAAGCATTGACGTTTCTAAACATTTGCTTTGTTATCTCTAAAGATCATTTCAATTTGTTTTAGATCATTAGACATGATGTTATGGCCTTGGAAGGCTGTCTGAAACCAGTGTACTTAGGAGGTACCTTCATATTCAAAACACTGCTTGTGAAGACATTGGCTGACTGAGGCAACCGGGCAGCTGCCTTAGCTTTTGGGTGCAGCTACTGTCTACACGCACAAATGCGCAAATGTGCTTGCAGCAGGGTCAGAAATTAACCACAGCTTAGGGCAAAAATGCCACACAAAATGATAAAAAATGTCTGATTTAAAAATGTGGGGCAAAAAAAATGCTCACATTTTGTGCATTCTGTTACCTAACATGTGTATTTCATAATATTATACTCTGGCCCAATCTTGTTATGGGTCTACTATTCTAGCAGTGTTTATTGTGTTTTATATCTGTGTGTTGGTTTGATTTTAAAGGTAACAGAGATAATGGTTTGACAGCAAATAAATTTAAATTAATTGGTTTAATTGAGAAAAATCTGACAAATGGATGACATGCTGTGTTCATTTCTGACTTCAGACTTGCATTGTAGGCAGTGTAGAAACAACACTTTTTCAAAAAACAAGCTTGATAAAGACATCTCCTTTTGTGTGCAAATATCGGCTCCTCACAAAGGTATAGTAACCCGTTTAATTAACGACTCTAACGATCTCATGGGTGAGCGAGGTCAGAAAGACCTGTTTAACGGAGCAAATATATTGCTGAGCAAGTGTTATAAAAAACCCAATCAGTGCACCTCTTTAACACTAGGAATCAAATGTCATATAACCAATCTTATGAAAACTTTGCAGTGGTTAATTATTTGAAACATCGTGCCTATGTATATTTGAGCTACATTGCTTTGCTTTAAAGCTGATACCTGTATACTTTTTCTTATCTTAAAATGTGTTCTCTTATCCCAGCTTAATATCCAGAGTCAACTATAAGCAAGTCATTTGTAGGTGGACTTCACCTTAAAGTCTAAAGCCCAAAGTATACTTTGGTCAGACGTGAACACTAGGTGTCTGCGTACAGGATGTGTGACACAAATTTCATCATCATCAAAGTGTTAGAGCACTGAACGCATATGGCATGATTTTTTATAACCATGTGTACTCTGCAGTATGCATGCACCTGAAATTATTTGCACTAATTTTTGGGTCCACAAGGTGGCAACACTCACAGTTGAGCCATTGCTGTCACAAAGAAACGTATCATGTTATCGCCGCTAAACAAAAAGGGGAATATGTGGAAAAAACAATGGTGGATGTGCAGATCAAGAGCGCATTTCTGAAGAAGTCAGGAGACACCTGCATTTTGAGTCTGAAGGAATATAAAAGCTGTGTCCCACATGACACACTTTACACTATGCACTTACAGAATACACTATGCACTCAATCATGTAGTGTATACGTTTTCAAAGTGTAGTATTGTCCCAAATGGAACGTTTTTTTACTACAAGGAAGCTGTGGCAGGGCAGAGGGCGGGGCCGGGTCGTGATACTACACACCCGGTCCCGTATACGGGACCGGGTGTGTAGGATCACGACCCATACGGGACCGGGTGCGAAGGATCACGACCTGGCCCCGGCCTCCGCCCTGCCACAGAAGCGTTTGCCGATTAACTGCTGAGTGATGTTTCAAACGCACGTGATGTGTCCAACACTTGCAGTATACACTGATGAGCCAAAATATTATGACCACTCACAGGTGAAGTGAATAACTTTGATCATCTCTGTAAAGGGATTCAATGGAAAGGAGGAGGCGAGAACCGGCTTGACAATATAAATAATATTTTAATGAAAAACTTCAACAAAAGACACAAACATAAACACACGACGGTCAGCTGCCCATAAACCATCTTTCACTGTCGCACCACCATCCGCAGTCAGCCTTTATATTTAATGATGGTTACGGAAGTAATGTGTCACAACACACGCATCGCACCCTGCTGCATAGCCGCAGAATGGTCAGAGTGCCCATGATGACCACTGTCCACATTTGAAACGCCTACAATGGGCACACGAACTGGACCTTGGAGCAGTAGAAGAAGGATGCCTAGTCCAATGAGTCCCGTTTTCTTTTACATCACGTAGATGGCCATGTACAGTATGTGTGCACCATTTACCAGGGGAAGTGATGGCACCAGGATGCACTGTAGGAAGACGAAAACCTGGTGGAGGGAATGTGATGCACTGGGCAATGTTCTGGTGGGAAACACTAGGTCCACCCTTTCATGTGGACGTCAATTTGACACGTACCACCTACTTAAACATGGTTGCAGACCAGGTACACCCCTTCATGGTAATAGTATTCCCTGATGGCAGTCGCCTCTTTCAGTAGGATGATGTGCCCTGCCACACAGCACACATTGTTTGGGAATAGTTTGAGGAACATGATGAAGAGTTCAAGGTGTTACCCTAGCCTCCAAATTCCCCAGATCTCATCTCTGGGATGTGCTGGACCAACAAGTCCGATCCACAGCGGCTCCACCTCGCAACTTGAAGGATCTGCTGCTAATGTCTTGGTGCCAGATACACAGGACACCTTCAGGGGTCTTGTAGAGTCCATGCCTCTGCAGGTCGGCGCTGTTTTGGAGGACCAACAGCATATTATATGTTCTGGCTCATCGGTGTATCTAAAATAATGAACATATTCACACAGCGTGGGTGATGATAAAGCATTCAACTCACATTTGTAATATGCTGTCTTTACTAAAGTTTAGAAAATTGCCACATTCTCCATTGTTTACAATTGTTTTGTTGACCAGCATCGCAGCCAGGTAACTCCGCCCCTTCTGCTATGTAAGGCAAGCCACAAGCACTGAGTGCATGTAGTGTCCAACATTCCACACTCCATTTTGATGCATGAAGTGCATAATCCGGGCACTCGTAGCACAATTCTTTTTGTTGCATTTTCAGTGTAAACATACTACTCACACTAATTACACAAAAAAAAATATTACGCAGAATAACGCAGAAGTGTGCATTTTGGGACGTACCTAAAGACATATTTATGAGTCCAGACAGCTTTAGCGAACCACGTGAGTTTACACACTCTGAATGCAACTCAAACTAAAATTGCGCTTTTTCAGCAACCAACGTAGCCAGACAGTGAAACTTTCACAACAAACACACTGTACTCAGGTTCAGCTCTCCACCTCTGGCATTCTGGATCACCCTTTAAATCACTCTCTGCTCTCACGGCAAACACAAAACAGCTGTTCGAGGTGATTTCCCACAGGTGCCAATCCTTACCGCACTCACTCTCTCGGCCTCGCTCTCCACAGACATCGCTCAGCCAAGCCACATCACCACAACGCTCAAACCATTTATGACCTTACAAGGATAAAAGAAAACAGTTTAAGGTGTTTTCAAACAGTAACCTTAATGTTGTTGGCTTATTTAGCATAATTGTGTAAGATCATGGATGTAAACACATTTAGTTTAATGTTGGCTAAAGTACCATGATTTTAAAGGGAATGATGACCAAACAGTAGAATATCCCACAGCGCTACAGTTATAATGACCCAGTAAGCATAAGCTTTCCAGATAAATTTATTAATTAGAACCACACTTCACAAGAGAGTGTCAGCTCATCAAATGATGAGAAGAAGAGGAATTAACTTTTTCTTCATTTTCCTTCCCTTATGTTTTTCTCTCCACCTCTCGGTAGCTCTGTTTCATTTTCTGCTGGTGAGCTCAAAATGGCAGTTTTCTCTTGAGCCAAGTCATCACAGCAGGTCTGAAACTCCTTCATTCACACATTACCTCCATCTGTCCATCCATCCATCTTCCTCTTTCACTCACAATACTTTCACTCATTCATCTCCATTTCAATCTCTCAATCCATGTGTTTCACTCCATCTCTCTCTTATTCACACTCATTCAGAAAGAAAGAGACTTTGCTGATGCATCAGGTAAGTTTGGCTTCTTTTCTCTTGCAAATCTTTTTGGCTTATGCCTTTTTTAGTGTTCTCTGTCCTTTCATTTGCCCTTTATCCTATTTTTTTTTCCTCACATGCTTTAACCCCACTTCTATCTCTATCTCTCTCTCGTTCTCTAGTTGTTCTTTATGCTAAGCTGAGCATGTTTAAGTAGAGTGAGTTAATAGTCTGTGACTCTGGGGTTTAGATTTGGTAATATAAGCTTTAGGGATGACTGAGAAAAGAGGATGAGTCTTTAAAGAGACAGCAACTTACACAAACTCTGCAGTCAGAATGTGTGCTAAAACAGCGGTTATCAATTGGCAGGCGTGTTTTGATAGGGTCAATTCTTAATGTAAATATAAAAATACTATGTTCCCCTATAGTCATCCATAGTTGGGATGGCAACATACACTCACTGAGCACTTGGTCACTAATAAAGTACTATCTTAGGAACACCATGGTCCTAATAAAGTACCCGACATGGTCTCCTGCTTTTGTAGCCTATCCGCCTCAAGGTTCGATGTATTGTGTATTCTGAGATGCTATCCTGCTCACTACAACTGTACAGAGTGGTTATCTGAGTTACTGTAGCCTTTCTGTCAGTTCAAGCCAGTCTGGCCATTCTCCATTGACTTCTCTCATCAACAAGGTGTTTCCGGCCGCAGAACTGCCGCTCACTGGATGTTTTTTGTTTTTGGGACCATTTTGAGTAAACACTACAGACTGTTGTGCGTGAAAATCCCAGGACATCGGCAGTTACAGAAACACTCAAACAAGCCCGTCTAGCACCAAAAATCAGGCCACGGTCGAAGTCACTGAGATCACAATTTTTTTTTCACAATTCTGATGGATGATGTGAACATTAACTGAAGCTTCTTGCCCGTATCTGAATGATTTTATGCATTGTACTGCTGCCACATGATTGGCTGATTAGATAATCACATGAATACGTAGGTGTACAGATCTTCATAATAAAGTGCTCAGTGAGTGTATATAAGCTTATGAGCTTTTAAAAGGACGAGAAATTTCTTCCCATATTTTATCCATAAAAGATGTGCATCCAATCAAACTCTGTATATTGGTGAAAATGTATTTGTAGCTTGGTAACGCTAGAAAAAAATATTTACAAGGTTAAAAAAAAGCCAGACTAGATTGAATACGATTTCTCTTACATTGAGGATAAACATGGTTTGTGGCAACTACAATGTGCTTTGTGTGTTACATTATTGGCTGCCGAGAGCACGAAACCATCGAAATTAAGAGAAATTTTGGATTATTTGAAATTTTTTGACTATTAATACTATTGCACATCTTTAACCTCCAATTGTGTGTGTGTCTGTGAGTACATGTTCATCTACCCTTGAATTATTTGTAGCTAGCAACACAATAGGAAACAAAAGATTTTGAAGAAGGAAAAGAGTGAAGGAAGGAGCAAGAGAGATAGAGAGGTTCCTTGTGTAGGAGTCGAAAGTTGATGATGAATTCTGATGGAAGTCTTCAGCTGTAAGTCTGCATTTCCATTTCCATTTATTTTGTTGCAGATGCCTTCCTGCCACAACAGCTTACAAAGAACTGCATATATTGTATTCTAGCAGGTCACTAAGGGTAGGAACCATGCACCAAGAAACCATAAAATGGCTCTCAGAATGCTGTACCAATTTTAGTGCTATCAGTAGAATAAGAGCAGGGCTTGGTAGAAATAGTCAAGGGTTGGTGTATTGTTTTTGCAACACAGATAAAGTCACTGCCTAATATATACAGATATATTTCATAGCCTTTCCAGAAGTCCTGATTCCAGCAAAAAGGTTAGGAAACACAGCGGGCGGTCAGCATCACCTGGCAACAGGAAATAACAATCATCATGAGCCTTTCAACACAGGTGGTTAGGAACACAACAGCAGTGCTGTTGTAAAGAATCTGGGTTAAGGCTCAGGCCATCAAGCTGAATAAAATCAGTAATTGATTTAGCTAAATCAATGTTGATGTAGTTACTGCATCTATTTGGTATGAACTAGATTTGGTTGCGAAATAGAGCTTGTTTTTATAGCAGTGACAAATCAGATGAGAGCAGATTTGTTACTTCTACATCACTGAACTTCTGAATTAAAATGATATTTCACCCAAAATTGAAAATTGTGTAATATTTTACCCTCATTTTGCACTAAGCCATTATGACTTTTCTGCCCAAGAAGAGGTTAGACAGAAGGTTTATGCTGCTCTTTTCCATTAAATGAAATGTCTGTCATCATTTGGTCACCCTCACGTTGTTCCAAACCTGAATAACTTTTTGTTTTTTAAGCAGAATGGTCATGCTACATTCTTGCAGAATTTTCATGCCACTCTTTTCCATAAATTAAATATGAATTGGAACAGGTATGGAGGCCCTGGGGATGCACAACACAACAAAATTAGCAAAGCAAACAAAAGGTGATTACAAAACAAAAATAAACCACAACACAATGAAATCAACAAAAACAATAAATATATTCCATTTCTGAAACCTAAACAGAAGAGACTCCATGTACTCCAGAAGGGCCAGAGTTACCTGGCTGTGATGCTGGCCTGAATTTTTATTTTTTAATGAATAGTGAATGTGGAAACTAATGAAACTTCTGTGAAGACAGCACCTTACAAATGTGAGTGGAATGCTTTACCATCACCCCACGCGGTGTGAATATGTACATTATTTGAGATATAAGCATTGAATTGATGTGCTAAAGCTAGCGGCAACACATTGTGTGCATTTGAAAGTTCCGTCAGCTGAAAAACAATGAATGCTTTATTTGTACAAAAACTTTTAGTGTTCCATTTGGGAAGATACTATACTTTGAAAATGTGTAAACTATATGGCTGGGTGCATAGTGTATATTGCAGTGTTGGGGAAGCTACATAGAAGCTGTAGTTAAAGTAAAGCTACAGTCAAGCTACCCTTTTAAAGTAGTTAGCTACACTATAAATTATTTTCAATAAGTATCTAGCTACATTGATGCTACTTAATGAGGTATTAATGCTACTTTAACTTTTATTTTACAATGTTACTACCAATCCACTAATAATAATAACAAAAATAATCATTGTTATAATTAAAACAGAAATAGACATTTGATTAAGTGTGCAATTATAGCAGGCTAGTAAATCAGTTTATCAAATGAAGACTAGCATTACTCACCTGTACGTGTCCTTAAAATTGAGCTTGAAGTCTTAGACAAAGACAACGTTTTAATCTGTGGTTTGATTACATACAAAGGTTTGGCCTTAACTGTTTGATTCATTAAGAGACATGAACTTGGACAATTAAAGCCATAGGTAATTGGTTTCTCCATCTTCCTTTTCTACTGCCATCTCATGCTCCATCATGGATAATAAGTATTGGTGTCTCCAACTTCTAATCATGATTTTTCTTTGAGGATAATAAATTATTATACTGGTAAAAAAATTAAAATATTATGACATATATTATAATAAATTTGTATTATGGCATTTTTATTAATACATTTTCAAATAGCTGTGCATGATAAGAATTATTTCACTTGCTGCTCCCAATAATGCACAGATAATGAGAAACAAAAATAAACATATTCAGAATAGAAAGTAAATCCCTACAAAGCAATTATTATTTTATTGAATTTATTTATTAAAAAAAAAGTAAAGGTAAAAATGCTGTTGTGTTGTCTATTAACAACAAAATATCTGAAACATTTTTGTTTCATGGTGTTCTTTCATCATTTTCAGATTTACCCACACAAGTACGTCTTGTAAAAGTAAACAAACTGTGGTTGGTTGCTTTATATAACCATCAGACAGTCTCTTCTTATCCAGGTGAGCAGTATAAGCTGCCTGATTTAACAGTAGATAGCGGTAATGCCGGTTTTTCATTTGTGATGTGTCGTTTTTTAATTTGTGATATGTCGTTACAATAGAAGAAGAAGATAGACCCTGCCTGATTCTGAGCAGCAGCATGAATACGCTGCTAATTCATCAGACGTTTTGACGGTAATCAATTTGGATTCTACACAATAAAGAAGGCTATTAGATATTATCTGACAAAAACATTGTATAGCAGTTGGTCATGCATCAATGCTACATGCTGGAAAAAGTAGTTAGCTGCTGGAAAAGCTACACAGTTTTAAAAGCAACTGAGCTACTGTCAAGCTAATGAAAAATGTAGTTAAGTTAGTAGCGTTGCTTTATACCTACTCCCCACCATTTGTATAATATAAGTGCACAGTGCATAGTGTGCTATTTGGGCCATAGCAATACTTTTTTTTAAGTTTTTTTAATCATTTTTGGAGCTTAACAGCACACATCCCCAATCACTTTCATTGTATGGTCATGAACAGCATGAACATAGTGTCTCCTTTTGTGCACCACTAAAGAAGACATATGGATTTGGAATGACATGAGGGTAAGAAAATGATGACAGAATTTTCATGTTGGTTGACAACTCCTTTAATTTTCAGATCAGAAAAGCAATGTAACATTTTATGTCATTTGTTAATGAGAAAGTGATATAGTCAGTTTTTGTGATAGATTTGGGAACTTTTTCCATGAGAATTTTGTCAAGGATTGGTCCCATGTGTTTTTCTTATTGTGGTAAAGGGTAAAATTTCATGCTGGGTCTCACAGACTTTAATCACACCTCAACCTACACAACATACGGCTGTGTGCGCGCGGGTGTATTCTGTGACTTATTATAGCAGTGAGATGTTAAATTTTTTTGATATTCGCTCATTTAAATTTCTGATGTGTGCACTTTTGTGAGTCTCCAAAAAAATTGACATCTTTGAAAGATGACATTTGAAATATTTAGCTTGTGTTTCTAACCCTGGAAGACAGAATTCCACCGTCAAGCCGCAGTGCTCCAACATACATTGGTCATTAGACAAAATTACACAACAGCCTGCCGCTTACCAACCATAATCACGCAAACCAAACAACATTTGATCACCCAAATGTGTGTGTGTCAGAAAGACAGAGAATTTAAGGGTTTCTCAGTAAGAACAGACTGTTGAGACAGATCGTACAGACAGCTCTGAGACCATCTGCTCAGAGAGAGATCAAAACATGCCACACAGACCTGTGTATGTTTGCGATTGAATTTGTATGTTTAGATGCGTGTTCTTGCATGCAAGTGTGTGTGAATGAGAGTGTTTTTATTTAATAGTGTGAGTGAATGACACAATATCAGTGAATGTGTGGACAAAAACAAAAGATGGTGAGTGTGTGTTGACCAGAAAAAATATGAATTTTTTGTTATCAAATTGTTCTTTTTATTCATTTAATTTTATACTTAGTTTTTTTTGTAGGCCAGGGCAATGTATGGGGATTTATGTGTAGTGTAAATAATTGTTGTTGGTAATTAATGGCTAATGGGTTGAAGTTGCATTTACAGTTCTGTTTAGTGTTACTTTTGCTGTTTTGTGTTTTATTTGAAGTCAAATCACCTTCATGAATATCAATGTTCCTTCTAACTAAAATAAATGAATGCAAAAATTCAGTAAAACGTCTCGTTTACTGTTGTGACACTAGGGGTCGCTCTTGAGAGCCCCAAAACACCTCAGTCTTTGAGAAAATGCCAATGGGAATTTGCATGCCACTCCCCCAGACATACGGGTATAAAAGGAGAAGGAATGCCCACTCTCATTCAGGTTTTTTCTGAGGAGCCAAGACAAGGTCCCGGCCATTTCAGTGGCTAGTACAGCATTGTGGCAAGAGGGACACAACATCTCGTTCCCTCCATCAGGGAATGGAGGTTACGACAGTAACCAATTCATTCCCATTCTGTCACTCACTCAACGTTGTGTCGATGTAATGACACTAGGGGTCCCTATAGAAAAACGGCACAACAGCTGAACCGTGTTACTTGAAATGCCGATGCAGATGCAAGCAAGCTGCTGCGTGCGTGCGTAATAGCAGGTGCATCAGACTGCACATAACCTCCCCTAACGCCTCAAAAGACGTCATGTAGTTCCCCACATCCCTGAGGGGGGCAAGCATCGTAACTAGCATGGGAGCAGGTCGCGCCAGCCACAGACTTTTCTCTCTATGTTTTCTCTCCACAGAGTATTAGATTCGTCTGTGGCCATCTAACGCTATAACACACATTGGGGAAGGTGTTCTTTTCCTTTCCTATACTTTCAGGGGGAAAAGACCCTGCAGAGACCACATCCTGCCCAAAAGGGGAGGTCAACATGTGGCAATACGACACATGGGCTCACCAGCCGCACATGGAAGAGGCGTGGTGGTAGGTCCTGCCTCGAAGGGGAGGAGCTCTACAACCACAAAGGTGACTTCTTCCTCGTCCTCCCTGGCTCACTGGGGGGGCACATTTGTGCAGTCACCGGGCCAGCTGTGTGCCAGCTTGTCTGTGCTCCCGTTATTGCATTCCAGAGTGGGCAGTGGGAGGATTAATGGGAAGCGAACAGGTCTACCTGTGCTTTGCCGAATCGACTCCAAATCAGCTGGACCACCTGAGGGTGGAGACTCCACTCTCTGCTGAGCATCGCCTGCTGCAACAGCATGTCCGCTGTGGCGTTGAGGCTGCCCAGGATGTGAGTGGTGCTCTTCCTCAGCCGCTCCTGACTCCAGAGGGAGTGAGGGTGAGAGTTGCGACATGCGAGCAGAACGTACGCCGCCATGGTGATTTATATATGCTACTGATGCTATTTTGTCAGACCGGACCAACACGTCCTGTCCAGGAACCAGCGGCTGCGTGCCCGTTGCATACGGCACCCCAGCCCGACTTGGAGGTGTCTGTGGTGACCACGACGTGTCTGGACACTTGCTGTAGGGGAACTTCTGCCCATAGAAATGCAAGGACTGTCCAAGGGCTGAATAAGTGGAGGCAGAGGGGCATAAAAGCCACGTGATGTGTGCCGCGGTGCCATGCCCATCTCGGGATTCGAGTCTAAAGCCAGTGCTGAAGCGGGTGGCAGCGATCTCGCACTGCACTGAAGTGAAGCGGACGCCGCTGACCCAGCGAACTTTACACATAGCCGAGTCAGATGGTCCTGGCCAGCTACCGCGATCTAGGAGATGGACATGTTGAGAAAGCGAACTTTGTCGGCGTCCCTAATCTCAACCAGATTCAGCCACAGTTGGCACTCCTGGACCATCAAGGTGGACATCGGCTGCCTGATTGCTCACGCCATGACTTTCATCACATGGAGGGCGAGGTCGGTCGCCGAGCACTGCTCCTGCGGCACATTGGGATCAGGACTACCAACATGCAGCTCTTTTAGTGCCTTGGCCTGGTGTACTTGCAGAAGGGCCATGGCATGCAGGGCAGAGGAGGCCTATCCAGCAGCACTGTAGGCTTTGGTATCCAGAGACGATGTAGTCCTACAGGCCCTGGAGGGAAGTGCC